>NC_084470.1:123426912-123745662 GCF_027409185.1 Cynocephalus volans
TCTCTCCACCTCCACCGGGGCCGAGCTCTCTTGCTCGGATGTTCTCTTATCCACCTGACCTCAGTCACCCACACCACAGGACACGCTCGTTTCCCCCTCCTACCCTCTGTGGAGATGGAATGGTTTTGAGAGAAGGAACAACTAAGTGCTTCCTTCCTCTCCCCACTTCCCCTGTCCCCAGACTCTGAGGTGGGTGAGCCCACACTTGCTGACCCTGCCTGGGTCCTGACCTTGAATTTTCTTTAGTTGCTTCTGAAGCCTGGACTCCCACTACCAGGAAGCCACATACAAGAAAGCAGGGTTTTGATTCCTTCCACCTCAGACAGAGGAGTATTGTGACTGGGGGTACTTGTCAGCACTTAATCTCTCTGGCTATTTTGTCTGTGTCACCTCACTGTCTTCCACAGCCTCTCCCCAGAGCTCCTCCTGTGTAAACCTGTAGGGAAGCCTTGTTGTGTATGTGTGTGTGTATGGGGGGGGTGTTTCTCAGTGGGAGACCCTAATCCTCTTACTAAGGAAGAGGGGTGGGGCTTGGGGGGCTTGTTCCAGTTTCCGCCCATGCAGTGGTGCTGGAGAGTGGGACTACAACCTTGCATGGGACTGGCAGCACTGCTTGAGATAAAGCCCCCTGCAGGCTCTCCGTTTGCCCTGGGCCTTCCCAGGGAGACCCTAGTTGAGAAGTTATAAGGAGGACTGGCCAACCTTTGCCCAGGCAAGGGGCAAAGACCTGCGAATCCAGGTTGTCAGGGCCACACTTGAGGTCGGGCTCCCCTGGATTGACCATAGAATTAGGGCGTGGCAGTGGTGGGTTTAGCAAATAGCTTTACCTCCCATAGCTGAAATTTCTCACTGCTCCATGGCCCCTAGATAACTCCCCTGAAGTTGTATGGGGTAGTCCAATCTGGAGAGATTCCTGTTAACCAGGCTGCCTCTCATTAAGTATCTGTATCCTCAGGACCTTCCCATGGCCCACGGGCACAAGGAGAACGAAACAAGGGATTGAGATTTCTCAGGAAGAACTAAAGCAGTTCATCTCAGGTTGGACAGGTAAATTTCCAAAACCTTGCCAGGAGGAAGCCAAGTCCAGGACAGACAGGTATTGGGTATGGGGGTAATTCTCTAGGAAAACCACAGGGCGGGATCTTTCCTAGCAGAGGACTCAGGATAAATGGGGTGGCCCACAGACTGCTGTTGCTTGTAGTCTCAGGGAGTGCCATGAGGCCACAGCTCTGCTCCTGCTCTTTGGAGTGGGAGACACATTCCAGGGTTGGGGCTCTCCCAGGGCCACCATATAGATCATGTACAGCTGTAAGGCTGTACAGTGCACAGCTCCAGACTGCATTAGAAGCCCCACAAGGGCAGAGGTCTTTGTTTTGTTGAGGGATGTATCCCAAGCTTCCAGAATAGCACCTGGCACATAGTCAGTGCTTAATAAAAATTTGGCAAGTGAATATGAATTTCCTCTGGAGCTGGGCAATGCAGAGGCCCAGGTGTTCTCAGTGCAGCAGGATATAGGGAAGCTAGGCCTTGCCAACCCTATGCATTGTTTGAGGATACTTCAAAAAGTTCCTATAAAGATCCGTATTATCTTTTAATTCTATTTTCCCATGAACTTTTTAAAGTATCTTCATATTTTAAACAGTCCCAGCTGCAAATACCATGTAGAGCCACTCACACACCTAGAGTGGGAGCAGTCTGGGGAGAGTCTGGGCCCAGGGTGGCCATGGGGAGGGAGTTTCAGGCTGTCCAGCCTCTGCTGTTCTTGACACTCCACTAAAATGGCTCCTACTGGCTCAAATTCACTGCCTGGAGATAAATTTTATTCCCAGCAAAATGCTGTCTTGAGAAGTCACTCAGTCTTCCTCCTTCCCCTTCCCTCTTCCAAAGAAATAGAATCCAGATTCCTCCTGTTTCTATTTCAGACCCTCCAGAAGGGTACCTCAGATGACCTCACTTCTCTGGCCTTTTCCTTTATGGCCCCTCCCAGAGCCGGGCTGTGCCGTGGTGGTCATCTGCTGCTTCTCCCAGACTCCCTGGTGCACCTCCCGACTTGAGACATCTTCCCCTGCAGTGAGGTCATGGCACGTATGGCTAGGAACATGACCTCTGGAGACCAGCTGCGGGGTTCCAATCTTGGCTGGACCACCTTGGGCAATCCACTTAACCTCTCTGTGCCACAGTTTCCTCACCTGTAAACTGGACATGACAATAATAGCAATTCCTTCAATAACAAATAAATATCAAACGTGTATTAAGCAGTTACTATGTACTGGGCACTCTTCTAAGCACTTTAGATATATAGATGAATTTAATCCTCACCAAACCCTATGAGGAAGGTCTTGTTATCATCCCCAATTACAACCAAGGAAGGCACAGAGAGGTTAGATAACCTGCCCAAGGTCGCACAGCTAGAAGTGAGGAAGCTGTGATGTAAACTAGGGAGTTAGGTTCCAACCCTCGTGCAGCTGTCAGAATGATTAAAGTGTTTATGACCATGCCTGGTTCGCAGTAAGCCATAGTGTCAGCTGCTGTTATTGGTATTATTATGACTGCCCATCCCATCTCCTATGTGGTCCCAGATGGCTGCTCTGTTCATCCAAACAGGGTCTCTAGAGACCCCTGCACTCCCAAGCCTCCTCTGCCTCTCAGCTGCACTGACCTACTGGAGCCCTGAGAACACAGCTAATATCATTTGCCCCTGAACTTGTTCTGTTTCCTAGTCAATTGTCTGCATGTCCTCTCTCCACGGATGGCTGGGACATCAGGCTCATCTTGGCCTGAAAGTCCCCAGAGGGTAGGGAACACAGCAGTGTGAACTCAGCATGAAATGACACAGGTTTGGAGTGACAGAGATGCCAGTGACATGCTGGGACCTGCTCAGGTCGAGGAGACATCAGCGGGGACTGTGGCTCACTGATTCCATTTCCTTCCCCACCACTTGGCAGAGGTTAAGGAAACTGAGTTGAGCTTAGACAGTGTGCAATTAACACTGAGTAATGGTGGCAGACGGGAAGGCAGGGGAGTTAGAGACGAGAATGACCTTTTGACAAACCTGGGTTCGAATCCTGGTGCAGCCCCAAGGCTGTATGTCTTCAGACAGGTTTCATATAACCTCTCTGAATGTGAGTGTTCTCATCTATAATACACAGTAATAACACCAACTTCATAGGGCTGTGTGAGGTGTTCATGAAGAACTTTATGTAAAGCACCTAGCACTGTGCCCTGCACATATGAGGTGTTCAGTAAATGGCATTTGTTATTACCATGTGATCGATTTAGTGTTCAGGGAGTCAGAAGGCAGTGGGGTTCAATTCACCTACTGACTTACTAATGCAAACTTGAGCAATTCACTTTTCCTCTCTGAGTCTCATCTCTCCTTGAATTGTGTCCTCCAGAGTTCATATATTACAAGCTCAATTCCCACTGTAACTGCTGAGGGTGGGAAATCCTATTATGGTAATCAAAAAGTGGGGCCTTGAAGAGGTGATTAGATTGTAGGACTATGCCATAGTGAATGGATTAATAACGGTGGTCAGGGGCGTGGTTCTTAGGGCTTTAAAAGGAGGGCACATGAGAGTCTCTCTCTCTGCTCTGCCATTTTCTGCCATGTGAGACCCCTGGATCACTGTCGCCACCACCAAGACCCTCACCAGATGTGTTCCTTGGACTTTGGACTTTCCAGCCTCCTAAAGTATAAGCAATAAATTTGTTTTCTTACAAATTACCCAGTTTCAGGTACTAATATAGAAAACCAGAGAAGTAGGGTGTTGCTTATAACAAATACTTGAAAATGTGGAAGTAGCTTTGGAACTGGGTGTTGAGGAGAAGCTGTTAGGATTTGGAGGAGCAGGCTAGAAAAAGCTTAGCTGCTGGTGGGAGTTCAGAAGAAATGAAAACCAGGGAAAGTTTGGAACTTCTCAGAAACTGATTAAGTGGTGGTGAGCAGAATGCTGATAGAAATATAGACAGTAAAGGCCATTCTGTGAAGATCTCAGATGTAAATGAGAAGGGACTTATTGGAAACTGGGGCAAAGATCACCTTGCTATGAACTTGCAAGGAACTTGGCTGCATTCTGTTCATGCCCCAAAGTATTATGGAATGTGGAACTACAAGGTACTGACCCAGTGTATTTGGTGGAAGAAATTTCTAAGCAGCAAAGCATTAAGGAAACTGCATGGCTACTTGCAACAGCCTATGCTGAGTTATGGTGGCAAAAGCGTGACATAAAGCCAGAATTTAAAAGAAAAGCAGAGTTTAAAGATTTGGAAAATTTGCAGCCTGACCATGTGGTAGTGAAGCAGAGAGCATTATCATGAGAAAAATGCAGTGGTGATAAGAAGATTAGTACAAAAGAAAGGGATTATCAAGAGAAGGGGGAAAGGTCCTGAAGGCATTGCAGAAGCCTCTGGGGCCAACCCTTCCACTACTGGCCCAGAGGTCTAGGGAGGCAGAATGGTCGTGGGGAACAGGCCTGAGGTGCTCCACGGGCTCACTGCACAGGGCCACCTAGGGAAGCTGCTTCCCACATCAGCACCCTGTCTGCTTTGACTGCTTCAGCTGTGGCTAAAATGGCCCCAGGTGTGGCTGAATCCACAGCTTTGGAAAATACAGACCAGAAGCCTTGATGGCATCTATGTGGTGTTAGGCTTCCAGAATGCCAGATGTGTGAAGGCTTGGGGGCCTCCACCCTGATTTCAAATGATATTTGGAAAATCCTGGGCACCCAAGAAGAGATCTGTCACAGGGGTGGAGTCATCACATAGAGTCTTCACTAGAGCCGGGCCAGGAGGAAATGTGGGGTCAGAGTTGCAGCGGAAAAACCCCACCAAGGCCATGCCTAGTAGAGCTGTGGGAGCAGGACTGTCATGAAGATCCCAGAATTGTGGAGCTACCGCATATGATGCTAGCCTGCAAGAGCTGAAGCATGGCCTCAGACCAGGAAAGCCATAGGAGCAGAGCTGCCCAAGGACTTGGGGATCCAACTCCTGCACCAACATGCAGAGGACATTGAACATGGAGTCAAGGTACATGATTCGTCAGCCCTGAAATTTAATGCCTGCCCTGCTGGGTTTCAGACTTGTTTAGAACGTGTTACCCTTTTTTGGCCTATTTCTCCCTTTTTGAATCGAAATATGTACCCTGTGTCTGTCCCACCATTGCATTTTGTCAGCACCACGCTCAGCCAGCGAGCTAACCAGCCATCCCTATATGGGATCCGAACCCGGGGCCTTGGTGTTCTCAACACCGCACTCTCCCGAGTGAGCCACGGGCCGGCCCCACCATTGTATTTTGGAAGTAGATAACTTGTTTTGATTTCACAGATGGGACTTTGAACCTTGAACTTTTCAGTTGAAACAAGTTAAGACTTTGGGAATAGAATGAATATATTTACCTGTGAGAAGGACATGAACTTTGGGGGGCAGGGGCAGAATGCTGTGGATTGATTAAATTGTGTCTCCCAAAGATCATATCTTACAAGCTTAATTCCCACTGTAACCACTGAGGGTGGAAAATCCTATTATGGTAATTGAAAGGTGGGGCCTTGAAGAGGTGTTTGGATTGTAGGACCCTGCAGTAGTGAATGGATTAATAATGGTGGTCAGGGGTGTGGTTCAGAGGGCTTTAACAGGAGAGCACATGAGAGTCTCTCTCTCTCTGCTCTGCCATTTTCTGCCATGTGAAATCCATGCATTGCTGTAAAGCCACCACCAAAGAAGACTTTCACCAGATGTGTTCCCTGGACTTTGGACTTCTCAGCCTCTGAAACTGTAAGCAATAAATTTTTTCTTATAAATTACCCAGTCCAGGTATTTTGTTATAAGCAACAGAAATGGACTAATACACTCCTTGTCGAAAATGAGGCCAAATTTGTGTGATCTATAAAGTTCCCTAGAGCTTTGACTTCCTATATTCTTTGATTCCAAGACATTTGTAGGTCTGGGTTACTTAGATTTGTCCTGAAACGCTCAAAAGAGCATGGTGGCCTTGCACACTGAGCTGGAGCCCACGTGGAAGCCCCGAACACTCGCAGGGAGTAGAGTTATCATATCTCGCTCCTGCCCTGGGTGAGGGCACAGCAGGCTTTGCACATTCTCTTAGAATGAGGACTGTATTCCTGTCCCTCAATCCACAAGGCATGAAAACTTAATTGTGGTTTAAAGATGGAGTCAAGTCAACAAAGGAGAAGAAAGGGGAAGAAAAGCAAAACGGCCCCAGCGTGAGGCCAAACTCTACACCGCCCCTCCCATTCTATATATATCAAGACTCGTGTGAGGAGGAGGCAGGGAGGAGGCTCTGGCTTGCTCCCTGGTGACACATGTTATGATGAGAAAAGATCCCTTCATTATGTGTCCACTTAGTGCTCATTCAAACATGCCACAAAGTGGAAGTAATTAAGGAATCTGTGTAAACCTTGGTGCAACCTTTCCCAGTGCTCCCACACATGGCCTCACCACACATGTGGGCACGTGGTAACACCAGCCCTTGCTTCCCTTGGCTTTCCAAATTAAGATCTGATGGCAGCCTATGCACTGCCCTGCATTGACAGCAACCAAAGGGAGTGTGAGCAGATGGGACCAGCACTGGGCTGTCACTGGCAGCACCAGGTGGGCTAGGGGAGGGTCAGGGCACATGTACAAACACCCGTAGACTGGATACTCCTACACTTGCCCCAGGGCAGAGGCAGGTGGAGTAGCTGGCTGTGGACAGCCCTCAGGACATATGAAGGCTGTCACCAACACCCTAGCTCTATGGCAATTCACCATTGGAAATGCTCTTCCTGCTACATAAAGATTATAAAGCCTTATTTGGACATTTGGACTCTATTTCCAGAGTCCAGGCAGAGAAAGGAAGAAAATAGTATAAGGCTGAGAAAGCTCTTCAGTCTTCTCCTGCTCCTCTCAAGGGCCCTGCCCCCCCAGACCCCAGATGCAGTGAGTCTGGTGGCCAGAGGGGACAACACTGGGAGAAGAGCAGAGAAAGACTGGTTGCTCCTCCTAAGCTGGTAGACGAAGAAACAGGTTCACAGCAGAACAATGAGTGCCATGACCATTTACTTTGGATTCCTTACTCAGTCACTCAATTCATTCATTCACCAAACACTGATCACCAGACACTGTGCCAGTGATAGGGAACAAGAGGAGTTCATGGACAGGAAGGGAGGATATGTGAGCTTCAAACAAAAGTCCCCTGCCTTCTGTCATCTACAAATTGTCAAGGCTATAACATGATCAATAACTGGGAAATAATTGTGCTGGATTCCGTGAATGATATAAACATATGCTATAGTAGTCTCCAAGGCACCCATTTCTCCTTCTACAAGGTGGGGGGAATGTCCCAGTGCCCACCTCGTGCACAGGGCCTAGCGAGTGAGGCAGGACTGACTGGCTGCCTTGTGGACCCTATAAGGGCAGGTCACCGGGTGGGGCTTCTGGAATGCCAGCGAATTCTGTAGGTAAATCTCAGTGGAGTGAATCCCGACTGAATTCCTTGAAGGCAGGTCAAAGTCTTACTCATCTTCTACCCTAGTGTCAAGCAAGCGTTTGGCACAAGGCAAACACTCATGAATGGTTGTCGATTGAATGAAAGAATACGTGAATGAATGAGTCATTTCATGCCCTGAGTGAGTTTGGGAGTGGGAGAGCAAGGCATAAAATGGAACCCTTCAGTTGTCTCCTCTTTTCTCCTCTTCTCGATGTTCTTCAAGCTCAGGAGACTTCAGCCTCCCTCCCGAAGCAGGCAAACCCCAAATCTCTCTCCCCATCCAACCCATCAAAGAGCTCAGTGTATTTTCAGCAAAGATGGCTCACCATGACAACTAGCTAGCGCCAGAGCAGAGGTAACATTGTGAAACTTGTTCCCTTCCCTAGGAGCCTTGGAAAAAGCTGGTGCTTCTCACTTTCCCGTGTAAAGCCCACCTCCACAGGTTCACTGGCACTCTGCCCCACAGAACAACCCAACCTGTGATCTATCACACACTTTCAGATCTAGCCGGTGAGGGTGGTCTACCAGCTGACAAGCCTGGGGGATTCTTAACGTCAGTTTGCAGCAGGTGTTAAAAGTAAAACTCCTCTCACCAACTCATCGGATAATAATTATGAACGAATGCCTGGTAAGGTGGATGGAGATCATTAGGCTCCAACAATGTGGCATCCACATAAGGAAGCCATTACACTAACAAAACTGCAAATGTAAAAATAGAGCTCTACATAGTTTCCTGGTTACCGCATTCTAATTCTGATGTTTTTTCAGTGCCAGTGACATGTGGTTTCCTTTTGTCCCCTGCCATGCCCTCATTCCCCTGCATGTGTACTACTCGTGGGAGGAGATGGCTTACTTTTTAAATGCCCAGTCCCTACCCCAAAACCCTCCTCTGCAAGGCTTGCCATGGAAGAGTGAGTGTTGCTGCTCTGTTTCCGGGGTCGCTCCAAGATCACTGCTGTAGACCAGGCCCAAAGAGGGGTCAAAAGGGCCAGCCCCCAGGCCAAGAGGGCACAGAGAAGACAGGTCTGGCATACCATCAGTGCCAAATATCTCAGGGTCAGGCTGTCCTAAGCCCCAGCTTTGCCCTCTGGAGCAGGGCACTGAGATGAAGCTGTAAGAGAAACCTGAACAATCTCAGGTTTTCCAAAAGCAAGTTCATTGTTTTGCTGGGGCAAGTTTCCCTTTGTCTGGGAAACTAAAGGATAGAGCTGGTTCCTTGCTGTGTGCAGTCTCGTGTACCTCTGGTGTGGATTACAGCCATCCTCAAGGTATTTTTTTTTATACTGCAAGAACATCAGCACACATCCCTAAATGCTGCTGAGAGTTTAGAATCTGACCCACTTAGGACCTGACTCATGGTACACAAGGCATTCACTCATTCACTCTTCATTCATTCGGAGACAGTGAGCACCTGAGCATGCGCTGGGGACAGGTGGTGCCTCTGCCCTTAAGGAATATCACTATATTTGGGTTTCAAGAGTTTTTTTGGTGAATCTCATGCTCTTGAGGCTCAGTTAATAGTACTACGTGCATCAGGTGATATGTTGTGATTACAGGATGACACACGGAAGGGGACACATGTGGAAGTGGCCTGTTAAAAGTGGTCCTGGGTGAGGAAGCAGTTGTCAGGCAGCCAGCCAGGTGGCTCTGGACTGCCTTACAGGTTCCCAGGACCCTCACCGTTAATCTGGGCTTCACTCAGAACCTGCCTTTCACTCTCCCAGCCTGTCACCTTTTTGTAACATCCTCACACATTACACACACACAGTGGCTCTCACAGCCTGAGCATCAGCTAAGCATGGCACCCACTTGCCAGTTTCTGTCCTGACCCCGAAGTGCTCCTGGATTTGAAGGACCAACCCTGGGTTGAGTCAGGCATGGCGGAAACTCCAAGAGCAATTCACAACGATGTCTAATTGTCAAGAGATGGACCTGTTTAGCCTCTATGCGGAACGTGAGGAGAGTTCCAGTCCAGTGGCCCCCACCCCAGAAGGAAGCCTTTCCCCCAGAGCACTTACCCATGCAGGAGAAAGTCTCCTCAGTCCTGTTGGAAGGGCTGGAGTAGCCATCAAGGGCCCAGGTCCCCTGGGGAAGGGGGCCAGGTTCCTGGTCTGTCTGCAACCTGTGGGACCAAAAAGGGGTGGTCACTTATGGTGGAGGTTATTTCGGCCTGAAGTTCCTCCAAGGGGCTGAGAAACCCTCTCAGAGCTCAGAGCTTGGTTCTTCTCTGCTGGTGCCCAGTACCACTGGTGGACCTGTGCACGTGTGCATTCCTGCAGGCTGCAGCCTTCTGTGCAAAGCTGAGCCAAGGAGAGAGCCCCTGGAGAGCCCCTGAGGGCATGCAGATACCTGATGCTACTTGCACGTTGGTCTTCTACCCATTCCCAGCAACACTATCACCCACAGGGCAGAGGGATCCCCCAGTAATTCCTGGCCTTGGGTCCTTTGTCTTGCTGTTTCCTTGCCCTCAGGACGTGCATGTATGTACAGCCATGTGCATACATACGGAAAAGACCTCCCTCTGAAGGTGAGGTCACTGACTCCTGGTAGCTCAGGGGGCACACAGGCTTCCTTGGGCCCGCTCATTGTGCAGGCAGCTAGGAGGTCAGGAAAGAAGGAGTAGGCTCAGCTGGGGTCACTGAGACTCTTGGGAGGACAAATCCATGCTGGGCCAGTTATGGCATCAGGAAGGAAGGGTGAGGCCTCTGGGCACCCGCTCCCAAGTGCACACAGACCTCTGAGCACAACCCCAACCTTACAATCGCTCCCAGGAACAAAGACTGTGGGAGCTTTCATTATAGGCAATTACCCTGGGTTCTGGGAGCTGGCCCGCCCACCCGTCCATCCGCTGTCTCCAGCTAAATGGACCCTTTGGCAGCTTGGCAGGAGGGCGGGGGGGATCTGCAGGCAGGAGGGGAAATTGATGGGCTGGGCCAGGAGACCCTGTGAGTCTCCAGTGCTACTGTGATTTGTCTTTCTCTCTCTCCAGTTTTTACTTTTTTCAATACCTAGATGGCTCTGCCATTAACTGGCTGTGTAACCTGGAGTGAACCTCTCCACCTGGAGTGAACCTCTCCTGTCTGGGTCTAGCTTCCATCACAGGTGAAGAGAGACATGCTCCAAGGCTCAGATCAGTCTGATGGCCTAGGGAGTGAGGCATTTGCTGCTCCTGCTCAGCTCTAAGACACTCGTGCGATCTTGAGCTCTTGTGGATCTGCAACCCCTCAGGTGGGTGCTGGGGATAGGGCAGGGTGGGGTACACTCAGAGAAAGCAGGAGACCTCATTCTGGCTCATGGAGGTGCATGACATGATGGGAACAGTCATCATTTACTACTGTCAATTAAATGTCTGCCCAGGTACACTCATGCCAATGAGTTGATTGGTTTCTTGTAAGACATTAATATGGATCTGGGTTTTTGAAGTAGGGGACGTAACATATTGGTAAGAAAGTAATAGGACATTCTAAAGAGCAGAGGATCAAATGTTCTATTGAATAACATCATATATGTAAAGATCTAAGCACAGCATCTGGTCCAGAGCAAGTAGGCAATAACCAGTATTAAGAATAGGAAGAGCTGGGCTGGCGCCATGGCTCACTCGGGAGAGTGCGGTGCTGGTAGCACCGAGGCCGCGGGTTTGGATCCTATATAGGGATGGCAGGTGCACTCACTGGCTGAGCGTGGTGCAGACCACACTGTGCAAGGGTTGCGGCCCCTTACTGGTCAAAAAAAAAAAAAAAAAGAAGAAGAATAGGAAGAGCTTGCTGTCAGGACTATTACTGCCATTATTATGATGCAATGGCGAGTGAGGCAGTACTGGCCATATGGACCAGGAACTCCAGTCCCAGGAACGTTGGGGAATGCAGCCTATCTCTCCGATCTCAGTCGGCACTGCACTTGTATCTGCACCTGTCTCTGCCTCCCCAAACATGGTTAGGCCTCCATATCTGCCCTCACTTCCCAGCCTGGATGGACAGTACCCTCTATGCTGGAAGTCGGACAGTGGTTGAACCAGACAGAAGAAAACCACAAGGGTGACACCAATAACCTTACACTCCCGACACCACTAACCATACCCTCCTAACTGAAGTCTGACCAAAGGCCCACCTGAGGAGGGGAATGAGAGAACTGTCAGGGAAAGAAAATACTTGGCAGCTGGAAAAAGGCAGCCAAGGCCGTGGGGAAGCTGCTGTGGCTCTTTTCCAGGAGAGCAGAGGGGAATGAAGTTGGAGATGTGATGGAATAAGACGTGTGAGACAGGGGCTCTGGAGAGCAGATCAAGAGGCATTATGCCTTCTCTGGGTCCAGGGAGAAGGGGGCTAGCTGGAGGTGATGGATGGCAGGAGATAGGCTTTGTTGGGAAGACCACACCCAGACTCTTGAAAAGAGATGGATGTGGAGGATAGGGCCGGGGAAAAAGTGGCTGACAGATTCGTTCCCTGGAGAAGCAGGTCAGGTACAACCAGGGTGAAGACCACGAGGAGAACAGGTAGTCTCTGATTCTGCATTCAGCTGGGGCTTTGCAGAAGGCCAAGGGCCCAGGGGACGGGGTAAGATTTCCACGAAAGCAGGATGTCTGTAGATTCTAGGAAGCAGATGGCACCTCCTCGGCTGTGAAGCTTGGAAGGGGTGGCCCAGCCTGGCCCTTGGCAGAGCTGCACATAACAGCAGCTCTAGTCTCTGCAGGTATGCTGGGTTCCTGCCCATCTGCCTGCAGCATCTAGGGGTGTCTTGGTCCTAATCTCACCCTTGCCTGAGCCATGACGCTCCCTTCAATCCTAATCCAGGGCCTGAAAGAGGAAGGGTCAAGGGGTGGAGTAGTGAAGAAAACCCCTACTGGGGAGGTATGACACATTTCCATTTAGAATGCAAATATGCAATAAATGTTTGCTGAATAGAGGAAGCATGGTTCTGTTTAAGTCGCGTTGAAATGTTCGAACTAAAAAATTCTGACCTTTTTGGAAAATGTCAGGTTCTAAATATACCAGGGACTAATAGGGTGGATAATGTAAAATCTTAAACAATTTAATGCCTAGACACTTTTTCCCATAGAACGAATTCAAAATGAAGGAAATCAGGTAGGAGGAGAAAGTCAAAGAATTACCAGGAAAATATTTTACTAATTGAAAAAAGGCCATTCAAAGGAAGGTCTGCCCTACATGTCTGCTTCTTGAGTTCTCTCATCAGCTTCAGAATCTAAGTTGAGAAAGTCATAAGGGACAGAAGTGAATTAACCTTTAGAAAAAGGAATATCTGTGCACGTTATGGGCAGTATAGTCAGGCAGAAGGGATGCTTTGAGGGGTCACCTGCATAAGAACTCCTTTTGGCCGTGGACTCAGCTGAAATTCTTGCAATAAGAGGAGTTCACTGCCTTACAGTCAATTTGTAATCCTCTCTAGTTGTTGGAAAGTTCTTCCTATTGAGCCTCAAATCTGTCTTGAACTAACTTCTAACCACCATGACGCTGAGTCAGCTCTTTGGAGCTGCCCCAAGTAAATCTAATTCATCTTACAACATGACAGTCCTTCAAATATTTGAAAACAGTTCTCAGACTCCCTCTAAGCTTTCCCTTTCCAAAGTAAACTTCTCCAGTGCCTTTAATCATTCTTATAACACCTTTTTTGGATCCCTCGCCAACCTGTCAGTTTTCCTCTAAATGTGTTTTTGTGTGTTGATGTACTCTTTTTTTTAAGCTGGCCAGTATGGGGACCCGAACCTTTGACCTTGGTGTTATAACACTGCACTTTTACCAGCTGAGCTAACCAGCCAGCCCTGGGTCATTGTCCTTTTAAAATGTGGATTTCGTAACTGAATGTAACACTCTAAATGAGGCCTAAACATGTGTGTGCAGAATATAGTGGGACTCCAGGACCCCAAATACCTATTATTGTAATATAAGATTGCATTAGATTTTTCAGAAATCAAGATACACTCAAGTTGGCTTCTAGTGAAGGATAAAGCTCCTAGTCGTTCCTACTCCAACTGCTCTGATGCCTCAGAGGCCTCCAGTGTCCAGGGAATGATGTACAAGCTCTTCTACCCCCAAATATAAGGGAGAGTTTCTCTTCACATTAGCATCGGAAAAAGAAACATAGGAAGTTAGTTTAGCCAGGAAGGTACTAAATTTGCATTTGGGCATTTCTAATTTGTATAATAATTAGTAATTAAAATTTGGTTTACTTAATGTGGTCATTTTAGGAAACAGTTATATTTTTATTAAAAAAGCAGAGTTGACTTAGTGTTTGTTTTTCTATGCACTCAATTTACCATGTCTGAAAAAAACTGGGGAGACCAGCTTGTTGACCACATTGTCATGAATACGGGCCTAGCCGACACAAGGTGTTATGAGAGCCACAGGGACGATGCAGTTAGTCTAACTCACAGTGGGAGCAAATGTCTCACGCGAGTTGTGCAAGACTGACTTACCTACCTACCTACCTACCTATGTATCTAGCTGCCTAAGCATCCACAGTACCCTAATATATTGTTTCACCATTTCCCAGAGAGCAGGAAAACTGGTCATTTTAATGACTCCCAGTACCTGAAAGTGAAAAGAGTTTTCCTAGCACACTATGCCCTGCTACTTCATGATGTTCTAAATTGCCAATGGATTTTACTTTGCACATTTTCATTTCATATCCCCATAGATACTGGATAAGTAGTGTTGTGTGAACTCTCTCTTTTTAGATTCACCTGGGCATTTATAAGCCTCTATTAGTTGTGGAGTCCCCAGAGTTTGAGAAAGGCCAGAGCTTGGACTCGGGTTTCCTTTTACGTTCCCAGTCCCATCTCAGCTCTCCATTTCCCAACTTTGCACGTCTCCTCCTGCCTGACTTCTTTTTCTATACCCTGGGGCCCTCCGGTCTCCACCAGCCCCTCATCATCAAGCCCCTCTCCTCTTTGGGCTCGTCTCTTGGTCCCAGCACCATTCTTCCCTCCCTTCCTCCCTGCCTGCTCCCCCAGCTAACCTGTACTGGAAGGGGGCCACGGTGGCTGTGACCGGCTGACTCTGTTGATGGACCGAGGAGAAGCTAATGGCTGCCGGGGTGGAGGAGGCGTGTTTGCTCTGCGCTGGGCTGCAGACTGGAGAGGTAGGCCGTGAAGCTGCCCTGTCATCAGGCTCCAGAGACCTGGGGATCCCAGAACTTTTGTTGTTTATATCTCTCTGGTCTTTTCCGGGGCAGCTAGTAGACTTTCGACCTTCAGGAGGGCCTGGTATTTGAGTTTCTCCATGAGAGCTTGTCCGGGATGGGCTCCTGCCCCGGGTCTGGTGAATTGGAATCGCTTCCTGGGCCTTCTTCTTTCCCTGGGTGCCTTGTGTCTCCCCAACTCTTCTGGACCCAGCCCGGCTGGAAAGAGCTGCTTTTGGGGTTATTCTGGGACTGCTCCATGGGGAGCCGGAGAGGCCTTCACTGCACTCAGCTGACTCCCTCACTGCCCCAGCAGTCTTGGGGGAGCCTCTCCCCTGGGAGGCCTTGGGAGAGGAGTTTCTGGAAGGGCCTGCGGTCTTGCCCAGTCTTGGGGAGGCTGCTCTCTGGGGGCTCAAAGCCAGGCCAGCCTGGCGTGGACGCAGCTGGGGAGAAGCGCCCGGTGTATGAATCCTGGTCTGGGAAGAAGCTCGAGGCACAGGGATGGAGGAGGCATAGTGGGGGCGGCTGGCAGAATTCACATTGGCCATCCCATTCATGGTCGGCAAGGCTGGAAATGTGGGCTACTGTCCTGCAGGGAGAGGGGAGAGAAGACCGTTAGCACTGTCCCTCCTTTCTTCCCCTGAGTGTATAAAGATAATGTTGGGGTCAGTGGAGGGACATGAGCACCCAGACTGGACACTGCAACTCCTGGGCTCACATCCTGACTCTGGGCAAATCCCTTTGCTCTCTGCTCGGAAAGGCTGTTGGGAGGCTCATCTGCAAGCACATAAGTGAAAGTGCTTTGTGAGTTGCAAGGCGCTGTACAAATGGGCATCATTTAACTTTCCTTGACTCTGTTTCTGTCCTTTGACTGGGGATAGACTCTCCTTCTCACAGCCCCCTCCCTCTGAGATCTTTCACGGTGCACGAGTCTAGAACGTCCTGCCCACAGCAAACAAACTCCTTCACGCCCTCAGTCTTTTCTCTGCCAGTTCCTTCCACTCGTCACCTTGGCTGACCCCTGATTTTCCCCACAGGATACCTCTCCAGGGGAGTACACTCTTCTTCTACATCCCATTGGGCCCAAAGGTGGAGTGTCCAATCCCAATCCCCCCAAATCATAACTTGTTAACTGGTAAGCCCCTCTCCTTGCAGCCCCTGCCACCTACCTGCTCCCTCTATTTCCTGGTCCTCCTCCACACTACCTCTCCTGGTCCCTCCGCTTTGTCCTCACCCCCACAGCTACTGGGGATTTGGGCACCTGGCTCACAGTCTTTCTCTCCAGCCCATTCCCTACTTACCTCCTGTCCCGACAAAACCGACCTCTGTCACCTCTTGCCCTTCTCAGCTAGACTCAGAGACTGAGTGACCCACCTTTGGTGCAAGCTGGCTCTCTCCATGCACCCCCTACCAACAGCACCTGACCTCTTCTCTTCCAGACCTTGATCTGTAACGATCCCATCTCCTTCCTGTATCAACCCCTCCCTCTCTACCAGCTTCCCTTTCCCACCATGTTCATGAACTAATCACTTTCATGTCAAAGGGAATTTAAAGCAGTTTATGAAGACACATGCAATCAATTCCAGATAAAGAGTTAAACATAAAAAAATGAAACTATAGAAGAATTTGCAAAACACATGCATGAACATTTCCATAATCTCGTGGGAAAGGCCTTTCTAAGCACCAGATCAAAGGCAAAAATCATAAAGGAAAACATTGATAGATTGAGTGCATGAAAATTAAAATCCCTGTATGGACAAAAAAAAACCCAAAAACCTTTCAAAAAGGTTCAAGTCATCCATAAACTATAAAAACACTTGCATCAGGTATGAAAAACAGGAGTTAATACTTTTACATATAGGGAGTTCTACCAAATCAATATTCAAAAGAAAACACCCCATAGAACAAAGGGCAAAAGAAATTCATAAAATAATAAATACAATTGACCAAAACAAAACAAAACAAAAGGCTTCATTAGAAATGAACAAATGCAAATTGATTGTTATCATTTGTTGCTGTCCAAGTTATAGTTTGGAGAAAATTATAACATCCAGTGTTGGTAAGAGCACCAACACTGCTATGGACACAATGCCAAATCTACAAACTTATGCTAGGAAAACGATTAAAGATGTAGTCAAATGTACAAAGGAAATACTCATTGATTCTTAAAGGGCAAACTGGCATAGGGTGAATATAGAGATAAAGGACATTTGGGGCAGAGAAGAGCCTACCAAAGCATGGCCAGTCCACCCAAGACCACTGGGAGGCCCCCTTCCATACTGTGCAGAAAGCTGTCAGCAGCAGGAGGGGTTGTTTGTGGCTGTTGTTGACTTTCCCTGACCTTTGACTCTGTGGTGCTGGACCAGTTATAGGCTAAACTGTAAGAAATCAACATAGACCCTTGAGCATTGATGGATTTATAGAACTACAACCTGAAATGCCTGTGAGTCAGGGCTTGTAGGATTGCTCTACTGACAGAGGAAACAATTTCCCAAGAAAGAGAAGGGCTATGACGTGCTCCTCCTTGCCTCTACTTTGTGCTTTAATGAGCTAAAGCAACCCTCCCCCAACTCCATAAGAGAATGGCAAAGCCATGTGTGTTCAGGGAACCACAACCAACTGCCCTCGGCCTCTCCGGTGGCTGCCCATCGCCTAGGCCTAGAAGACCAGGCTCAAAGCTTGCCTGACTCCCACTCCCTCCTGCTCTACCTCATGCCACCCCCTGCCCACCCACCAGGCCACAGACTGAAGGGACGCTCCGAGTCACCTTCTGCCTGCCCACAGTCTCCCATGCAGGACACCCTGCCCTGTCCCTGGCCCCAGCATGCCAGGACAGCCACTGAGCAGTACTTTCATAAAGGAATCTGAGAGGATATCAAACACGTAGTACCTGCAGCTGTGAGAATTTGGGTAAATTATTTAACCTCTCCATGTCCAGTCTGCAAAATGAGATGAGAGCAGGATAAAATCTAGAAAGTACAGTCAGGGGGAGAAATAGGGAGTCTTTAAGACAAGAAGAGAATACCATGCTTTAGCCTGGCCTCAGGATCTGTAGTCAGAATTTTTCCCCAGTAGAGATGAGAATGATTTACTTTGTCATCTTCCTTCTATCCAACCACTGCTCTAGTGGTCAGCTATGTGCATCTGTGACAGTGTACAGCAGGACCAGAGGCATAAGTGGAGACCTGTTCAAAGGCTCATGTGGGCCCTAAGCTGCTGACCTTGGCCTCCAGCACAGAGCTGGACTGTGCACTGACCAGCTGAGCTAACCAGCTGGCCACCGACAAAAAGGGCCTTAGACCACTGACCCACTGCAGCCACACCCCTGAGACTTTCTCATTCCCAGATTCAATACCCTGAACTGGAAAAGTGCCATGTGGCCACTTCTGTTTCTACCCTCAGCCCTAATCCCCACCAAATCTTAGCGTGGGCACCAAGGCCAATTAGGCAGTCCAGACAACCCATTCTGGGAGTTACTTCTGTGAGAGAACCCAGAACTGCATCTTGGTTCTGGCTGGGAGTCTCTCCCCGACCCAGGTTGTGTTGCCCGGGACCACCCAGTAGTCCAACTCACCTGCATTATCCTCCACACATCCCAAGCTCCTAGCTCTGCCCAGACAGGCCTGGACCCCCTTGGCTTCAATCTTCCCAGTTGCTATGGCTATAGCTGGCTGGATTTCCAGCTAAGAGAGCCCTAAGGCCAGGAGGCTGCGACTACCTCACTTGCTAATGGAGCAGATGCAGTTGCTGCTTTTACTGGATCATCATTTTTTTCAAAAGCTCGATAGTAAGAGGATTTTAAAACATTCCCATGGTAGGTCACAGGAGCCCCACCCCTCCCTCTCCAATGCAGTTGGGGCCCTGCTCTCTCCTCCTCCCCAGATGAGAGCCCTTGCCTAGACAGGGATGTGATAACCACTGCCCAGGTGGTAGCCTGGGAGAATCAGACAATCTCTAGGACTCTCCAAAGAGAGTGAGTTATTTTAGCCTGGTGGGAAAGGGGTTACAAAGGAGCTTTCCTGGTTTGCCTTCAGAGTGAGAATCCATAGGTACTCAGCACCTTTAAAGGGACCTCAGAGGACACCCAGCATATGCCCTGCCCTAGACATAGCAGCGATGCCTTTTACTGAGGCATTATTTCTGATTCTTTCAACAACCTTATAAGGTGGGTTTTATTATTGCTATTCCACAGGTAAGGAAAATCAGGTCAAGAAGGTTAAGTGAGCTGCCCAAGGACACAACCAGCTAGAAAGCTGTGGATCTGTGCTATTCAAATGCAGATGAGCAGGACTTGGAGTCTCAACAATGGGTCACCTTGGCCACACCCACCAAGTGTACATCCACCCTCTGCCTGCATCCCCCAGCGACCATAATCAACTCTGACCTTGCCGTGATTGGCAGTTCTGGGCTTTCCAGAGATGGAGTTGGGGCAGGGGGGTGTGCAGGAGGCTGAATCCAATTTATGGGGTGGAAACCAGAAGAGAAGAAAATCAGTCATAGGCAGCACTTGGGGAGGCCTCTCTTCCCTCTCTCCTTTCCCCAGCACTGCTCAGATCTAGCCAGTTTTCCTGTCCCCCTTATATTCTGTTTGCCTTTGGTAGTACTGGGGGCCAGGATGGTACAGGACATTTCCCATATGAGATTATAGGCAGCATGCATGGGGGGGAGGGAGATGATGGGTCTAATCCAGCCTGGCCACTGGTTTAATATGCCTAGTTAGTGGCAGGTGGCACACCTGGGCTAGGGTGGGGATTGAGAGGGGAGACTCTGGGGTTGCATTTCTCTGGTAGCAGGGGGTGGAGAAATGACTGGGGTAGAAAGGAGAGGGAATGCTCATGAGGGTGGGGGGTGGGATTCAAGCTGAGACCCACAGACAATGGCACCTTCAAAGCTCAAGGGTGAGGCCTCTGCCAAGGTGATCTCTCCTGGGGTCCACATAGAAGCCTGCTGGCTGCAACACCCTATCTGTATTCTTAATGGACCAAATGATGGGGAGACATCATGCCTGCTCTGGGGCTCAGTTTATTCTCCTGTGAAATGAGGGTAACCCTTTCTACCCCCCTGCTCTCCACAGCCTTATGTGTTGAGTAGGTTGAATAAGGTAATGTTGGGAAAATGTTTGGCCTCCTGAGATGAACAGGGTTAGCTGTAATGGATCCCATCTCCTGGGCCTCATGTTAGACAAAAATGTCCCAAGAAGCAAGACAATCTGTGTCTCTTTTGGATAGGGCTCTGTTCAAGCCAAAGAGCTTGGCTATGACTACTGATCACTCTTTGCAATACCTTCCCAATATGTCTGGGGGTCTCAAGGGCAGAAGGTTGGGGGCAGAGTGGAAGTCGGAAGGAGGGAGCCTGTTTCCTTTTTATGTGAAACTGTGTATGTGTATGCACGCGTGTATGTGTAGTTGGGGGATCCTATCAGATCCCCTAAAGCCGAACATGTTTTCTTTGCTCTTCTTCCCTCTAAGCGCCCCCATCTGAAATTCCACTTAACCGCAGTGAACAAGAGGAGGGCTTCAAGTGTTCTTTAGTTTCCTCCTTCTGGGAATCCCTGTCCTCAGTAAGTTACATTAGGGAGTTAGTACCATCCGTTACAAAAGAACGTCATACTTACAAATGGATTCATGGCAGGATCCCTTTGTTCAACAACCACACCCTTTGGTTGAGCACCTTCCATGTGCCAGGTGCTTTGCCAGGTGCTGTGGCAATTGCAATGGCTGAGACCCAACTTTTGCTCTCAAAGAGCTAGCAATCTGGTGGGGAAGAAACACATGCACACTCATTACAAGCAGCATGTGCACTGTGCATGATGAGAGGCAAAACGAAGTGCACATGATCTGTGTGTCACGGTCTGTCAACAAGGCAGGGTCTGGGCAGGCTTCCAGGAAGAGGCAGCAGCTGACTTGGTGGTTGGTGGTTTGAGGTCTGAGAAGCAGTGGATTTCATGGTGGAACTCCTCATGCCCATGGATCTGTCCATCAGTGCCCCAATATAGACCCTGCTCTTCAAAGAAACTCTGTGGGTGTAGTGGCTATAGGATAAGCTCTGGGGCCAAAATGCCTTGGTCCAAAGCTTGGCTCTTTCATTTGCTGATGGTGTGACCTCAGGGAAATCCCAGAACCTCCGAGTTTTCTCATCTGTGAAGTGAGACTGAGACTAGGACATACCTTGTAAGGTTGCTTTGAAGAATAAGTTAGTTAATAAATGTAAAGTGCTTAGAACAGTGGCTGGCACAAAAGACCCAACAAATGTTTTTGTTATTATGATATTATTACAATGTTATGTTGTGATGATAACGAAAAAGAACTCTCTTTTTCAATTATCTCTTGATCCCAGGTACTCAGGAAGGGAGGCTGAGCTGCCTGGTTCTTCTGGAGCCTCCAGCAGAGCAGAAGAGCATAAGTGCATCTGCCAGGCCCGGATCAGAAACCTGTAGCATCAAAAGGAAAAACACTGTCCCTGCTGGGTATGGTAACACCCAACCACCTACCAATGGAAAAGGCAGGAAACTAGTTTAAAAATGGAAGACCTGAGTTCAAATCCTAGCTCTGCTACTTCTTGCTATGAGGCTTTAGACAAGTTATTTATGTTTTCTGAGCCCAGAGTCCTCATCTGCAATAAGCAGTCCTGGTGTTTCATAAAGATTAAACGAGAAAATAAAGTATGGCAACTGGCACATAGTAGGTGCTCAAGAAATGGCAGAAATTATCTTAAGGAGAACAGCTGCCCCTCCTCCCAGATGTGAATGAGCCAAATTCAAACATAGAGTGGGGCAGTCTGGTGGATGGCAGGGTGAGAGGCTGATGGCTTCCTGGGCAAGTTGGAATAGTCCCAGCCCCTGAACATGGTGTATATGTACCCAACACGTACTTCCACCCGGTCTCACTGCTCCCTTTCCAGTCGATGAGCCGACTGTCTGCTCTTTCATCCTCCATCTGGTGCATTATTTATAAATCAAACACTTTTTAGCTGCACTTGCTATTGTGTGATAGGCACTGTTCTAAGTGTTTTACCTGTACTAACTTGCAATCGTCCTAAGGACACTGAAGCGCAGAGAGGCTAAGGGACATGCTGTGGATCACACAGGTAGTAAATGGCAGAGCCAAGATTAGATCCAGAGAGCCTAGCTCCAGAGACTGTGCCGCGCCCCTGACTCCTCCTCACCTCAATCTCCCGGCCTCTCAGCCTCGTTTCACTCCACTCATTCTGGCCCCAGGCCCCATCAGGACACGTGGAGGCTACAGGTTAATGCTCAGCAAACCCCAGAGCCAGGGCGTATTCTTTGGCTCAGAAGGTGATGAGAGCATAAGCGTCAGCTCCCTCTGATCTGCGGGGCCAGGGGCAGGGTGAGGGGAAGGAAGACGAGCAGTGTATTCAGAGGTCCCTCCCCGTCTGGAGAAAGTTCCTGGCCGGCCCGCTTCCACCGGCTCCTTCTGCCCTGGAGGCGCCCGCAGCAGCGTCGGGGGCGGGCGGGGCGCGGGGCGCGGCCGTGGTGCTGATAGGACAGCTCCTCCTGCAGTGGCCCCGTTAAAGGGGCCAGCACCGCCTTTCGGGAGCGCAGTTAAGATGCCCATTTCCAAAAGGTCAGAACATTTTAACCACGGCATCGAGAGGCTGGGTATACAAACAAACAAACAAATAAACAAAAAGAAAAAAAGAGAGAGGACAAGGAAAATAGTGGAATCGTTTATGGTACAACGCTAGAGTATCTGTGGACTCAAGCACTGAGGTACAGACACTACACAGTACAGAATGATGGCTGAAGACAGAGCCCTGGAGCCAGAATAACCCCCTCCCGACTTGCCCCCTCCCACGTCTTCCCAGACCGCCTACCCTAACCCACCCCATATCCTCGTGCAAATCTGGGCACTGCAGCTTCCTGCCTGTGGTCCTGAGCAAGTTACTTAACCTCCTTGGGCCTGTTTCCTCATCTGTAAAATGGGAATGATAAAAATACGTACCTTATAGAGTCGTTACAAAGATTGAGTTATAAGAAGGGAATCACTGAAGACAGTGCTTGGCGCATAATAAACACGGACAAAATGCTAGTGATTGTTACATCACATCATCAGCACAGCATTTATCTTCTTTGTTCTACCCCAAAAATCTCATTAGCACTTTTTGTCAGCCATTCCAGTCAGAATAGCATAAACATGATCACAGAATGTTGCACCTTTAACCTAAATTTTTATTTTCTTATTTATGGCCATTTATTGGGATTGGGGTGGGGTGGATAAAGTTAGACAGCAGGCAGAGTTTCCAAAATAAACACACGTAAGACCATGGCATGGGTTAGTAGGGAGATAGAAAGATCTCTGTTCGTGAAGATCCTTCTGAAGATGACGCGTTTGTGACTACATGAAGATGGTTTAGGTTTTGACCTATTCAGGGACAGGAAGGTGGACAGAATGACCATTGGGGGACCAGAAGCCATAGACAGAACTCCTGGACTGCACACAGGCCTCTCTGTAAGCTTTCTTACTCCACCTGCCACATACTATCTTCTGCCCTTGAGCTCCTGATCACTTCCTCCCAGGAGTCAACCTCAGCGTGGGCTTCACTTCTGGTTAGAGGTCCAGTCTGGTCCTTGGAGGCTGAACAACCTCAGGTAACAGAGAGCTGTGTCCTTTGGTGCCACAGCAAAGAGGAGACTTGTGCTGCTGTACCCCTCAGACAAACACCACGCACATAGTGACACTCACACACACTCATACACGTACGCTCACACACATAGACACAAGATTCACACTGCCATAATAATCTGGATGTTTGTTTCTCCCCAGATTCATGTGTTGAAACCTAATCTCCAACAGTGTTAACAGGTAGGGTCTTTCAGAGATGATTAGGTCATGAGGACTCTGCCCTCATGAATGGGATTAGTGCCCTTACAAAAGACACTTGATCAAGCCCTTTTGTCCTTCCACCATGTGAGGACATAGAAGGCACTATCGATGAGGAACAGGCCCTCACCAGACATTGAATCTGCTGGCACCTTGATCTTGGACTTCCAAGCCTCCAGAATGATGAGAAATAAATTTCTGTTGTTCATAAATCACCGTGTCTAAGGTATTTTGTTATAGCAGCATGAACAGACTAAGACACTCACACATCCTCACACATACACAATCTGACACTCAAACAGAGGTATACATACTCATACACACCCCACACATACATGTATACACTGACACACAGATATACACAATCACACAGACACACACAGGCACATGCCCACACAATGACACAAACACACACACACACACACTCACATACATGTCATATATGTTCACTCACAGTTGTGCTCATTCTTACACACACACATCTCAAGCTTGACTCTTTCCTGCCCACTCTCCCTGTCCCTTGCTGTCCTTCCCTTAGGCCCATTTCCCATCCAGCCAGAAATGAGGAGGGACTCTGTGTCCCCCCATCCGTGTCCATCTCAGGGCTCCAGGCTCGCTAGCAGTGCACTCACAGGCTTTCCCTGCAAAAACAGGACCGACACCCCCACTATGGGTATCCAACTTTCATTCAGCATTTGTGAGTTATAGACCTTGGAGTTAATGAGAACATCCCTATGCTTGAGAGGAAGTAACTTATCCCAAGTCACACCACTGAGTAACCACGGAGCCTGGGGTGACTCCCAGTCCAGTTCTGTTCCTCCACACCACACGGACTCCCCTGCACATGAAACCCCCGTTTCTCAGGCTGGGCATTGTGAAGATGTCCCCAGGACTGAGGACAGGACTGCAATAATCATTTATTAAATGTTTATCCTTCTTGTCCAGCCTCTAATCTCTGCCAGCCTCTCAGGACAGCGATAAAGAAAGATCTGACATGTGAAGGGGGGGAAAGGCCACAGTGGAAGGGATTTGAGTCCACTCCCCTTCCCCAAGCTCTTAGCCTGTAGACCTTGGCTTTGGGCTCTAGCCAGCCAGCTGGGGGCCATTCAGCTGGGCCTGGTCTTTGGCAGAGAAGTCAATCACCCAGTCTGTGTTGAGAAGAACAAGGATGGGTAGCCAATGGTGTTTCAGCATGGGCAGAGCATTGGCAGGAAGCAGAGGAAGCTGGGGTCTGCTGGCTGGGAGTTGGCAGGGGAGGAGCTGGGAGCTCAATACCCCCAGCGCCCGTCTGGCTGGCTCCCGGCTCAGAATGGGGATTAGGATTGTCCAGAAGTGGTGGGACCCATCAGTCCCCTCCCCATCTCCACCTCTGGAGCCCAGGGCTCTGCCAACACACTCAGGAATTCCCTTAGCCTTACAACTGTGGCATGGTCTCTGTTTGGGCCAGATGGCAATGTGTTCGTACAGAGGAAAGATGGGGCTGGCCATGTTAATTTCAGGTAATGTCAGATTGTTCAGTTTCCTGTTATTTATAATTAAGTGATCAAGAGGGAGCTAAGACCTCACCTTTCACTCCCGGCCCAGCCCAGTCCTTTTCCCAGGAGAGGCTTCTGAACAGTCCACTGCCCAGACTTGGCATTCCCAGAGCAGCTCCATTGCAAGCTTCCCCAAACAGTACTGCCTGACCCTGCGCCTGTTCCACCGAAGCCCAGGCTGACAGAAGCAGGACATATGGACGGCTCAAACACACCTACACAGAGGAGATACTGCATTCCTCCAGTGCCTCTCAGAATCCCTCACCCAGCTCCCCAGGCTGGAAGTTCTTTCAAGTGTCTAACCTCCATCCCTCCTGCTAAGCATCCAAGTTTATCTTCTGATTCTCCATTCTGCAGGCTTGTTCTCACAGCCTCTGACCTCTGAGACAGAAGTGGATTTTGAGCTTCGAGGAGGAGGCTCAGAGCCGCACAAGTGTTCTGTCAGCATATGGGCATTTTTCGCTGATTTGATCTGTATGAATCTCTGCTCTCAATATCCTTGGTTCCTTTTCAATTAGCCAAGAGAAATGATTTAGTGCTAATGAAAATCAATGGTTTAAAACTGTCCCACAAATCACAGGGGGCTGGAGGCTTCAGTTATAAATACCTCCCAGGAAGTTGAGCTGGCACGGAAGGCACGTGGAGCCCGCACACAGCTTCCTTGGGGCCATGTGGAGAAGAGAAGGCGCCCTCCCTTCTCCCTGCTACCAGGCACTTTCCTGTGCTCCAGAACACTCCTGCTACACAGCCCGCATCTCTAAACACCCTAACACTTGGTATCCCCCCTGTAATGCAGATTAAAGCTTCTGTTTCTAAGTCACCTAGGGAGGTGCCCTGAAGACAGTTCATGTTCTGCCCCCATCTCTCACTCTACCAGTGTGTATGTGTGTGTGTGTGTATAAATCACTGTCCCCCAGGCCAGAGTTACTAGAGGTCTGGCTTTCTAACCATTAACTTAGATTCCAGATGGACCCTGGAGCTGCCGAATGGGGGAGGAGCAGAGGTAAGAGGAGCCCTGCTGGGGGTTTGGGGGGGGCTCAGTGCAGACAGAGAAACTTGAGCCTACACAGACCCCCGTGCAGCTAGTCAGACGACCCTATCTCCCACCAGACCTGTCAGCTCCTTCTTTCTCTCACTCACTTTATTATTATTTTTCTCCCCCAACTTAAAGCTTCCAGCTCCACAGATGAGTTTTCCAGCCAGGCAGATGGAGGTGGTATCGCTCAACAAATCCCGCATACTTCCAGAACTCGTAGACTGGGGCAGAGGAGGGAGCTTCCCTGGTGCTGGGGCAGGAGAGGTCTAGAGAATTCTGGACTGTTCTTAAAGCTCACCAGCCCAGAGCCCCAAGCCACTTTGCAGCATGTGGGCTGGTTCCCTGCCTGGAACACCACATCCTGGCATTTGGAGAGGGCTGGACTTGGAGTCTGACTCCAAACCCGTCAGTGGAACTGGGCTGTGAGGTACAGACCAGACCTCCTGCTGAGTTAAGTTAGCATCAGACCCAACTACACTAGCAAGAGGCTCTACGTGCCTGCCCCCTGCCCCACACGTGGGGGTGGGGGATAAGAGACCTGAATTGGGAGTTGGTGGCAGGCCCAACAGCCAAGTGCAGCCCACGAGTCAGAACGCTGGACTAGACTCCAGCGCCAAGTGTTTCCCTGAGTTAGTCTCCAGGCCTTAGCTTTACTGTCTGAAAAGTGGGTCAAGCAATTCCAGCATGAAAGAGAATTCAAGTCCTGTTGCCTGTCTCATTCCAGGGTTTTGACTGCTGGCTCCACCAGCCTCCCCCAGAGCCAACCTAAAACTGCGCTTGGGTCCTGTTCTGGCCAGCACAATGTTGCCAAGCCAGGATGGCTTCCCGCTTTCAGCAGCAGCACATTCGTGTGATAATCATGCACAGGGGGAGAGGCCAGGCCTGGCTGGTCGCCAAGACCCCTCTGTCAAGCTGCAGGAGAGAAGCCTCCCCACCGCCAACTGACCCCAATCTTGGAACAAAAGTCCCATGATCAGCGAGGCTCCCAGAGTGTAGCACCCCAAGGCCCAACATCCTGCCAGACACCGGGAGGCTGGCAGGTGAGCCCAGGGAAGCCACGCATCAGCCGAAGCTGGAAAAGTCCCTCCTCTCCTTCCCCATTAATCTGGGGAGACCCAGGAATGCAAGTGCCCCCACTCTAGGTGACCCACTGCTCTGTAAGTCCTGGCCCAAGATCTCTGAATAGGGTCACCTCTGCCTAGAAGGGTTGATGGGGGTTTGGCAGGGCAGGAAGACCACCTGAGGCAGCAGGCGCTGGCATCTGCACACTTGGACCGGAAACCCGCTGGGCACGCACATCACTCCCACACGGGATGAGAACATCGACTTTTTATAACGTTTTAGGGGTGCTGTTCAGTGTCTGGTTCAATGTATAAGCTGTGTGGCTCAGGGAAAGTCATTTAACCTCCCCAAACTCTGGCTGCCTCATCTGAAAAACAAGGGCACCTATATCACTGACTTTCTGTAAAGATGAACTAAGATAAGGTACAGGAAATGTGAGCACAGTAGCACACAGAATTCCTTAATAAAGGGTAGTTCTTATTACTTATAAAAATAATAACATGCTCATTAGAAAAACACCTGAAAAATCTAGAAAAATGTAAAGAAGAAAATGTCTATCACCTATAAGCCTACCACTGTACTAAGTCGACTAATTGCTTTTTTTTAAAAAAAGATGACTGGTAAGGGGATCTTAACCCCTGACTTGGTATTGTCAGCACCACGCTCTCCCAAGTGAGCACACCGGCCATCCCTATATGGGATCCGAACCCGTGGCCTTGGTGTTATCAGCACCGCACTCTCCCAAGTGAGCCACGGGCCGGCCTGACTATTAGCATTTTTAAGTGTTTTGGTTTTTCCCAGGCTTTTCACTATGCACATACACACACATGCACTATGAAACTGTGCTTACTCTATACATATGTTTTATATCTTTTCACTTACTATGTATTAAGCATTTTTACTCTTCATTTTAAAATCTTCAAAAGTTATTCAAAATCATACTTGTTAATAAACTATTATGTGAATGCATTATACAAAAACTATTTAAGCTTTCCATCACTAGCTATTTAGGTTGTTTCCAATTTTCCACTATTATGTGATAAACATCCAAGCAAATTTTGCTTGAGCCTCACATCATTTCCTCAGGCTACATTCTTAGAAGGAGAATTACTGGGTCCAAGGGGAGAGTCATATAAACACTCTCAGTTACGAACTGCAGATTGCTGCTCAGAAAGTGTCTTTAGAGTATCTGGCTCATCGCATCCTTTTCAGTGATTAGTATCTTGGTATCTTGTTCAGTAGTGGGGCTGCAGCCTCTGCTGGGGGCCTGGCCCTCCATCTGGCCACACATACCAAGAGCTTGAACAATGTTCTTGAATAGCCAGGCCAAGTGGAGGAGCAAAGCTGGAGGAGAAAATGTGTGGGGTAGCCCCCGCAGCCAGCAGATCCTGCTCTGGTCCCGCTCCCCGTTGAACACAGATAAGAACAAATGAACTGCTCTACTTTGGGGACTTAAGTTAGAGGTTAGAAAGAACTTTCCGTCTACAGAGAGCACTAAATACTGGGGCTGGGATTTTTCTAGTTCTTCTGCTTGGAGTTTGGAGTGGCAGAGATACTCCTCTGCCTGGAATACTTAGGGCCAGACACATGGACAGGATGACAGGATGACTCTTGGCCTTAGGAAAGCCTTGCAGTTCACAGGACAGTACCACTGGGGAAAGTACCAGCAAAATGGGGTGGCTGGATGGGTTCACTGAATCCAATCTGTGCCAGGCACTGGGTTGAGGGGGGTCTCCCATGCACTATCTGCCTTGAACAACAAATATGAGGGTACTTCAAAAAGTCCATGGAAAGGGCCGGCCCGTGGCTCACTCGGGAGAGTGTGGTGCTGAGAACACCAAGGCCCCAGGTTCGGATCCCATATACGGATGGCCGGTTCGCTCACTGGCTGAGCGTGGTGCTCACAACACCAAGTCAAGGGTTAAGATCCCCTTACCGGCCATCTTTTAAAAAAAAAAAACAAAAAGTCCATGGAAAGATTCATATTACCTTTTAATTCTGTTCTTCCACGAACTTTTCGAAGTACCCTTGTATAGCCCAAGTTGCCCCTGCTTTGCCCACAGGAGAGGAGGTTTTGCAATACGAAAGTCTTTGCCTTTGCAAGGGTCCTGGTCTGTCCCTGCTGCATGTCCAGGAAGGTAGTGCCCAGGTTCCCTAACCACTCCAGCTTCCTCACCTCTCTTTTCAGTCCTTCCCTTTTCTAAGACATCACCTGACTTCCCCACCCTGGGTGGGTCCCGTAGCCACCTGGTGAACATCTGCCAGCCCTCAGAGCCTGTGGCCGGAAGAGCCAGACTCCCATGTAGAGTACCAGCCCAGGCACTCGGAAACCCACCGAGTTTCTCACTTCCTTTCCCACCTCCCCCTTTCCCCTTACACCCTGCAAGCTTCCGCCACCCTTTGGCACACAAAGTGGGAAGGGATGCAGAAGCTGCTGAGGCCAACCACTGCCTGGAGCTGGACAGACCAGGAATCTCACAGGGTTCACATGCACCTGCAGTCCTTGAGCAGGAGCCTGTGTGGCCCAACATCTTGTTTATGACATCCCCCCTTATCCATCTCCTCAGCCTTTCCTAAATGCAGCTGGCCAGGCACGGCCCTGTTCAGATACACCCCTAACTACGTCCTGCTGAAAAACAGTCCATTACAGTTTTCTTGCAACTACTGAAAATCCCCCCTCATCTGCTGCCTTTCTGAGCTGACCCACAGAAAGATGATCATGTCACCCAGTCCATCTGTCTAAACACAAAAATGCCCATGGCTCTCATCCTTGCCCCTCACACGAATGCCTCTAAGCTAGAGTCTACATTGCTACACAGACTGTCAGTCACATGACTTGTTATCTTGTGAGGTTTGGGTTTAGGCCATTTGTGACACCCTCTGGGGACCCTGAGAGTGAGCAAGTTGTTGCTGGGAAAACTGCATTAATGTCCCTAAATACAGGGTCTCACCACCTCCTCCTACCATCACCTAGCTTTTTTTTCTCTCTCTCCCTCTTTTGGCAATATCTGTTGTCATGGAGATTCTAACACAATGGGACAGGTAGGAAGCCTGTTGCTTGGCAACAAGATGCTGGAGGTACAGGATTGGCTGCCGAGGTTTAAAGGAACAGAAAGAATGATGAGGGAAGGTGGGAAAGTAGAGAAACACCCTGTGGGGGACACAAAGGCATGGGAGAGAAGCAGGAGATAGGACCAGGTTGAAAAGAAAAACAGAAGTGAGAAGAGAGAAAGAATCACAACCTCCCTGGGGCTGGGTCACTATTGGTTTATTTGCTCGGATGTTCTCAGTAAAAACAGCAAAGCAAAACAAACATACATTAATGTATTTTCATAGCTGTGTTTACACTGTAGCAGGATGAATGGAGATTTAGACAAAAAGAATTCTTAAATGTAGGGCAGAAAAATTCTACAAGAAGACACTATGATACAGCGGAAAGAGCAAGGGTTTTAGTGTCAAAAACTTGGATTTGTATCTTCACTCTACCCCTTCCTTGATGTGTGACCCGATCAAGTGGCTTGATCTCTGAGTTTCAGTTTTCTCATCTGTAAAATGGGAATAGCTACGTGTGTCTCACAGGTTTGTTGTAAGAGTAAATGAGATGAAGTGATGAGCTCTAGCATGTACAGGGAGCTCAGGAAGTGGACAGTCTCATGTTTGCTGTTGGTCTTCTATGACCGATCATTTGTTATCTTAATCACCATTATTATAACCAGAATTGAAAAGCTGTGTGGCAGAGTGGGAAGAGCCCTGTCCCCAATGCCCAAAGACCTGGCTTCTGTCCAGGCCAATGCACCTACTATCTATGAGACTTGGGCAAACTATTAACCTAAGTCTCAGTTGCTCATCTGTATAATGAGGATAACAGTCTCTCCTTCCCAGTGTCTTCGTGGATCATATTCAAGTAGGTTGGTAAAGAGTCTATCCCCATGCCCAGCACCTAGTGCATGTTCCATCCTAGCTCCCTGCTGCCTCACTCTATGGAGTGGAGACATGTAGGTCTGCGCTGGGGCTAGTTTCAACTTTCCTTCAAGGAAGGACTCTATGGAACTATAGAGAAGACAGAGAGAATGCAGGCGCAAGGAAGACAAAGCAAAGGCACATCCTTCAAGCAAATGAATTTTGCCAAAGCAATGACTCTGTCACCAGAAGCCAAAGACTGCAGGAGTGGCCTGACAGTAGTTACAGGTGAAGGTGTACCACAACCAGTTCTGTGTATTGCACAGTGATGCAGCAGTTCCATGTCAGAACTATTATGAGGTTCATCCATGAATATGGGAGTCACCAAGGCACAGAAGAGCTATTCAAGGAGGTAGGACTGACCTGAGTAGTCCCAGGCAGGTGGAGCTTTGGCAAGTTCATGGGTGCCTCCCAGGAAACTGTAAAATCTTTTGGGGCCCATAAAGTTCAGGGCATAATTTTTGATGTCTAGCCTAAACCTTTCCTGCTGCAGTTTTCAGTTCAGTCCTCTGCTTCTGTACTCAAAGAGCAATTTAGCTGGCTGAGAAGGTAACTGCCTCACCAGCTTCTAGGTTCATGCCAGGACTGGGGAGGCAGGCAGGAGAGCAGTGACTCACACAGACGCTGTTTAATTCAGTTGTCTCACTGTCTACACTGCTTCCCAAGCTCCCGCCCCCAATAGTTTAAATCCTTCTGTGGTTTCAAAGCAGACTTTCCCAGTAATGCCAACAGGCATCAGAGAGATGCTGTTACCATCTCTGCTTGGCCTGAGCCAGGCTTGCCAGGACGGGGGAGGCTGTGAGTGGTGCTGGGGAAAGCCAGGGGGGTGTGAATGGGCAGCTGGCTTCCAGCTCTGTCCTACTGGAGCACCCTCCAGCCTAGAGCAGCTCCCAGGGGGTTCGGAAGTCCTGACCCTGTTGCCCAAGGCTAAAGGACTCTGGCTGAAAAAGATACTTAGAGAAGAACCTAATTACAGCTTTAAGAACAAAGGGTTCTTTAGGCCCAATGGTGTCCAATTTTATTTTCTCCTGCACTGGGAGGAAACACAAAGAAAAAAGCTTGAAATTACAGTAGCAAGGGAAATTTAGGAAGGACTTCAGAAGGTGGCCTTGACAGTGAGTGGGTGAAGAGAGCAGCCCTGTGATGCTTGCAGCATGTGCTAATCGTTTGGATTGGGTGTTTTTTCATTTTGGACCCTGAAAAGGTGGACTTTTGCAAAACCATTCCCTCTGGTGGGTCAGCAGAGGAGTGGGGGTGAGAAATGTGCATGAGGAGCCCATCTTGAGGGGCTCCAGAGAAGGAGGGAGCAGTTGATAACCTGAGCTGGGCAGGGCTTGGAGGTTGCCAAAGGGCTCGTGGAGCCCCTTCTGCGGCTGCTATTAGGGAATGGAGAGGGGTGCTGGGCTGGGGGACTCCCCTGCTTTAACTAGCTTCAAGATTATCTATTTTAAATACTGGTTCTTCTCTTTGTCTGTTCCAGCTGCTATAACAAAATTCCATAGGCTGGGTGGCTTATAAACAACAGAAATATATTTCTCCCAGTCTCGGAGGCTGGAAGCCCAAGAGCAAGGCACTGGCAGATTTAACGTCTGCTTTCTGCCTCATAGATGGCAGTGCCTTCTCACTGTGTCTTCATGTGGTGGAAGGGGCGAGGGTGTCTCTGGGGCCTCTTCTATAAGGGCACTAATCCTATTCATGATCTCATGACCTAATCACCTCCCAAAGGCCCTGCATCCTAATACCATCAAGCTTGGGGGATGGATTTCTACATATGAATGTTGAGGGACACAAACGTTGACCATAGCAGCTCTCCATGTTAGATTTTATTTAAACAATGAGTTCCCAGCTAAAATAAGTTTAAAGATTCCTCCAGTTGAATTAGTCCCTGGAGTTAGATGGGAATGGGAGACCACAGTGGCTTTAATCAGTCTGTCTCTGACCAGAAGACAGGAGTGGGGTCTGAGAGTTTGGAAAGAGGTAAAGGGAAATGTGGGTTTACTGACCAGCTTTTGCAGAGGCCTTGGGAGGGGCCAACCTCCCAGGAGATGGCTCCGGAGATGGAAGAAATGAAGCTTTGAGAGCCAGACTTCAGGTAGGGAAACTGTCAAGTGCTAGCAGGTAGTTATCTTGGGATAAACTTAATCCTAACAGCTTTTGGTTCAGGAGAGACTTTTGCTTTTCTACTAGGATTGAGGGCTCAGACATCTAAGTGCTGTAAGCCTCACTAGTCTTGAATTTTCTTTTCTTTTTTTTTTTGTCTTTTTCGTGACCGGTGCTCAGCCAGTGAGTGCACCGGCCATTCCTATATAGGATCCGAACCCGTGGCGGGAGCGTCGCTGCGCTCCCAGCACCTCACTCTCCCGAGTGCGCCACGAGCTCGGCCCTAGTCTTGAATTTTCTAACTCGCCTTTGTCCATCTTTTGTCCCTCCCTCCACCTTTTTTTAAAAGTTTTATTTTGAGGCTGGCTGGTTAGGTCAGTTGGTTAGAGCACAGCCTTGTAACACCAAGGTCTGTGGGGTCTCTGTCCCAAGAGCCATAAAAATGAGGAGACCAGAGTCACAGATGAGCTGCCCTGCTTAAGACCCTTCTCCTGTAGGGCAGATAACCCTCTTGGTGCAGAGCCCAGCACTTAGCCTGTGACTTTAAAACTCAGCTCCTATTTTTGAGCATATAACACTTCATAATAAACAGCAGGGAAAGTGGAGCTGAGATGAGACTGCATCTCAGCAGAATTGTTTCCAAATAAAGAGTTGTTTTTCTCCCCCTCAAGCTCTCCCTGGAGATGCCTACGGGTGCTTAAAAACCACTAAATATCTCTCCTTGTGTATGACACAGACACCCTCCCCCTCCCCCTGCCCCTTAGACTGGTCGCTTTTCTAGCAATTACGTGAGTGGTGCTGAGCAGTGGTGCTGAGTGCTGCTCAAGAATCTGAGCAGGCGCTAGGAAGCCTGACTGATGGGTCCCCTCCTAGTAAGAGGGGCTCATGGCAAAGCCTGTGCTTTCCTAGAGACACATGATTCGTGGAGAGACGCTTCTAGGCCTTGAGCATCACAGTGGGCCCTGAGTCCTGGATTTGGCTGGCTGGCCACTATAGACCAGAGCTGCCAGAGAATACATCCTCCTGTACCAACTGTGGGTCAGGACCTCATGAAACTCTCAACAGATTCATTTTGTGCTCTGTGGCTTAATGAGGGGCACAGGGAACCAGAATTACATCTGGGGAAGCGGGTGGAGGGATGGCCAAAGAGAGGTTAATGGACTAGGGTGACTTATCCCAGGTCAAGCGGAGGTTGGCTAATGGGCTTGGCGGATATAAAGCCTTTGTTCTACGTTTTCACTGAAAACAGAGCCTTGGAAAGAAAGTCACCCTCCAGGCATAAAGATTGGTGTTGGACACAAGAAAATGACAAGGTGAGGAGCTGGGGACCCTTGAACCATGTGATCCAAGGAGAGTGTGACCTCATCTCCCCAGAAGGCCCCTCCTCTGTAGGATTCTGCTTCCTGGGGGTCTCACCCTGGCCAGCTAAGCCTGGGTGGGGAGGCTGGCAGGGTGGGTGACTGCCAGCAGGCAGAGATCTGGCCTTACTCCTCCTGTGTGCTAAGTGGGGCTAACAAAAGCCCTGTTCCCACAAGAGGCTCCAGAAATATTTTCTGAATGAAGGTCAGATCCCTTCTGATTCTAATGCCCTACCTGATGATGGTCCTCTCTATGATGCCCTCTACAGAACTCTGCCAGCTCCAGGGTCAGCCACAGAAAGGACAGCACCTTCACCCCACCTGCCTCTGTCCCCAAACTGAAAAATCAGCATGTGGCTGGAATCCTAGCAGGCTGCACTTCCATGGGCCTTTACAAATCATAAAATGACAGTATGATGACCGCCTTTACCCGCTGCTTTTACGTCCATGATCTCAGCCCCTTCTAGCAGGGGGGGAAGGCATTTGACAGATGATAAACTGGAGGTTCAGAGGGCAAGAGAGATTGTCCAAGGTCACAGAGCTACCTGGAACCAAGTTCCTCAATGCCCGGCCAATGACATCTGGTCAGTCCTGTGGTCCTGCCAGTTTTTCTTGCCCTTTGCTCTCTGGTCTCACTGCTCTAACTCAGCCCTTTCTTGTTTCACACCAGGACACACATCTTGTTCTCCTGCCACATGCCAGCTGTTCCACTCACACCATTTCTACATGGAGGCCGGAAGGACTTGGTCAAATAGGGGGTCTGAACATTACCCTCGCACAGAGTAAAACTAAGCTCCTTGGGGGCCTCTGAGACTCCCCACCACTTGACTCTTCCCTGGCTCCCAGCTCTCCCAGCTGCACACCTTATCCTCAAGTTTGACTGACGGGCTTATCACTTATCCACACACCACAAGGTTTCAAGCCTATCTTAGCTAATTTTTATTCATCCATCAGGTGCAGCTTGGACATCGATCCTTCCAGGAAGCCCTCCCTGGCCTTCTGTGAGGAGCTAAGTAGACCTGAGCTCACAGAGCACCGTGTACATAGTGCTGGCTTCTCAGTCACCATGTGTCTTGGCTCATCTCTGGAGTTGCCTTCTTGAAGAACACTTAGCTGTGGACGCCTGGCGCCTGGTGCCGTGCCTGGCACACAGTAGATAGACGCTCAATACATGCCGCAGGCACTGGATGACACGTCGATGCCCAGGCGCCTGCAGCTGTACCCGCCTCCCTTGCTCCCTTGCAGAGGTGGGTGGGGCCGACTTGTCCTCCCTCTGCTCTCTGGGGATGTGGAGCCAGGCAGGAGATGGCCGCCCTCGCAGGGGACGGGCCTGCCTCACCTCAGCACAGTGAACTGGACGCCACGAGTGGGAGAGGAGGAAATGAGACGCAGCTGGCAAGGAAACAGATCGGGAAATCTTCCTTGCTAAACAGGAAGCAGAGCGGGGCACAGGGGGTGGCTTCCTGAGGAGTGGGAGGGAGGAAATCTGGACCCATGTCCTCCCAGCTTGGTCCTCAGCCCAGTGGAGAGGGAGCTCCGCAGCCTGTGGGAAGGTGTCTTTGTGGATCCTGTCCTAGGGCTTTCACCAGAGGGCCCCAGGGGCGTGTTGGAGGTTATGTGATAGTCTGCGGTTTGCACAGCGAGCCCTGACTGGGAAGCCCCCAGAAAGACAGCTGAGCTCACTTCCCGGTGAGGCAGGAGGTGGGAGAGGAAGTGTAGGGAGATGCTTGGCTCAGGCATGTGTGTGTGAATCCTGGGAAATGCTGGGTCTCTCAGGAGGGTGGAGGCTGGGAAGCCAGGTGGGGCTGCAAAAGGCCTAGAACACTCCCTCTCCTCATCCCCCTTCACGAATTCCCCTCCTCATCCTTAACCTCTTGTCACAAGATCACTTCCTCGGTGATGGTTTCCCTAACACCCCAGACTAGACCAAGGTTCCCATTGCTTCCCTCTTGTTCAAACCTGTCCCACCTGTTTCATAGCATCTCACTGGGCTGGAAGCTTTTGGGGCAGGGACTGTATTTTGTTCACTATTATATCTCCCACACCTAGTACAGTCACATGTACACAGTAGATGCTCAATAAACATGGTTGAATAGATGACCACATGAAGTAACTTGAGAAGGATAGAAAAGGGAATCTCACAATGAGGTGCTGAATCTGGGCCAAGGGTAGGTCCAAAGAATGACAGTGTCAGAGGGCTGGCCCGTGGCTCACTTGGGAGAGTGTGGAGATGATAACACCAAAGCCATGGGTTCGGATCCCTATATAGGGATGGCCAGTTAGCTCACTTGGGAAAGCATGGTGCTGACAACACCAAATCAAGGGTTAAGATCCCCTTACCAGTCATCTTTAAAAAAAAAAAAAAAAAAGAATGACAGTGTCAGTCCCTTGCCTGATCCATGAAAAAAAACTGAGGAATTTTTGAAAGTCTAGCCCATGGGCTGCCTCAGTTTCTTCCATATGAACCCAACCAGTATCAGGACAGGCTCTTGCTCCATCTTCAGTATGACCAAAGCCCTGGGCTAATGTCAGGGTTGGGACTAGGGTACCCCAAAGAGGGAAGAGAGTCCCTGTCATCAGGAAGCTCTTGGACTGCTAGAAGTTACTCGAAGGTGCCTTTGACAATTTCCCAGCCTGATGGGAGTGACGGGGTCTATAGGGAGACAGCGGCTTAAGAAAGAAGTGATAACAGTCGCTACATTTATGGGACACACCATGTGCCAGGCATTGCTCCCAGCATTTTACATGTATTGGCTCATTTCATTTTCACAAAACCCCATGAGGAAGATAAGGTTACTGTTCTCGTTTTACAGGTGAGGTTAAGGCACTCACTTTAACCACACCACTAAGTGGGGTGGCTAATTTTTAAGCCCAGGCTGCTGGCCCCAGAGCCAATGTTCCTAACCACCACCCCACAGCCTCTCTGCTACAAGTGACGCACCTAACTGCTGAGGAGACAGTTAGTTAATTAGCGTCCTAGAGGAGGAGAATGTGGGGGTCAGGAAGGACATGGCTCAGTGGAAAAGCCATGAGGCAGATACCTTGGTTGCAGGGGACACATGAGCAATGACTGAGACAGCACAGGGAATGCTGCTTTCAACCTAGCCAAGAAGCAGTGGGATGGAATTTCTTCCCCCTTCCCTTGGCTGGAAGACAGGGGCTGTGCTGGAGGGCCAGCCTCTAATCCTGACTCTAATCCCCCAGATCCAGCCCACTTGCTGTGACAGTGCACAGCTGCTCCAGCCTGCTCCCACCCCACCCCCAACCTGTCCCCAATCACTGCCTCAGACTGACCGGAAGCCTGGGATGGCCCGGTGAGGAGGGACCTAGTGAGCAGAGGTGAGAAACAGACTCAGCACCCCCTGGCCCCTGGGGGACGGAGGGGGCTTCAAGGAAGCACTTGAAGAAAGTCTGGCAGCTGAACCAGAGAATGGGGGGGAGGGGACTAGGTGGGGCCTCCGAGGACTTGGGCTACTGAGAGTGACAACTGAACAGAAGGGGTCTGTTGGTTGGGGGGAGAGAAGCAAAACCGTGCTCGATTCTAAGCATGAGCCAGGGTGAGGAGCCTTAAATATACCACTGGTACCTGTCCTTGTGCCTAGCACAATGCCAGGGCCCACAGGAGAGCCTGACGAAATCAAGTGTAAATGAGAAAGATTTGCAGCAGAGGCAGACACCCAAGCTGAGCCTGAGATTGTCTGGGTCATCAGCACCAAGGACCAGGGTCCCACTAATGGAAGTGTCTCAGGACCAGCACAGACTCACAGCTTTGGAGGTGTGCTTGGACACATCAGTCCTCAGAAATATGGTGGCTCCAATGGCCACCCCAGTGGGCCATTCAACTGTTGGCTATGCAGTTAGTACTAGAGGCATGAAGCAATAGTCAACTGTTTTTGTGTCTCCCTCCCCACCTTGGGGGCTTCCTAGCAGCACTAGGCACAAGCACAAAGCCCCTTGTCTTTGACCAGTGCTTAGTTTTGGGCACTGCTGCTTCACTTTCCCCACCCATGCATGCCCTGCCCCATAGAGAACATTCAAATACTCTCTGCTCAGTGTTCCCTGTCTCAGGCCTGACGCTCAAAGCTGGTCTCCCAACCTCCGGAGTGGAGAGAGGGCAGTGAGCTGCAGAGAGCACCCTGGGAGAACCACCCCACTTTTCTACTTGGCCTCTTCAGGCAGGGGCCCTGCTGGTTTCAGCAGGTCCCCACGCTGGACAGCTCCCAGATCCCAGTTCCAGGGTGGAGGCCAGCACTGCCTTCCCTTCTTGGCTCTGCCCCAGTTGCTCTGCGCAGGCAAGGCTGCCTGAAAAGGGCCAACTCACTCCCTCCCTACTGCCCCTCGCTCACCTCACCTCACTCACCACCTGTGTGTCACAGAGAGATGCCATTTCTGATTCTCCTTCAAGGGATAACACCCACCTCCCCCCTTGCCTTTCCCCTTCTCCCCTTCCTTTCAGAGTAAGCCAGCAGGCGCAGGCCTCTGCTATGTTCCTTCCTGATAGAGGGCTCTACAGTGGTCTCTGCTAACAGTCTGGACTAACCTGGCTCTGCCTCTGGCTCCTGGAACTGGAGTGTCCTCAAATTACTCTGATTACAGACCTCTCTACAAGCTGGCTTCTAACGCTCCCTCCTGCAGCCTGCTGCAAACCCCCATGCAGCTTGGGAACCCTCCGCAGGCTTTTCATTCCAGCAGCCATCCACTCCCCTCCCTTTCTCCAGGGTCATCCTGAGATGACCAACCCTGCCTTGGCCAGGAGGCTCTGAAGTGAATGAGTGAGGCAGAAATGAGCCCCTGGCCTGCATGATGCACTCCCATAGCACAGGGCTCAGAACTGCCTGGGCTCAGAACTGCCTTTGGAGCCACCGATGGGGCTGGAAAGTGCTACTCCCTTCCAGGCAGCCAGACTCCTTGGCTCTCAGCTCTTGGCTGGTGCTCTTCTCAAGACAGCTTGGTGACTCAGCCTCTTCTCACCAGCACTGATGGTGGTCCCTCTACCCTGACCCTCAGGGCCTGAAGTCAGAGTCTTAACACCTGCTCTTAATTCATCAGCATCCCAATGAGCCTCCGATGGCCCCAGGCCCATCCATTCCCCCTGCAGCTGGAGCTGGAGCAGAAGCAGGAGGGACAGTCCAGGAAGGGCGAGTGGCTCAGAGTTGGGGAGGAGGCAACTGAGGAGCCCTAATCTGATGGGTGGAGGAGACAGGATATGTAGTCAGACACATGCTAAACTGCTCTCCCCCACTCCCAAGGTATCAGTATAGATACTGGCAAAGAAACATACAAATGACTGCAAACACACAGAAGCTCAGGGAACTGCTGAGAAAAGAGGAATCAGAAAAGAATGGGGCCAACAGAGAAAGGCCACTGACGTTTGCATAAGCTCTTGGTTCCGGATTTGGTTCTGCAATCCTCTGACTCATAAGCCATCTAGCCGCTGCCCCAGGGCTTAATTGGAGGAAAGTTGAATGGGCCAAAGAAAGCAGGGGTAGATGTTATAGAGTCCCAGGTTCCCCAGGCTTGGAGGGAGAGCAGATGTCTTAGTTTATGGGCCTGCAGAAGTCTCCCTTAGGAGAAGAGGTTGTCTCTGGCCTGGAGTGGACTGAAGCCTGAGGACCAAAGTAGCCCCACCTGCTGACCTGCTTGTAAACAGGGAGCTGGAGATGCGCTAGGGCTGGGAACAGCGTCAGTCAGCTAAGGCCTCACAAAGCCAGACGTGGGCAGCTGTGACTGAATACCCCCTTCCCCACGCCATACCCCAACCTCTTAGCTGCAGTCCCTACTCAGCCCCAGTGTCAAGAGTTCTGCCTTCCAGAGGGGGGAGACACTGCTCAGGGTGTGGGGCAATTAGAGGCAGGGCTTGGTAATGCCTCTGATGATGCAGGCCCTGTGCAGTCTGAACAACATCCAGAGGCCCCTAGTGACCAGGACAAGCAAGTGAGATGTGACTGGGAGTGGACAAGGCCCCCAACTGAAAATGGCAGCATCTGAGAGTGACAGGAGAGGGCCACCCACCGTAACCCAATCATCCCTGGACTTTCTCCTGGTCTGAAGGGTAAAGCTCCGAGCTGGGAGTTAAGGGCTGCGTCCTCGTCCTGGTTGGCTGTGGGGTCTTCTGCCCCTTCCTGCAAAGTGCTTGCATTTTGCTACCTGGACCACAGACCCACGTTTTCTTCGTATTCCCTGCTGGGTGCAACCAGTTATCTCCTCCTTGCCACTCTCCGTGTCTCAGCCTTTAGGGCACAATCCCAAAACCACCTCCTTCAGGAAGCCTTCTGGGTAAGGCCACCCATTCTCAACTCATGAGCCTAAATCCATGGACCACCCTCCCCCTGCCACTATAAGGAATAAGCAAGCGAGGTGTGGCCTACAGAACTCCAGTCTGGAATAGAGTCCTAGCATCTAGGGAAGTCACTTGCACTCTGGAACTGTTTCAACAACAAAATGAGGGCGGGAGCCAGGAGCTCTCCAGACTCCAGCCTAGGCCTTGCATGCTGGAGTTCTAATTGTTCTTAGAGCCGTTGTCCCGCCCCCACCCTTTGCCAATGGATAGGGAGCTTTCTCCAGGCAGGGCCTGTGTGTTTCCTTCAAACTCTGAATCAGGAGTGTGCCTGCTATGGCTGGTTCCACAAAGACTTGCTGATGGCAAATGGGAGGTTGTGTGGGCTAGCTGAAGGCAGTGAGAAGAGGGCAGGTAGCATTTTAGAATGTTGAATGCCCAAACCAAGAGAGGAGAGCTACTGCTCCCCATCCAGGTGGGGCAGCTCCCTGCACCTCAGGAGCCCTGCTGTGAGAAGAGGGGAGGGTGAGCCTTTGCAGATGGTTTTCCTGTTGCTTGGCTTGCCAGGGACTCCCGTCATCAAAGACATTTGCCAAGGCTTGCCTTTGATTGTTCCAGACCCTGAGCAGGGTTGCCGCATCTAAAAGGTGGCAATTTTGATATCTGGGGCTGGGGAGGGGCTGCAATAAAGAGCTGAGTGGGGGGCTATCCTGTCATTGCAGGTGCTGTCATTCTCAGTTTGAGGCCATGTTCCCTCCCTTCCCTGCCTCATGACTCAGCTTTCTCACATTCCCAGACCTCTTGTGGGGCTGGGGGGTGGGAGGTGATGCTGACAAGGAGATGATGATCTTGAAAGGGAGAAGCAGGAAGAAGGGATTCACTGGCCTGAAGATGTCTCATCTAGGGTGGGGCCAAGGGTGGCTCTGTGGGTCTCCTGCCCAAAGACCCAGCACATAGGCTGCAGAACTGCAGAGATCTGCATACATTGGCATGCATTTACATGTGCTTGTTTCTTGTCCCAGTGCCAGCCTAGCTCTCCATACCCTCTCTCTCTATGCCAGGCCTGCTCAGCCCCTGCAGCCCAGGCAGGACCAACACCTGGCTGGGAGCAACCAGGACCACCCAAAAGCAAATGAGCCTTGGGCAAGGCCCTGACTCAGGTTGTGCAAACAGCCCTTTCCCTCCTTACCTGTTGACAAAGAGGCCCTCTGGGCACATATCTCCTTATTGGACCAACCTGTCACTTACTGCTAAGGGACTTACTGCTAAGGAGAGAGGCTGCTACTGCAACCTCCCTCCTCCGCCTCTTCTCTCCCAGATTACCCCATTGTGCAGTGAGAGTGAGAAGAAAATCAGAGTTGAGAACCGGAGAAAAGCCTTAGAGGTTGTTGAATCCAACACCCTCATTTTACACTGGACCATTCATTCATTCATTCATTCATGCAGTCAGTCGTGCCTATTTTTTGACAGACACCATTCTAAGGGCTGGGAATTCTGCAAGGAACAAAACAGCCCCAAATCCTCATTCTCATAGAGCTGACTACTTGCTACTGGAGAGAGGAGATGAAAAAAAAAAAAAAGAAAAGTAGCAGGTTAGATGGTGTTAAGAATGCAGGAAAATAAAGCAAGAGAAAGGGGTAGGGAGTGCCAAGTGGGGATGAAGTGGCCGCTAGGAAGATGAGTCACTGTCTGCGATCTTCGGTGAGTCAGTTACACAGCCAGAGGTGCAATGGGCCCTCCTAGCTCCCAGCTCCACCGGCACTGCAGTACCCTGCCACCCTACCCTTCCACTCTTCTGGTGCTGGAAAAGAGGGTAAAGAGTTCTCACAAGGGCAAGAGGCCTGGCTGACTCAGCTGATAAGAACACTGTCTTGTGACTTAGATGCTCCGATTCCTGGCCCCGCACGCCCACCTCACCCAACCAAGCAGCAGCTCCCTCCTGCAGCCCTTCTTCAGCTGGGCCTGGGCACCTCACTTCCTGAAGTCATTAACACCCGTATCAAAAAAAAGCAAGGAGGGGGTTACCAGGCACCAGGAAATGGGGGATTGAATGTAACTTTTTGGAGAGATGGAAATGTTCTGAATCATGATTGTGATGGTAGTTAAATTTGACTGTATACATTTGTCAAAACTCATTGAATTTCATTTTATGTAAATTATACCTCAATAAAGCTGCCAAAAAAAAAAAAAAATAGTAAGGCAGGGACTGCCTAGCTAGGGAGATTTTAGAATGGAACAGAGAGGCAAGGCAGTCTGGGGCCTTGCGGAGGGCACAGGCCCTGAGATCAGAGGGACCTATCTCACTTGCTACCCCGTCTCTTACTAGTGGCATTGCCTTGGGTGCTTACTAATCACCCCATCTCAAACCTCACTTTCTGCATCTGTGAAATGGAGATAATGTCTTCCCTACAAGATGGTTCTAAGGATCCACCTATATAACCTACATTTGGTAACCATTCTGTAATAGTGCTCAGTTAATAACATTTTATTCAACACTTACTGGGCAGGCATTGTGCTAAGTGCTTTACATATATTAACTCATTTAACATCACCTACAAGGTACTAAATATTATTATCCCCATTTTATAGATGAAGAAATTGTGGCACAGATGTCAATTTCCTTCTCCTTTCCCTATCTGTAAAAGAGAATTTTCAACCTTTCTCCATTTTTAATTCTGTTTCTGCTGGATGTTAATGGGTGCTCTGGGGTAAAAAGGGTTAAGAAATGTTGGGTGGAATGATATTTTTAAATTGAGATTAGAATTCACATATAATAAAAGTCATCCTTTTAAAGCATGCAATTCATTGGTTTTTCATATACTCACAAAGTTGTGCAACCATTATCAATATCTAATTCTAAAACATTTTGGAACCCATACTCAATCCTAGTCACTCCCTATTTCCCCTGCCCCCAGCCCCTGGCAACCATTAATTCACTTTCTGTCTATATGGGTTTTCCCATTCTCAAAATTCATATAAATGGAATTATACAATATGTGGTCTTTTTTTTTTTTGGCTTCTTTCACCTAGCATAATGTTTTCAAGGTTCAGCCATGTTGCAGAATGTGGCGGTACTTTATTCCTTTTTTATGGCTGAATACTATTCCATTGTATGGATATACCACATTTATCCATTCATCAGTCATTGGGTTGTTTCCACTTTTTTGACTATTATGAATATTTCTGCTTTGAACATTTGTGTACAAGTTTCTGTATGGACATATAGATCTTCAATTCTCTTGGGTATACACCTAGATATAGAATTACTGGGCCAAAGGGTATCTCTATGTTCAACTTTTTAAGAAATTGCCAAACTGTTTTCCAAACTGCTGCACCATTTTACACTCCCACCAGCAATGTGCGAGGGTTCCAATTTCTTCACTTTCTTGCCAACACTTCTTATTGTCTGTCTTTTTGAGAACAGTCAACCTCATGGATGGGTAGTGGTGTCTCATGTTTTCATTTGCATTTCCTTGATGACTATTGATGTTGACCATCTTTTCATGTGCTTATTTGCCATTTGTGTATCTTCTTTGGAGATATATCTATTCAAATCTTTTGCCCATTTTTAAATTGAGTTATTTGTCTTTTTTTATTATTGAGTTTTAAGAATTCTTTATTCTGGATACTAGACTCTTATCAAATGATTTGCAAATATGTTTAACCCATTCTTTGGGCTGTCTATTCACTTTCTCGATAGTGTCCTTTGAAAAACAAAAGTTTTTAAAAAAATTGTGGTACACATAACATAAAATTTATCATCTTAACCATTTTTAGGTGTACAGTTCAGTGGTGCTATTGACTGAATCGTGTGTCCCTCATCCTCCAAATTCATAAGTTGAAGGTCTAACCTGCAATGTGAATATATTTGGAGATAAGGCCTTAAGGTTAAATGAGGACATGTGGGTGGAGCCCTAATCTGGTGTCCTTATGAGAAAAGGAAGAGACACCAGATCTCTGTCTCTCTTCCCCTGTATGTGCCTGTACACAGAGAAAAGGCCATGTGAGGTGCGAGGACCCAGCGAGAAGGCAGCCATCTATCTGCAAGCCAGGAAGAGTGGGCTTACCAGACACCAACCCTGTCACCTTGTTCTTAGACTTCCAGACTCTGGAGTCTGGAAGAGAAAACCAATTTCTGTTGTTTAAGCCACCGAAGTTGTGGCACTTTGTTATGGCAGCCGAAGTAGACTAGCACAAGTGGTTAAGTACATTCACATTTTTGTGCAACCATCACTACTATCTATCATCAGAACTCTTCATCTTGCAAAACTTAAAGTATGTACCCATTAAAAATAACTCCCCATTTCTCCCTCCTCTGGCCCCTGACAAACACCATTCTATTTTCTATCTCTAGGAACCCAACTGTTCTAGATAATTCAGATAAGTGGAATCATATTTGTGTTTTCGTGACTGGCTTATTTCTCTTAGCATGTCATCAGGGTTCATCCACATTGTAGCATGTGTCGGAATTTCTATACTTTTTAAGGCTGAATAATATTTCACTGTATAGACCAATTGTGAATAGCACTGCTATGAACCTGGGTGTACAAATATCTCTTCAAGACCCTGCTTTCAATTCTTTTGCGTGTATACTCAGAAATGTAATTGCTGAATCATATGTTAATTCTATTTTTGATATATTGAGGAAACACCATACTGTTTTCTTCAGCGGTCGTACTAATTTATGTTCCTACCAACAGTGTCCAGGGTTCTGTTTCAATGTCCCCGCATCCTTGCCGAGGATTGTAGCCATCCTACTGGGTGTGAGTTGGTATCTCATTTTGGTTTTGATTTGCATTTCCCTAATAATTAGTGATATTGAGCATCTTTTCATATGCTTGTTGGCTATTTACATCTATTCTTTGATGGAATGTCTATTCCAGTCATTTGATCATTTTTTAATCTGTTTGTTTGGGGGTTTTTTGTTGTTGTTAAGTTGTAGGGATTCTTTGTATATTCTGATACTAGACCCTTATCAAATATATGATTTACAAATATTTTCCCCATTTTGTGGGTTGTCTTTTCTCTATACTGCCTTTTTTTGTTTGTTTGTGGCAGCTGGCCTGTAAGGGGATCCTCGAACCCTTGACCTTGATGTCATCCACATCACGCTCTACTGAGTCTTGATACTATCCTTTGAAGCACAAAAATTTTTCATTTTGATGAAGTCCAATATGTCTTTTTGTGTATGTATGTGAATGAAGAACTTCTCAGAGCCTTTCCTATTTTAATGAAGATCGAGATTCCAAAAGATAGATGGATTTTACCACATGTTCAAAAATTAGCTGAGCACAGGAACCCGTCTCTGTGCCTCCCTCATCTTATTTCCCCTCACAGAATATTTTGCAAGAAGCCACAGGACACGCTTGAAAATTTTCTGCTCTAAGGGTTTTCAGTACTCCATAAAAATGACCTCAGTGGAAGATGAGGCATCACAAATTCAGAATCTTAAAACCAGGACAGATTTAGGCCAGGGTCTGGCTTGAGGAATGAGGTAACAAGGACCTGCCCAAAGCTTGAGAGACTGGGGAAAAGATCAGGCCCCTGGGACAACTATCCAAATGGGGAAACCAAGACAGGAAGCATCTGTCTTATCAGTTGTTCATGGGGCAGTGGCTGGTAGGAGGATCTTAGTCAGTTGCTTCTAGAGTAAGAATTTTAGGCCTGTCTCTCATTCTTGAGTTTTTGATTTGGAAATGCAGGGACTCTTCTCCCCTCTCATGGGGTGCCAGAATCTGGGCTCCCTGCCAGCTTGCCAAGAGCTTCGTCAATCCCCTCCATCATTGTCTGTTCCAGACTCCCCCCAGGCCCCTCTCTCTGGATGACTCAGGAGCAGATTAGCAAACTGAGCCAAAGGCCCAGAATCCAGACCTTGGTGGAGCATCCGGACTGTTCCAGCCTGTCAGATGGAATGATAGGCTAAGCCCTGGTGAGTTTCTGTGGACTCAGAGGAGATTCTAGAAATGGACTCAGGAGGGCTCTCATCCACCTGCAGTGGGCTCTGCTCACAAAAGCACATCCCATACTGGAGCCAGCTACTGAGCTAGCAGCTGTGTTCCATGTGCAGGACTTGGTTTACCCAGGTGGCAACACATCTCAGGCAATATCTTAGTCACAGAGGGAGACCAGCGAAAATAAGGTTCTTTCTCATTCATTCTTTCCTAAACACATTATGACTCCAGAGAAACTAAGGGGCCAGAATTGAGATACTTTGTTTTTAGTTAGGTTACTTTTACTTTTTATTTGTTTTTACTTAGGTTACTTTCCCCCTCTATGTGCAGCTCCCTTATAAGGATTAGATGGGCAGCCTCATAAAATGTGGTGTCACAAAGACAGCAATGGTTTTATAACCTCACAGACATGGATTTGAATCCAGAGTCTTCCATGTTCTGGATGTTTGACCTTGTTCTCACACTGAAAGCAGAAATAATGATATATGTGAAAGATCGGGCTCATATTAGAGGTTCAATAAGTGCTAGTTCTCTCTCTTCTCAAATTGCATTGTACAGAAGAATCATTGTAGGTAATGGGATTTCTCGGTTGGAAAGGATCTTGGAGATTATCCAGTTGGATTCTGTAATTCTTCAGAGGAGGAAACTAGAGCACAGAGAGATTAAGTGACTTGCTGAAGGACACACTGCAAAGTGGGCTCCTAAATCCTGCAAAATCCAAGTCCGTGTGGGCAGTTCAAGGCCCTGACTGGCACCTCTCCCCCAGGCACCAGCACCACTGGTTGTTAGGCTATTTATGTGCTTTAGCTCGAGGCTTGAATTTTGACTCTTGGAACTATTACTATGCGTGATAACAGAAGACTGGGGATTTACACAGTTACTCAAGGGAGCTGGCAACTTGAACAGCTTATTCATTTCTACAGCTTCCCTGGGCAGAAAGGGGGCAGGGAGGATTTCTAGGGCTCAGAAAAGGTAAACTGTTTGCCCAGGTCATCCAGCGAGCTTTTAACAGAACCACGCCAGGGCCCCAGGTGCTGCCCAGCCCAGAGCCCTTCCTACCAGCCCGTGCTGCCTCCTTCGCTGGTTTTCTTTGGCGCAGAGGCTCCCAACTCCAGCGGCGAAGGAGTTAATGCCAACCTCTGTCGGCCTCTGCAGGTGCTGCTCTTGAGAAAAGGCCCCTTAGCAGAGTCTGCAGATAATGGGAGCAGGAGAGATAACGAGCTTTCTGTCTTAATTGCAGATGGGAAACAGGGTCTGCTTGTTGGAGGGCTTGGACAATTAACACAGCTGGGGCACCGGGGCTGATGAGCCCTGGTTGGGGCCTTGCCCCTGCTGTGTCCTCTCCCGCCAGCACAGCGATCAGGGCTATTATACCAATGGAGGCGAGCCTGGCGCAGTACGAGCCTGGCAGAGGCACACAAAGAAATCAGTGAGGCAAGGAGAAGGCTGAGAAGCCACCAAATGGAATCGAGCCCCCGAGGGTGCCAAGCCACCATGCTTGGACTGGCTCACACACCCGGACAGTCGAAGGATAGGCTGAGCTCCACAATGCCAGGTCCCAGGCCTAGCTCTCAGTGCTGTGGCAGGGGATGTGGAGGCCTGTGGTGCACAGGTCTCCGACAGCTAAGGAATAGCAGCAAGGAAAAGAGCTCGAGATCAGAGAGTGGGATGTGAGTGTAGACTTCAGAAGGAGAGCAGTGTGTCTGGGATCAGGTCTAGCTCATTGGAGGTCATCGTGGGTCTGACCCTGGCCAGCAGGTCTGCAGTCAGCAAGCAGAAGCTGTTGACCAGCCTGGGACTGGACCTCAGCCCTTTTACTTAAGGTCACCAGTGCTCTCCTAACCTCCCAACCCTGGGGACACTTCTCCTTAGGTCAGCTGACCTCTCTGAGACACTGGACACTGGAGAATACTACTCCCTTCTTGAATTTCCCCGATCCTTGGCCTCTGTGCCAGTCCTGGGTCTTGCCTTCCCATCCACTCCTCACCACTCCCCAACTCTTCCCTGTGCTGGGGAGGCTGCTGGTTCCTGTAGGCTGACCCCCAGGGCCCAGAGTCAGCTGGTTTCCGGCTGGGTTCTGCCAACAGGAGGCACTGGCACGACACGGAGTGTGGGTGGGAGGGAGGGAGAAGCTAGTACTTGACCAGGATGAGTCTCTTGGAGGCCCCATCCCCTCCAGACTGGCCCTCTGTGGTTGCAGATTCCACAGACTTCTGGGTCCCAGTCACCCTCTGCCCAGGAGTGCTAGTTGCTTACTGCCTGTTGGGCTCCTCAGCTCCTCTGTGCCCCATGTAGCCAGTGTCCCATACTATGTTCCCTCTCCTGTGAATACGTAAAGTGGTTTCTGGTAAGACGGACTGATACCAACTCGTGACTGGCTTTGCCTGCCCTTCTCAGCCTCCCACGTGGCATCTTCCACACCTGCTCTCCACTATACTCCGCTGTAACATGCAGCTCTCTTCCTGGCCTTCCTTTTTAATTCTTAAAGCCCTTTCAGGGGGCTCTGTGTTTTTAACCACCACTTCTATTTGATGACTCCCAAATCCATCTCTCTCTGGCTTTAACTTCTGTGCAGAGACATTTGTCCATCTCACATCCTCCCTGGGCTGTTCACAGACACTCCGAACTCAACACATTTAAAGTTGAACTCATTTTCTTTCTTTCCCTCTCAACACCTGATACAGTCAGCCCTCTGCATCCATGGGTTCTGCATTCATGGGTTCAACCAACAGCAGATCAAAAATATTCAGGAAAAAACCCCAACAATACAACAATGAAAAATAATACAAATAAAAATAATACAGTATAACAACTATTTACATAGCATTTACATTTTATTAAGTATTATAAGTAATCTAGAGATGATTTAAAGTATACAGGAGGATGTGCGTAGGTTATATGCAAATACTATGCCATTTTATGTCAGGGACTTGAGCATCCACAGATTTTGGTATCCACGGGGGACCTGGAGCCAGTCCCCCAGGCATACCGAGGGATGCCTGAAATACACGGTCACAGTTGGGACTACCAAGCCAAGGAGCCAAGCTCCCTCATGCTTCCTTTCTCCCCTGCTCACTTCATCCTGTGAATCTTGTTTCCCAAATATTCCTCAGATTTATCCCCGCAATTCATCTCCACCACCACTGTCCGTGTTCAATCCTTGCTTGAACCGTAACTAAAACCTGCTCGCTGGTCTCTCCTCTTCCTGTATTATCCCTCCCAGGATGACCACTTAGAAATACAAATTCAACCATGTCATTTCATGCTTAAAACCGTTTAAGGGTGAGTGTAGCAAACAATGTCCCCTGTGGTCCAGCCTCCACCCCCTCACTGCCTCCGTCAACTTCTCCAGCTTCCTCACGCCCCCGCCTTCCCACGCACGCCTCGGTCTGCAGAGAACCCGCAGTGAGTCCTCTGAACCCTCCCGCTGTTCGATTCCTCTAGGCCTTGTACCTGCTGTTTTCGCTGTCGGGATGCCCTTTACCATCGTGTTCATCCAAAAATCTGTCTCTCTTTCAGAGTTTAGCTCAAGCATAAGCTACCTCCTCTAAGAAGCCATTCCTGCCCTCGCCCCTTCCCAGGTGGGGCGGTGACCACCCCCAACTTCAGGACTCCGGAATACCTCATATTCTCCTCTTGAAATATTTAGGACATGGCATTTGATCTATTGGTTTGCACGTCTCTCTCCTCTGCTAGACTTTGAGCTCTTTGAAAACAAAAAGATAATTTCATTGTCTTTAAAGACCGGCATAGAACAGCCTAGAATAATTCTAGGAGGCTGGAGTACTGTGATGGTTAATTTTAGGTGTCAGCTTAACTGAATTAAGGGATACAGAGAGAGCTGGTAAAGCATCATTTCTGGGTACGTCTGTGAGGGTGCTTCCGGAAGAGACTGGCACGTGAATTAGTGGACTGAATGAGGAAGACCCACCCTCCCCCAGTGTGGGCGGGCACCATCCAATCTGCTCAGGGCCCAGACAGAACACAACAACAGAGTGAAAAAATGCGCTCTCTCTCTCTCTTCTGGATCTGAGACACCCTTCTCCTGCCCTTAGACCTCAGAACTCCCGGTGCTCTGACCTTTGAACTCCAGGGCTTGCAGCAGCAGCTCCCCAGTTTCTCAGGCCTTAGGCCTGTGACTTAGTGTTACACCATCGGCTTCCGTCGTTCTGAGGCCTTCAGACTTGGACTGAGCGACACCACAGGTTTTCCTGGTCCTCCAGCTTGCAGACGACCTATTGTGGGACTTCTATCTGTATCTGTATTTATATATATATCCTATTGGTTTTGTTTTTTTGAAGAGCCCTGACGAACACAAGTACCTTTCCCTATTCATCCCACTGAGTACAACTATAAACTCTGGTCATCATATAATAAAAGAAACATAAGAAGACTCTGAAAAGTGGAGAGAAAAAGGCCGAGAGGCTAGGGACCTTGGGACTTGAAGAATGACATGGTGGTGAGGTCCCTGGGTTTTCCTTTTGCTTCATACATCCCAGACTTGGAGCTAAAGAAGTCAGCAACCCAGAAACACCAGTGGGCACAAACAAAAGAGCCTCAGCAAAGCCTACTCTGTCTAGCCCAAGACCAGGAACGTGGCAGTCTAGGAAGACAGAAAATTGTTAGAGAATAACTGCCCCTGTCCAGCCAAACACCACAGAAAGAAATGTGGCCCCACCTCTGCCCAACGCCAGCAAAGGCCAAGTGGGGAGCCTAGAATTTACCCTCCCCAGGCTGTGATGGGGCACCCCTTTAACCCCCTAGGGTGGTGTCAGAGAAGACTAAGTAGTGAACCCGAACTTTCATCCCCTCCTGCTAGTACTGGGGCCGTACCTCTCCCTTCCTTGTCACACACGGGGACCACCCGGGGAGCCTAGACTTGTACCCCCACCTCGCCCTTCTACCTCCAGGATGGTATCAGAGAGGCCCAGTGGAGAGACAGAACTTTCACTACCACTTACAGATAAGAAAGCCACCCTCAGCGTGGAGTCAGTGGGACCAAGTGGGGAGCTAGCACACCTACCCCCAGTCCAGCAGTAACAAAGAGCAAAAGATAGAGGATATGAAGAGGAACCAAATGGAAATTTATAAACTGGAAAATACAGTACCTGAAATATAAAGCCCAGTGGATGGGATCCACAGTAGAATAGAGGAGACAGAACAAAGCATCAGTGAACTGGACGACAGAACAATAGAAATTACCCAATATGAGGGCCAGCCCCGTGGCTCACTCGGGAGAGTGTGGCGCTGGTAGCGCCGAGGCTGCGGGTTCGGATCCCATATAGGGATGGCCGGTGCGCTCATTGGCTGAGCGCGGTGCGGGCGACACCAAGCCAAGGGTTACGATCCCCTTACCGGTCACAAAAAAAAAAAAAAAGAAAAGAAAAGAAAAGAAATTACCCAATATGAACAACAGAAAGAAAACAGACTGAAAACAACAGAGCAGATCCTTAGGGACCCATGGGACTGGAACAAAAGATACAGCTTTCATTTTATTGGAGTCCCAGTAAGAGAAGAGAAAGAGGATGGTGTCGAAAAAGTACTCCAAGAAAAAGTGGCTGAAAACTTCCCAAAGTTAGCAAGAGACATAACCTCCAGATTCAAGACGCTGAGCAAACACCAAACAGGATAAACCCAAAGAAATCTATAGCAAGGCACATCACAATTGAACACCTGGAAATTAAAGACAAAGAAAAAATCTTGGAAGCAGGCAAACAAGAAAGCTTATCTATATGGAAAAACGATTTGAGTGGCAGTGGATGCTCGCTGGAAACCACGGAGGCCAGAAGCAAGTGGCACGGTGTTCTTCAAGTGCTGAAAAAAAGAACCGCCAACCCAGAATCCTGTGCCTTGTAAAAATATCCTTCAGGAAAAAAGAGAAAAGCAAGAACATTCTCACATGAAGGAAAACGAAGAGAATCTGTTGCCAGCAGATCTACCCGAAAAGAATGACTCAAGGGGGTTCTCTAAGCAGAAGGGAACAGAATAGAGTACCCAGAAGCAGGCCCACACAAATACACTTAACCCATTTTTGACAAAGGAGCAATGGCAATTTAATGGAGGAAAGAGAGGTTTTCCAGCAAATGGTGCCGGAGCAATCAGACTTCCATAGGCAAAGACTGAACCTCAACTTGTCTCAAACCTTATACAAAAGTTAACTTAAAATAGGGCTGGCTGGTTAGCTCGTTTGGTTAGAGCATGGTGCCAGCCACATCAAAGTCACGGGTTCGGATCCCTTTACTGGCCAGCTGCTATAAAAACCACATTCACACAAAAAATTAACTCAAAGTGGATCATGGGCTTAAATGTTAAACATGAAACTATGAAACTTTTAGGAAAAAAATACAGAAATATATTGGGATGTAGGGCTAGGCAGAGAGTTCTTAGACTTGACCACAAAAGTACAATCCATAAAAGGAAAAACTGACAAATTAGAGTTTCCAAATCCTAAACTTTTGAAAAGACAGGCTACAAAGCAGGAGAGAAAGTCTGCCAACCACAAATGCAACAAAGAACTAGCATATAGAATACATAAAGAACTCTCAAAACTCAACCGTCAAAAACCTAACAGTGTGATTAGAAAATAAGCAAAAGGCATGAAGAGACATTTCACCAAAGAGGATATACAGATGGCTTAATAAGCACATAAAAAGACATTAAAAATCACTAGCCATTAGGGAAATGCAAATTAAAACCACAATGAGACATCACTACATTCATATTAGAATGGCTAAAATTTTAAAAGTTACACCACCAAATGCTGGTGAGAAAGCAGAAAAACTGGATGAGTATACATTGCTGGGAAATGTAAATGGTACATGCACTTTGGAAAACAGTTTGACAGTTTCTTGCAAAACTAAATGTGCAACTACACAATCCAATACCTTTACATCTCAGAGAAATGAAGAACTTACGTTCACATAGATATCTTTATATGAATGAATACATTGGCTTTATTCTTAATAGCCCCATACTAGAAACAACCTACATGTCCTTCAATAGTGAATGATTAAACAAACTGTGATACACCCGTACCATGGAATACTGCTCAATAAAAAGAAATGAACTATGGATGCACACAACAACCTGGATGAACATCCAGAGAATTATGCTGAGTGGAAAAAAAAAATCCCAAAGATTATATGTAATTTTTTATATATAATTCCATTTATATAACATTCCTAAAATGACAAAAGTATAGAATAGAGAGCAGATGAGTAGTCACAAAGAGTTAAGGGAGGGGTGAGTGAGGCAGGAGAGAAGAGGGTGTGTGTGGCTATAATAGGGCAACATGAGGAATCCTTGTAGAGACAGGAATGTCCTATATCTTGACTGCATCTATGCCAATATCCTAGTTAGGATATCACACTATAGTTTTGCAAGATGTTACCACTGGGGGAAACTGGGTAACAAGTACATATGATCCTTCCGTATTATTTTTTACAACTGCATGTGGACCTACAGTTATCTCAGAATAAAAAATTTAATAAGAAATAACTATTGTGGGAAGCATGCAAGAATGAGTAAATGAGTAAGTGAAAGAACACATGAAGTTAAAGAAGAAATATCCTACGCCTGGTGAGCAAGGACCAAGATGCAAATAGATGCTCTAGTCTAGAATTTTTCTCTTTTCACAAGTTGTCCCTTCCCTTCCTTCCTTCATAATAAACTCAAGAAACACTTAATCAAAGAAATAGTCCCTAATTGACCTTAGATTTTGATATGTCACCATTCCAAGCTCCTTCAGCATTCATGTTCACTTTTGACATTAAGTATTTATTTGTCCTTGTTTGGGTCTGGAGTCTCCTTCCAAACTGAGAGGTCTGTGAATATTTCCTCCACCAGACTGGGGGCAGCCTAAGGGCAGACACTTTCATCGTCCCATTGGACATCCCTACCCATGACAGAATTCAATATAAGACCTGCTAACTCGGGCCGGCCCGTGGCTCACTCGGGAGAGTGTGGTGCTGATAACACCAAGGCCACGGGTTCGGATCCTATATAGGGATGGCCGGTTCGCTCAGTGGCTGAGTGTGGTGGATTTTGGTGTTTCCAAAGGTAGATGTCGATAAGTACTGGCTGAGTTGACTGAACATGCTTTTGATTCCCTAATGCATAGGACGAGCTCCTATAGCTAAGCAGTTAATAGGCCAATAGCCTAAGAGACAAGGAATCTAGGAGACAGAAGGGCAATAAGGGTAGAAAGATAGTAAGGACCAGGTTGAGATGGGCTTGGGGGTGCACCGGGAACCCTGAAGAAGACATATCTGTCTCTCTCTCTGTCTCTGTCTCTGGTTCTCTCCTCCAGCTGATTCCTAAACTTGTCATTGTGAAAAGGGAAGCACTGCGAGTCCCAAGGCTTTTCCAGGTAGGGATTAGACAGAGGCTGGGGTGTTCTGCACTTTCCTCTCCCCATGCCAGAGTGGACTGGAGTCTGGTGCTCTCTGCCTTCTGTGCCCCCAGCCAAGTACAGTGGTCCCCAGTTAGAGACCAGAGGTAGAGCAATGTGGGGCTGACATCAAGCCTGTCAACTCTGACATTTAATCTGTGCAGATGATAAAGGAGCAGGAAGGGTCAGGACTCATACCAATGGTGACAGTGGTGGTGGCAGGCACCACCGGGGCTCTCTCTAGTTTCTGGCAGTAGCAGCACAGTTGATCTGAGTGGGCTTCTTGCAGCATGACTTGGGCTGTGGTTCTGGCTAACAGCTTCTCTCAGAACCTTCAGGATTTCTAAGCCTGGTTCTGTAGCCTTCCCACTAGCTCAGTAGGTTACTGGTATATCTGACAAGCTCCTTATCTGTGAAGGTAAGCCGGGCTGGGTTCCTTCATTTGCTATCAAGAACCCTGAAGGTCCAGGGTGGGGCTGACCACCACCGACTCTCTAGGTTGCCCACTCTGATGAAGAGTGCTGGGCTCATGCTGTTCCTTCTGCCTGGATGGTTACTCCCTGCTAACCACCACCTGACCCCAACCCATCATCCTACAAAGTCCAGTTTTCATGCCACCCACTCCAGGCAGCCATCTGGAATCTCTCTGGAGAAATAACGTCTCTCTCCTTGAAACTCCCAGCATTTCACCTGACTCTCTTTCTCTGGGAATTCAACATTTCCTACTTTAGATTACAGAATGTATGTGCAGTCTTATCTCCTTTACCACCCAGGTGGAGTGTCCTCCCCCGACCCCCAGCCAGCCCAGTCCCCTACGCTTATCAGCGCTCAATAAATGCTTACAAATAGAACTCCATAGTTTGTTCAGGTTAAGAATTCTTAACTTGGGGTCCATGCATACCCTGAACTGAACGTAATGTACATTTTTTGAACACAATGTCCACAGTTTTCGTCAGATTCCCAAAGGGGACCTATGACTGCAAACCAATTATTAATAGATAATGTCTGCCTTCTGGGAAATGTGGGTTCTCAGAGTCAGTGGAGGCCACACGAAGCCACACAGGCTGCCAGGGCCAGTGGCGCACAACTCCTCTGCTGAGCCGGTCTGGGTTTCTTGTGGCCATGGCCTGGGAAAGCCACATTTGCAACCAGCCACAGGGAGAGGAGGAAGAGCAGGTGGGCCTGGAGCAGAAGATAATTTGGGGGTCCCTCTATCATTACAGAGGTTCCTGACTGCAAGACGGGGGAGGGGAGAGTGTATGTGTGACAGAGATGCTGGGGAGGGAACAAGTGCTGTGTCAGGGACTGTGCTAGGAAGGATGGGTGCAGAGCAGGGCAGGGCAGGGCAGGAGCTGTCCTTGGGCCTACCTGGGGCACACGGCCCCTCTTCAAAGATTTGTTTTTGCTTCCCCCCACTTCTTCTGAAATTTCTTTTTTCCCTTTGAAAGAGCGTGAATGTGGCATAGTTGTCTGTACACACACATGCACACGCGCGCACACACACACACACACACACACACACACATCAAGAGATGAAAAAGTCTCTGGAGTTAGCAGCCACATTCTGGGAAATCAATACACCAAGCTCAGCTCCCTGTGGCCTGTCCCAGCTTGATGTCCTGCCATATGTATGTCCCTTGAATCAGATTGTCTGGCCTCGGTGGTAAGTTCCTGGGGGACAGGCCCTGTGTCCATGTGTATAATTCAATCTGATCGTGATCAACACAGATACACACTATGTCAGGGCTTTAAACAAAGTTTGGTTATTTGCTTTCGAGGGAGGGTTCTTCCTTGGAGCTTTCCCAGGGACCCTGGGCTGCTGGGCTAAGAGTGCCTGGCCCAGGCTTCCAGAGAGGTATGATGGGCAGGGATGGGATTGGGTAGGGAGGGGCAAGAGCTGGACAGCACAGAGGAGGTGGCTACTGGAACAGAAGGTGAGTCCTAAGAAGAGCACAGCTGTGCACCACTCCATACTCCAGGACACTTACTTGAGCAATGAGGATTTCATGGTTCTGAAAAAAACCTGTGTGTCCACCCCTGCACAGTTCAGAGAGGGCCACGTAGCTGCCTCAGTTGAGTCCTGTAATGACTTGTCGGTAGTAGGTCAGAAAGGTATTACTGCCCCATTTCACTAATGGCAACAAATTAAAAATTAGGATCAGGTCTCCTGCCTCCAAATCCCAAACTTGCCCTGTCACACAACACTGCTCTTGGGGAGCTACTGAAGCCAGCTTGGGGCCATGTTCCTGTAGGATGGAGGTGCTGTAGCCTCCACAGAAGCCTGTCACACTTGTCACATGCCTCGGCCTTGAGGTGTCCAAATATCTCTGTCCCCGCAGTTTCCTCACTCTCCCATCATGAATCCCATATTCTTTTCCCTTAATCTCTGATCACACTCTCATCCCTGAAGAACGTGAATAAAATACACTTTTGTACAGGGCCTTTTGCCCAGAAGGTACACGGTCAATGTTAGTCAAATGAATGAATGGTTAGACGAACGAATGATTGAGTGAGTGAATGAACTGTTAACAGTTTCCTGTGGATGCGTGAGGCACATTAGATATTCCCCTGCCCAGTATGTGGCTGTAGCAGGATATCATTAACACATCCGGGATTCTTACCCACTCAGACTGTTTGTACCCTTTCACTGTGATAAACAATCCAGCAGAGAACACTCTTGCAGCTAGATCTTCATACACATTGATGATCATTTACTTAGATAAATTCCTATGTAATCTCACTTTAATAGTGTGATAAACAAAACCAAATTAGGAAGGGAAATCTGCTGCAAAAGGGAAAAAAAAATCCATAATAAGCAATTCTAGGCAAATGAGAAAGACTAGCCAGGCTTCCAGTTCTTGACTGTGGATAATTGAGGGGCCCCTGCAGTTATATTGTTGGGCTCCCATAGCCAGAGACCCAGGGACAGGCCCAAAGTGCTCATTCCGTGGTCCCCTTCATCTGTGGTCTCATCATGGCAGGGGCCTGACTCCCCAGCTATGTACAAACTCCCTGATAGCAGGGATGCATTCCCCAGTGCCTGGAGCCTGGCAGTACCTGGGACATGGCGGGTACTCAATAGATGGCCAATACTTGGCCTGAGTGACAGCATAGGAAAGGGAGCTGTGATTTATTTATTGGGCACTAATTATGTGTCAGGCACTGTGCTAGGAACCCAGAGTACATGATCATATCCATTACCTCATTTAATTCTCACAGCAACTCCCAACACTACCTCCAGTTCACTGATGAAAACAGGGCTCAGGGAGGCCTGTCTGATATTTCCACTTCATTGCACTGTGATCCAGGAACCAGGGCCTGTGAGTCCACATAGCTCACAGTGTGTGCTGACCACTCTGTTCTTTCAAAATCGGTGGCCGCCAGACCTGGCAGAGCTGATGCAGCCCTTGGCAAGGACAAAAGCAATCGCAGGGCACCTCTGTCCTGGGGGCGGATGTGGACACAGCAGAAATGGGTGCGGAGGTTCTATGAAACTCAGGAAATGAGAAGGCTTTGTTGCCTTAGCAACGGTGACCAGGGTCAGTGGCAGAGCACAGGCAGCTTCAGGGCTAATGGTAGAAAATAGGCCATGTTGTCTGGCCTGAGGTTTCAGGGAAGAAGACCCTGCAGAGGCGACCTTCTTCCTATACCTGGGCTTCTGGGAGCAGGCCTCCATTCAGGGGACAGGTCCTCGGTGAGGGAGACTCTTCTGAGTGGGAAGGGGAGAGGTACAACAGCGGCTGCCCCAGTCAGCTCAGGGAGACCCTCCAGCAGAGGCCAGGCTGCAAACAGAGGGGAAAAGCTTTGTGTCCTGCCCCTGGGACACCCAGCAAATGTCCCCATGGCCTCTCTGGTGGTTCTACCACACTCAGCCCTGAAAACTTATGCCCCGTTGCCCTCTATGGACAGATGCTCTGCAGGCACGCCCAGCCAGCTGGCTGGCTGGAAGGCCCCTTCCCATCTGCAGATCGGTGCTTCTCACAGGCTGGGCCTGCAGAGGCGAGAGGCAAGGGTGGGGGTTTGTGAACAGATGCCCTGGAACTAGAGAGGGACAGAGCTCAGGGCCGTCTTGGGAACATTCCTCTGATGGCTGAAGGGAGGGGCCTGACCCTGGCATTTGCTTGATCTTTGGGTTTGCTGAGTCTACCCTGGAAGGGAAGGAGGAGCAGCCCTGGCACAGCCTGCATGTGGGCCATGGGCTCCTACCAGGTGGGGAGAGAACCAGCTCCCTTCCACCTGCTCCAGTTTTTGTTTGGTGTTTTTCAGGTCAGCTTAATCAGGGCACATGAGGCTGGAGGAGGTCTCAGGATGGCTGTGGTGCCTCTTCTTAGTCATAATAAATAAAATGAATACAGTGTTTTACAACTTGATCCCACAATAACCCTGAGAGCTAGGCAGGGCAGGTAGCATCTTCCTCTTTATCTCACAGTTAAAACAGCAACTGAGAAGTAAACTGACTTGTCCAAGGTCACACAACTTGGCCAACAGCCACAGATCTGGGTTTCTGCCTCCAGAGCTTTGTTTTTTCCACTCTGCCATGGTCTTAGATGAAGGTGTCCAGGGGCACTAAAGACTAGAACTGTAAGGGGGAGACTGCAAGGGCTTCCTAATGCAAAGGGATTAACTGTCGTCATGCTGTGGGGCTCCCGCAGTCCCGGGATGGCTGTGTCCTCTCTGTGCTGTCCCAGCAAGGCATTCCAGCATCACTGTACCTTCCCTGGATAACGTTTTCATGCAGACATACTCTTGACAATCTAGAATGCCCTATATGATGTCAGCAGGGAGGGATGCCAGAAGGATGTCTTTGACAACCTCAAAAGTGAAGAGAGGATTGAGGGATCAGCCTCAGGTGTCCACGACACCCTTTGAGTATCCCTGGTGCTGGGTGAACGGTAAGTTTGAGATCCCTGGAGTCTTTTTCTTCAAGAACTGAAGATGATGTTAATTTCAGGCATCAAAACCCTTCATAAGTCAAAGCCAGCTCAAGACGGGCACTGGCCTCAGAGGTGTTCACATTGTAGCCGTAAGTCAATGCTGCTGCCAGTTGTCCTGGTGCACCAGGTAGCCAGGTGGACTCCCACTGGAATGAAGCTGCTGCAGGAGCTGGCCCAAGTTCAGCCGCAGGCCCTGATGGGCTTGAGCACCTCTAGCTGGGGCTGGCTGTCCACATGTGGGCAAGCCCTGAGCCAACTCTGTACTGTCCTCAGGGCTGCCGGTGGTTCTGAACAGATGTCCTGGGGGATGGGGAAGCGGCCTGAGTTTGCCCACAGCAGGGAGGAAACACACTTCTCCCCGGGTGTCCTGCTAACAGGAAGCAGCTGGGAGGAATGGAGAGCTGAGCAGGCCTCACGCCGCACAGTTGTGCAGGATCCTGGCCCACCCATCCTGAACTTTCAGTCTGACATTCCCCCCTAGGCCTGTCATTCAAGCCTATTGACTTAGAGGAAACCCCAGAAACTTCTAAGCACACATGAGGCACATCCAGACTTTCAGACCAGACAGATGCCTTGGGGAAGAGAGGGGGACAATGAGCAGCCTAAAGACCCAGAGACCCTGCGATGGAGCCCCTTTCCCTGAGCACATACTGTGGGACGGGCGTTGCGCATTATCTTACGGAATCCTTACAACAACTTCATGAGGTAGATAGGATTAACATTCCCATTTTACAGATGAGGAAACTGAGGCTCAAGGAGGTAAAACAACATGCCTGATCGCCACGTCAGTAAAACCCATGTCTGCTTGAGCCCACTATGCAGCCAGTGTGTTTGTGGTCAAAACGGAACAGATACCACACTCAACAGGACTTAGGCTGCAGCCTTGGAACGTGGGGGTGGTGGTGGTGGAGTGTGGTTGCCGTGTTCACAAGTGGGCTTTGAGCGTTATGGAATAACAAAGCCAGGGTTCTAAGGTTCTGTGGTTGGCAGCCCAGATCTACTCACAGGAAACTGCCAGCTAGGGACAAGAAGGGCGCCTCTGACTACAACTGGGCAAGGGGCTTGTTCTGGGCTGTTGCCAGCTCATCACCAAGCCAGAGGAGCAGCGGGAGGCCCTCAGCAGCCGCCCCCCACTGCCTTTTCACCCCAGCCCCGCAGTCTTCTTTTCTTCATCAGCCCAGGATGACCATACTACAATCCTCCTTTGGTGCATAGCCTGGCAGCCTATGACCACATGGCTCCCAGGCACTCAGAGATGGTCATGTGCTCACTTTGCATCGCAGAGTCTTGATGGCGGGCAGGGGGGAGCATATAGCTGGACTGTACAGCTGGTGAAAGCACCCAGCGAGGTTTTTCCCCCCGTGTTGATCTTCATGTGGATCAGTTACCCTCGTACCACATGGAGAAAGGACATTCTAGATGTAAGGCTAGAGGCCTCAGAAATATGCCATGTGCGAGGCCTTGGGAACAGACACAACCGGGAAAGCAAGTATCTGTGAATTGGGGAGGAAGCCACAGCCTCCCATGGGTAGACATGGAGGCTGTTGATGGGGAGTCAGCTGCCACCTTCCTACACAAAACAGAGGCAAGTAGACACGGGCCAAGCTGGATCTGAACAGAGATCCCAGGGAGCTGGAAGTCCTATCTCCCTGAGCCTCTCACAGCCTTGGGCACATCAGCATTGTCCATACACATAGTAGATCCTTATTACTGGCTCAGTTAGGCCATATGGATCCCTGAGATGTCTTTCTGAGCCACTAAGAGGAGTTGGGGGGGTTTGGGGGAGGGCTCAATCTTCCCGCGGTGTTGGACAGACTCCATCCAGCTGTTCCTCTCGAGCTCTTCACCTGGGGGCCCATCTCCTCCTGATCCTGAGCTGGCTGTGACCTCCATTAATTTTTGCAGGACAAGGTCCCTCTTGGCCAGCCTGTGCCCTTGAACCTGCGGACAGCCCCATTAAAAAAAACAACAGTGGTAACCCCCTGAACCAACAGAAGCCAGTTCCCCATGAACAGGGTGGGAATGTTTGTCAGCTGCCCCCTGCAGCTGGTGGCTTTCCCATCTTGTCAGGCAGGAAGGGGCAGGGTGCAGGGAGGGCGTGATACTGATTTCCAACTGCCACCCAGTTCAAGATCCTAATCAGAGTCCCGTGAAGAGCAGCTGGTCATCTCTTTTGTTTTCTGGTGGCAGGGGGTGAGAGGTGGGAGGGGAAAACTATTCCAAAATACTAATCGAGTCACCACCCTGTGGTTTGGGGATTATAAGTGAAGAGGGATCATGGATAGTTGAGCAAATTATGATGTATACATATGAAAAGATGTTAGAAATGATGTGTACAGTTTTGATTGATATGGAAAATGCCTGAGATAATATTGTTAAAATTATAGGAGGCCATTGTTTTAGACCAAGCCCGCATTAGGCCCCAACAGACCAGACTTAAAATCAGAATGGAGTCACACTCTGCTAAGTTCCACAGTCACCAAATCCCAATCAAGTTGTGGTCTGACCTTCCCAGAAATCAGGAGAGAGAGATAACAGCCAATTTCCCCGAACAGACCAGTTTAAATCTTCAGTAGGTATGATAATGAAGTTCCTCCTGCTTTAATCCTTACACGCAAAGGATAGCCTGAAGTAACCTGATGTTAACTAATCAGTTATTTTTCCATTGCTCCACGTAAGTAACTTTGTTTTTCTATTTTTTTTTAATCGATGACCGGGCTGGCCCAGGAAAGTAACTTTGAAATGACCAATTTTTGTTCTTCGTTTCTGCTTTCTTCAGACTTTTTCTGTATAAAGCCAACCTCCTCTGTTCGGCTCATTGGAACACTTATTCTGCTTTATGATACGACGTGTTGCCTAATTCTAGAATTGCAATAAAGGCAATTGAGATCTTTAATTAAATTTGCCGTAATTTTGTCCTTTGACAACATTAAGCGAAAAAGCAGAAATACAAAATTGTATGCAGAGTATAATCCCAGTTGCACAGAGACAAACCTGCCTTAAAAAAAAAAAAACAACTAGGGGCCGGCCCATGGCTCACTCGGAAGAGTGTGGTGCTGATAACACCAAGGCCACAGGTTAGGATCCCTATATAGGGATGGCTGGTTAGCTCACTTGGGAGAGCGTGGTGCTGACGACACCAAGTCAAGGGTTAAGATCCCCTTACCAGTCATCTTTAAAAAGAAAAAAAAAAAAAACTAGAAGAAAACGTTAACAGTGTTTGCTTCCGGTGTGAGAGATTATGGCTACTTAAAGCTTTTCTATTTTTCTACGAGGAGCTTTACTAATCAGTAAAAAAACAATTCTAAGGCCGGCCCGTGGCTCACTCAGTAGAGTGCGGTGCTGATAACACCAAGGCCACGGGTTCAGATCCTATATAGGGATGGCCGGTTTGCTCACTGGCTGAGCATGGTGCTGACAACACCAAGCCAAGGGTTGAGATCCCCTTACCGGTCACCTTTATAAAAAACAAAAAACAAAAAACAAAAAAAACAATTCTAGTTAAAATTTATGGGATAAAAGGAACCATGGATGTGAGGATGTGTGCCCTCTGATCCAACAGTCTCATTTCCCAAGGGAAGAAGGGATCTGTGTGTGTCTGTGGGTGGACATGGGGAGAAAGTGCTGTGTGAGTTCTGGGTGGGCCTTGGGGCCTGAGGGACAGGTTGCATTTGGGAGCACTCCTGAGGGAGTTCCCAGCCTGATGAGAGAGACATAGCCCCTGAGGATAACAACCTAAGAGGTTGCAGAGCCCTGAGCAATATCCCTGGGCACCTGTGGAGCTGAGTGGGAGGGCCAGGGGTCGGTGGCAGTGGTGGGCCCAGAGGGAAGCCTTCCTGGAGACAATGGGTCTCAGGCAGGCCTCCGAAGGGACCTGGGATGTGGATGGAGCTGCTGGGTATTCCACGGGGCGTGGGGAGGGGTTCTCAGAGAACAGAGGGAGCAGTAGGACTGCCCCCCAAAATGGACATCAGGACAGTGTGTTCGTGGGGAGGTGCTGGGGGGTGGACGCAGAGTGGAGGGGAGGCCCCCGGAGCCCACAGGAAGGAGTCTGGATGTGATGGGGAGCTCCGTGCTGCGGGGGAAGGAAGAGCTGCCAGGATCTGAAAGAAAGGACCAGCCAGAGCCTGGACATGCAAGAGGTGGCTGCATTTCAAGTTGGTCTTTTAAAGAAAAGTCTGAGAGAGGTGCCTAGGGGCATTTGGGTGTTCATTTGGGTTCATTTCAATGACTGGAGGATGGGAGGTGTCTGGCGCCTCCAGGGATAAAATGCTGGTCTGAAGCCACAAGGCCCCTGGAGGTCAAATCCACCTCATCATGTGGCCTGGGGTCCTGCCTCCAACTGTGTGGGCCTCAGTTTCCCCCAGAGAGGCAGGGGGTAAGTGACAGCCCTTCTATTATCCTTAGGTCTCAGGGGCTCTGCTAATAAAAATGATTGTAAAACGCTTTGCAAATAGCGATGCTGCCTCACAACGAAGGCAATTCTTTCCAACAGAGGGGGTTCAGTTCCTGCAGGGATCTGCTTGGAACCTCTCTGCCCTCCAAAGAAGGGACCCTTCTGTTCCCTTGTGAACTTGGTGAATGCCGCGTCCCCGGGATAGCCATGGGCCGGGCCCTGTGCCCGCTGCTGGCAGCCACCACCGCACAGCACAAGGGAAACTTTGTGTGCCTCCCAGGCCTGGAGTGTGAGCTGCCAAGAGCACGGTCAGCTTCTCCTCTGATGGTGGAGGAAACCGAGGCACAGGAACGGAGAGTGACAACGTGCCCAGCAGAAACCAGGACCTGTACCTTCTTATTTAGAAAAGTGGCATTAACAACTAGCATTTATAAAGCACCACATGGTTTACATAGCAATGATGATAGCAATACATGAATATTTATTGAGCACTTAGTATGTGCCATTTTGCATACATTACCCTTTTTAAAAAAAAAAAATGTATATTTGGTCCTGCCAGCAACCCACTATGATAGGGATCATCAGTATTTCCTGCAAGGGGCAGAATAATGGACCCCAAAGATGCCCATGCCCTAATACTCAGAAGCTGTGGATGTTACCATAAACGGCAAAAGGGTCTTTGCAGATATGATTCAGGTTAATTAAGGACCTGGAGATGGGGAGAGTACCTAGCCTAATCTAATCACATGAATCCTTAAAAGCTGAGAATCTTTCCAAGTTGCAAAGAATCAGACAGACGGCAGCGCGAGAAGGGTCTGACCTGCTGTTGCTGGCTTCAAAGAAGCCACAAATCAGACAATGAGGGTGGCCTCTAGAAGGAAAAAGCAAGGGAGCAGACTCTCCCCCGGAGTCTCCAGAGGGGAACGCAGCCCTGCTGACACCTTGATTTTAGCCTCGTCATCCCCTGTCAGACTTCTGACCGACAGAGCTGTAAGAAAATAAACTTGTGTGGCCTTCAGCCACTAAGTTTGTGGTAATTTGTCATAGTAGGGTAGAAAATGAATCTGTTCCCTTTTCATAGGTAAAGACATTGAGGGTGAGAAAGGTTCCTTTCACAAAAATGAGCTGACTCCCCGCAGCGAGCTGGACCCCTGCTGGGGCTGAGCAGCCTCCGGGGCTGGGAATCTGGATGCCAACCCGCGCTGCCTGCCTGCAAGCTCCTGCTTCTCACCGCTCCAGCACCCTGCCTGCCGCAGCCTGTCACGCATTACCTCATTCTAACTTTACAACATAGGAATCGATGCCCTGATATGCAGATGAGGAAACTGAGGCTCAGAGAAGAGGGGTGTCAGTCACAGAGCCCCAGGTGGCCACATCAGGTCTAGAGCATCTGATTCCAGATTTGGGGTTCCTCCTCACTTCAGGTGTGGGGGTGTCCTGGGGGTTCACTTTGCTGCGTCTGTGGCACCTGAAGTAGACTTTTGGGGATCCACCACCCCACCAAGCAATATTTTTGGGATAGAAATCTCATATGCTTTTCCCCTGGCCCAGTTCTAACATCTTCTCCCAGGCCGGGCTACACCCAAGAAAAACATGTTGTCTCAATGACAACCCATGGGGGTGGGTGGATGCCTCCTCGGCCATCTGGGCTGGGTCCTGGAGTCTGGAGGGGCTGTGTCCCGAAGACAAATGTTTCCTGCTGCTGCAGACGCACAGGAGGAGTGCGACCAGGAGCAGCAAGCCCCGGCTCACACTACCAGCTTGCTAAGCGTCTGCACCCTCTGACTATCCTGTCACATCCTAATTAGTCTGTTGCTACCCTCTCCCCTCCACATCTTCCCTTAGGATGTCACCATCAGACTGGGATAGCTCAATCAGAGGGCCTAGGCCATCCTTAACACTCGTCACTGTCCATTCTGGCAGAAATGGTCTCCTAACCACGTCCCATGCTTGACCTCACTGAAACCCCACCACCCAGGGCTGTTATCATCCCCACTTTTCAGAATAGGAAACCGATGCTCAGACAGATTGGCTGCTGCGTCCAACATCATCCAGGGTCTGGACAAAGGCGTCTGACTTCAGAGCCCACCTCCCTTCCTGGCAACTTGCTGGTTCCCAACTGACAAACTGTAGACAGGACCTGCCCCACCCCTTCCTACCAGTGCACCTCCAGCCACCCCAGCCCACGAGAGAGAACCAACAGCTTAAGAGTACCCCCTGAGCAAAACAGAAAGAGATGGCCGTGTTCTGCTTTGGAACATTCCCAGAATGACCTGCTTACTGTGATGCTTTAAGCTCCACCTGGGGGGAAGTTTGGAGCTTTTGGAAGTCAGTTTTACAAAGCGGTCAGTCCTGCTAGGATCCTTTCAGTCCTTTCCTGCTGAGATGCGCTGTGCCCAAGGTGAGGGACCACTGCCCACCCAGGCCTGGCCCACCAGCCCCGTCTCAGGCCTCAGGCGGCCCAGCTGCCAAGAGGTTGCTGAGATGGAAGGGTGAGTCATGGAGGCTGGAATCCGAAGCCTTCCAGGCCTTCACCCATCCCAGCCAACTCTGCATCTGCCCTCCAGATGTCTCCACTTCAGAAAAACCTTCTGCCAACAAGGACCCAATGTCAGGGGGCATATTTGACCTTAGAAAAATACCTTCGGAGCCTACCAGGTGCCCTCCTTGGCCAGTTAATGATTCTCAAACCTAATTGGCCCTACTTCTTGGGTGCCTTTGTCCCAACCATTGGAAATCTTATGCCACAATAGTGCTTACTCCCTGAGGGCTCTGAACATGGGATTCTGATGGAGGAAACAGAGCCCCTACCTTCAGAGCTCCCATTCTGATGGGCAAGGCATAGTCCCTAACCTCATGGAGGCCCCAGGATGTGGGAGAAATACAGCCCTTGCCCTCGAGTAAATCCCAAACTGATGGAGGAGACAGAGCCCTACCCTGAGGGAGCCTACAGTCTAATAGGGGAAACCATCTCTGTCCAATGTCTCGGGAGAAAGGACTCCAAAGAAAAACTTAGAAACATGGACGCTGGAAGGTGAAAGAAACTGTTATTGAGTGCCTACCATGTGCCAGGGGCTATACAGGTTTAATCTTCTTTAATACCCACAATCACCTCATTTGCAGTCAAGGAGACAAAAGCACCATGGTTAGTGACCCAGCTAGTAAGTAGCAGAACCAGGATTCAAACTCAGCTCTGTGCACCTCCCACACCATTTTGCATAACACCATGTATGATGGGGGCAGATTAGTTTACTTTCTTTTTCCATGTCATGCTTTAGGCTGGGAGCTAGCTCTTTTTCCTATTGCAAATCACAATATTAAAAATTCTCGCAATATTAAAATTACTACATTTAAGACAACTTCATTCACTGACCATTTCCCACTGTCCCAGCAGCAAGAGGGACTGCCAACCCTGTCCCTTTAAAACAAAGAGAAGGACTCACAACAGAGTCCCAGTCCTCCACTAGCAGGGGTCCTGCCCATATAAACTCACTGTAGCCAAGGCAGGGGCTCTTTGGGGTCTCAGGGAGAGAGGGTTCAGAGTGCCCAAGTCTCACCCCAGGTCGACCCTAAGCCAGTCACTGGATGAGTGCACTGCTCAGGACCTCTGGAAAGAATAGTGGTGGGCGCACAACAGGAAAGCCTGTGGTGGTGGGAAATGCAACAGAAATGCTGACTACGTTCCCCGAGCCCACAGTCTGCTTTGTGGCGCCCAGCAGCCTGGTCTTCCCATCATCGTGCTGGAGCCTTGGGAGGCCTCGACTCATGGCACAGATCCACAGACCCCAAAGCTTTCTGTGGCTCCTCTGTCCCAGGGAAGGGGCTCTGTAGAGAGAGGAGACAAAGATGCTGCCATGTGGCAAGAGAGATCCAGAATTGTAGAGATATTGGTTTCTTTCCATGGGAACAGTGACTTGGGCCTTGAGGGAATAGGAGACAGGATTTCCTTCAATCTCTGCCCCTCAGAGCCTGCTACAGGTCAGGGGCCAGGCAAGGAACCCAGGGTCCAATGTCAATCCCAGCTCCTCTTCTGCTTTGCTCTGGAGTGTGTCATTTTCCTTGGCATCCCAAAGCACCCAGGTTCAGGGTCACTGGCCCAGGTTGGTCAACGCTAGACCAGTAGTGGTTTGGGATCTTTAATGGGCAAGTTCTCATGGCCTGGCAGGAGGGTTATGCTGCTGATGGAGAAAAGGTTGGCCCTGGCTAAGGGCCTCATAACCCAAAAGGGAGGAGATGCCAGAAGAAGAATCCAGGCTGGAAAATCATTGACCTCTTGCCAACCAATTGCATCCTAGCCTGCACCATATCCTTATCACCCAAGATACTTAAGGGGCTTTACATCCTAAAAAATGAAGCCTAAAGGGGAGAAAGCAAGAATCTTATTTTTTGGTGGAGAGAGGGCTGATTTGTAGTAGATGGAACCAAAATCAAGAATAAAAGACTTTTTTTTTTTTTTTGGTGGCTAGCCGGTAGGGCGATATGAACCCCTGACCTTGGTGTTATCAACACCACACTCCAGCCCTAGGAATAAGAGACCTTTTTGATAACACCCAGTAAGCTGGAGGCAAATGCAACACAGAGGGAGACAAACACAGCCCTGCTCTCCCAGGCCACTGAATTTCCTTGACTGCTCTACATGGTGCAGTGCAGGGCTGACCAAGCCTGAGCCTCCCACCCCCAGACTTTCTTCCAGTCTGGAGAGGAGGGGATATGTGTGCGTGAGGAGCCTACTTCCCCAGCCCTGAAGATGCAGAGTTGCCAGCTGTTGGCTCAGGAGAGGAGGGCGTGGGGATCAGGCTGGGTTCCGCTGGGCAATTGCACCCTCTCGTGGTAGCACTAGTGAGGTACAAGGACATGCAGACAAAGGGCGAACCAGATTGCTGTCTGCCTTTCCCAGAATTCCTCTAGAGCCTTTATTAAGCACCTATTGGCAGATGGCTCTGGGCCCTGCTCAAAGACAAGTGGACAGACAGCGTGCTGTTCTTAAGGCCTTCTAAATGACACCCACCCAGGAGAGAGGCGGCTGATCCCTCCACAGGTCCGGGCTAACAGGCCTTCCCTCCCCTTACACTCCAGCAATTAGTCCTTGAATGAGCAAACCTGCTTCCCTCTGCCCCCACACACGGCACCTCTGCCATCCTTGGGCCCAAAGCATGCTTCCCATCTCCCTCCACACCCTGCTCCCAGCTCTTCTTGCCTAAGAAGCTGCTGTGGATTGAAAGTCCACCCCTAATTCATTGAAGTTTGATTCCCATTATAACAGTGTTGAAAAGTGGGCCTTAGGTGATTGGATTGTGTGACTGTGCCCTTGTGAATGGATCAATCCATTCATGAAGTAATGGGCTGATGGTTTAATGGGTTGTCATGGGCATGGTTCTGATGGCTTTATAAGGACTGAGAGTGAGGTTAGTTTCTTTTGCTCGTGCCATTCTCCCCCTGGCCACCCCAGGACTCTGTAGGGAGTCCCCACTAAGAAGACCCTCACCAGATGCGCCCCCTGGACTGTGGACTTCCCAGCCTCCAAAACTGTAAGAAATAAATTTCATTTCTTTATAAATTACCCAGTTACAGGTATTTTGTTACAAGCAACAGAAACAGACTTACACAGAAGCCAACTCTGCCTAAGGGCCCTCAGCCTCCCGCACCCCACGCAAAGGCTTAAAAGCTGCAGCTGTTGAAGACTCACTGTTCTCGAAGGTTTCTGTCCATGTGTCAGTCTCCCGTGTCGGATCCTCCAGTCTCTCCAAATGGACTGGGAGCTTCCCAAGGGCAGGGAACATTTACTAAGAACCTCTTTCGTGCCAGGGCCTATATAACCACAATCTCACTGAAGCCTCTCAGCAAGACTGTTAGGACCATAAATAACCCCCAGTTTATAGAGAGGAAACTCAGGTTACGCAAGGTCAAGTGACTTACCCAAGAGCTATGATCTGTTTAACAACAACCACTTTCCACATGCATGACACCAGGCTAAGTGTTTTATATGTGTTATCTCATTGAATCCTCATGAGCTAGGTTATCCAATGAACTAGGTTAATGTTATCCCCATTTTACAGATGAAGACATGGAGACATTTGGGGGATAAATAACAGGTACAAAGTCACACAGCTAGAAAGTGGCAGAAGGATAGAAACCAGTCTGTCTCACCCTTATTCTTATCCCTGTATTTTGGGGGGGTGGGGTGCAGCAGGACCCTCTTTCCTGCTCCTCCAAGCCCTCACACAGGGCTCCACACCCACTCAGACACTGCCCAGCACACAGACAGCTTCTCTTCCCATGGCCCCTGAGGAGTCCTTTTGCCCTTCTACAGCAAACTCTAGAAACTACCTATGGATGCATCCTGCCTGTTTCTCTTCATCCTTTCCACGCTTATTGGAGCAAAACCCACATATGACATTTCTCAGCATAGTTACTGGGGACTAGATCCCAGCCAGCTATTCCTGGGCTTATTCTTTCTAGTCTAAGTGGTATGGGCAAGCTGGTCCTCAGTAAACCTACCTGAAAACTGGGAAGATCAAGAAATATCCCCTAGCATTTGATTACCAGCAGAAGAAGCTGCTAATTTGGAGGTTGTAGTTAAGTGTGCTGGAGGTGTCTGGGTGATTTCCAATCTTAGTTCCCTCTGACTTTAACTCAGGGGAACTTCTGAGGCCATAGTGCAGCTTTGTAAGTGATCTCCCCATAGAGAGCAAAAGTTTTGAAACCAAGCCCTAATGGAGGACCCTATGTCACTGCACATGTGTTTGGGCACACAAGCATCAGGGCATGTCTGATTGCTGTTCTGAGGCCTGGGCTGAGGGACACTGGACAAGCACATGCCCCAACCTTCTGTCTTTCTTCCAAAATCACTATGCACCATTTCACAAAAGGGAGAGTAGAGGCTGAAATTTGCCCAGGCCCTCACTGGGCGCCAGGATGCTGCCTTGAGTACTAATCGCCACCCACCCTGGCTGAATGATGGGGTTGAAATGAGGCATTTCAACATCACTGTGGGTGGTGCGGGAATGCGAAGGAATCTCAACTTGACACCAAAGCAGACTTCTCGGGCTCCTGACAGAAATGGCAGCCCCTTTCATCTAGCCCGCTCCAGCCCTTACTGGGGGCCCTGTGGTCTGGCAGGATGGTGGAAGGCTGGGAACTCAGGGCCCCCAGTCCCCAGCTGACTCCTCATCTGCACCAGAGACGAGCCTGCTGGTCTGAGCTGTTGCTGTGATATTTGCCACTGCAGAAACCTCAGCAGAATCAAGCCTCTGTTCTTACACGGGAAGACTACTGATTTTCTAGGGATCCTCAGTGAGATGGCAATTGAGACCCTAACATGTTGTCAACACAGGCATGGAAGGACAGCGCTCTCTGCTGGTCAGGAGAGGGGCAGTTCTCTAGAGGGGTCCCAGGGACAGGATCAGAGTGTCTGTGGAGACCATAGGGGCTGCTCCTTAGACCTCAGCTGGTGGCCCAGGTTGGACAAAGGATAGGCTAAAAGCAGAGGGAAAGAGTCCAGGTATTTCTTACCTCCTGCCTGGAAGACCCCGTAACTCCCTTCCCTACACTCCCATTCTTTGCCTCGCTGAATTCCTACAAGCCCAGGAGGAGGAATTCACCCTCCCAGAAGGTCTTTCCTGCCCTTCACTGGTTACAATCCTCTACAATCCCCCCCTGCCCTGAGCTGCCTCTATTGTGTTTATTACAACCGGGGTATAAACGTTGGCTTGCTGACCAGACCATTTTTTTAATGAAGGAACCTGTACTGCTTGTCCTTAGCACCTAGCACGGTCCTAAGTTGTGGCAAATGTTTAGTGAATGAATGAACGGATCACTGAATTAATGAATGTGGCCCTTTCAATCCTCTCTCTGGGACCCGAAATCCTACGTCTCTCAGCCCAAACCCCTCTCAGGCCTTCTCCACTGGCTGTTCTTATGGGGTCTTGAATGGCAGAACCATAAACCAGCCCAAAGCTGGCACTAAACCTGCCCGTTGATCCGCTGCTAGCTGCCTTCAGAGCACCTTCCCTCCAGCGCCCAGGAACGCATGTGGCTCCTGCATCCCCGCTCTCCCTTTCCTGTTTCTGGACTCTCTTTCGGAAACACCTTTTTCCTGCCCCATCAAGCTGCTGTGTTTCCTGCACAGGAAAATGGCCTTTTGATTCAGGGTGCTATTTATAGCAGGCCTCCCTCCTTCTAGTCCTCACCAAGGTGGGAGACAATGGCACCAGGGGTTGGGATGGAGGATGCTTGGGACTTTCCAGGCTCCCAGCCACCAGGAGAAGAAGGCTAAATACCCAAATAAGGGGCAGAACCTAGAGGAAGCATCTTCTGATCCCCAAACTGGGTCTGTCTCCTGGCTCCCCCACACCTGCTAGTGGCCTCAGAGCTCTCCCAGGTCCCCAGACTCAAAACCTCAGAACCTTAGAGGCAAAGAGTTATGGGATTTACATCTGGAGGAGCCCTTAGAGATCAAACTTTGCAGACGAGGAAACTAAGATCTTGAGAGGAGAAGAGATTTGAATGAGGTCACATAGAAAATTAAAAGCAGGTCCACTGGCTAAAATCACAAGTCCCCTGATACTTTGCCTAACACATAACAATTACAAAGGATTACCTCCTTCAACCTTCTGAGGCAGGTGGTGTGTTATGGGTTGAATTGTGTCACCAAAAAAGAGGGTTGAAGTGCTAACTCTCAGTATCTCAGAATGTGCCATGTTTTGGAAATAGGGTCACCGCAGACGTAATTATTAAAGATGAGGTCATACTGGAGTAGAGCAGGACCCTAATTCAACATGACGGGTGTACTCATAAGAAGAGGGAAATCTGGACACAGACACACACAGAGGGATACTGTGAAGCCTGCAGGGGGAAGACTGCCATGTAACAACAGAGGCAGAAATTGGAGGGAAGCATCTGCAAACCAGGGAATGCCAAGGATTGTCAGCAAACACCAGAAGCTAGAGAGGCAGGGAAGGATCCTCTGCGACAGGTTTCAGAGGGAGTATGACCCTGCTGACACCTTGATTTTGGACTTCTAGCCTCCAGAACGGAGACAATAAATTTCTGCTGTTTTAAGCCACCCAGTTAGAATTACTTTGTCACGGCAGTCCCAGCAAACTGATCCATGGAATTAAATTTTATCCATTTGACAGATGAGGATTCCAAGACTAAGGCAGGTTCAATGCATTACCCAGGCTAGTGCTCTTCCAAACTGCACGCCTTTTTGACTCTCCTCTCTATTGTGTCCCTCCCATGTTCCACAGCCATCGAGTCCCACTGGGTTTTCCTTTGTAAAAATATCTCTCCCCCACACACATCTCCTTTCCTTTCCCAGCAGGGCCGCCCTAGCTCATGCATTCCATGTCAGGAATGTGACAACAGAGCTGCTGGCCCAGCTCTCCCTCTTCCAAGCCATTAGTTTATTCAACACCTCTTTATCAAATTTCCACTGTGTGCCAGGCTCCATGCTATGTGCTGGCTTCCCGTCGGTGGACAGAACAGACGTGGTCCCTGCCACTTGGACCTTACTCCTGTTGAAATGCTGCTTTATCATGTCACCTCCCTGCTCTGGGCCTCTGTGTCTTCTTAACACCTACAGGCTTAAGTCCTGCTCTTGCTCCTTTACTTCCCACATGCAGGGCTAGACACTGCTGCCTGTGGACACCTGCCGGCTCAATTCGGGTCAGAGAGAGAACATTCTATCTTATGGGGAAACCAGGGGCCCCTCTACCAATGATCTGAACTCCCCGGCTCTGGGAGGTAAAGGTGGCTCCCAGTCCAGGAAGAGAAGAGAGGCACTACAGCCTCTTACGGGAAGTCACAGAAATGGGGAAGAGGTCTGGGAACAAAGAAGGGGCCACTGTGAAGCCTTCAAAGATTCTAATAATGGAGGCTGGCCGGTTAGCGCAGCTGGTTAGAGCACAGCCTTGTAACACCAAAGTCAAGGGTTCGGATCTCCATACTGGCCAGCCACCATTTAAACAAACAAACAAACAAACAGAAAAACAAAGATTCCAATAAGGACTTACTGGCTTATCTTAATTTTCAAAACCCTGGCAGATACCCTGTTGATGCTTGATAAATGGGAATCCGAGAGTGATTAAAGGAATCTAAAGGGTTCCCCATAAACAAACTGTGATACAGTCATACATCAGAGATTAAAAGGAACATGGATGAATCTCAAAAATATTATGTTGAGCCAAGAAGCCAGACACAAAATAGAACCTATCACATAATTCCAGTTATATGAAGTTCAAGAACAGGCAGAACTAATCTATGGTGATACGAATCAGAACAGTGAAACAGTGGCTGGGCGGGGGTATGCTGATGGGAGGGACAGGAGGGTAACTGTGGGCTGATGGAAATGTTCTATATCTAGATGGGGGTGTGGGTTACACAGGTGTATTCATTTGTCCAGAATGGGTCAACCTGGACATTTAAGATCTGTGCATTCCACAGTTAGTGAATTATAACTCAATAAAAATAGAATAGAACAGAACTAAGGAGAAGAGAAAAGGAATCCCTCCCTCTTCGTTGGAGGGAGAGGCTGCTGCAGAACTCAGGGGTGGGGGAAAGAGGGTAGGTTGGGGGCATGGCGGCTGAAGGTTAATAGACCATCACATTTTCTTCTGCTCATCTCTCTAGACCTGCAATGTTGCTGAAGCTCTGCTCAGTCCCTCGGCTGGGTTTAGGCAGCAGCCCAGGTTTTCCTTCACAGCGGCAGATGGGCACAAATAGAGCAGGCAGCCCTGGCCCACGGGCCACCGCGCACAGGCTTTGTGAGTCAGCCCTTCGCCTCAGGGGCATCCAGGCTAAGTCCTCCCTGGTGTCCTATTGCCATAGAGACAGCCCCAGCTTGTATTTTGGCCCACGAGCCTTGGGTTCATCATTTTAAATCTCCCACTTTCCATATACTTTCCCTCAGTCACATCTGCGACTCCTCCTTTGGAAGCCAGTGCTATTTATAATGCCCTGGAAACACAGCCTGGGCCAGATAATAGGCGGGCTTTGCGAAACAAAACCCCAGACCACTGCACTCCCCCGCACTCCCTAGAGACCTGCAGTCTGGAGCCCAATGGGACCCAGAGGGACCATAGATCTTAGAGCCGGCACCGCAGACGACCCTCCCAGCCCTCCATCTGACCCTCAGGCAGGGAAATATTCCCCCCTGTCTGGCACATAAATACCCCTTTGGGGATAAATCCACCCAGAAATGTAGCCTGCAGGGCTGGGAGCTGAGTGTTAGAGGCATCCGCAGCCTAGCTCAGTCACTTTGCCGTCCCACATGTACCCTCAGCAGAGCAAGTATTTATACCAGGGGGTGCAGTGAGCCACGAAGGTGTCCATCAAGGACGATGAGAATGACCAGCGTGAGCTTTATGTCAGATGGTGTTTGACACCTTTTAGGGCGATCCCCGCAATGCTGTGGGGTAAGTATTATTGTCTCCATTTTACAGAGGAGGAAATTGAAGCTCAGGGAAGTTGTAGGAACCCAGGTCAGGCTGACCCCAGAGCCTGTGCATTTCCTATCATACCACCTGCCTCCGAGGCCCAATGTCAGGGAGAGGCCCAAGAAGCAAGGAGGTGCCCTCTAAGCAAGCCAAGGAAACTCAGCACCAAGGGCACTCCTGTCGGGAGGAGAATGGGGAAGGACATTGATTCCTGCCTGCCCCTCAGCTTAAACAAAGCCCTTAGCCCCCGAGTAATCAATCAGCAAATGTTTCCTGAGCCTCTACTATGTGCCAGGCCCACTACTCTGTGCCAGGACCCAGCCAGGCCACTTCTTGGTTCTAAGCCCTGCTGAGTGTGGGCTTACGGGCTTTCCTCTGCCTTGGGCGGCCTCTCCCAGACTGTATCAGCACACCAGCCCCCACCTGGCATCTGGCCCCAGCCCTGCCATCCCAAACACAGAGGCTTTTATCTGGACTGGATGTGGGTGCTAGAGTGTCACAGTCTCTGGCCAGCTCAGCAGTGGCCCTTCCCACCCACTTCCCACAGCCACCCCAACCATGTGGTCACTTTCCAGGCCTCCCTAATGGCCTCTGATTTCTTTCTGGTCATGGCTAGCAAGAGGAAGTGGGGAGATGACTCAGAGGTATGATGTGGCATCTTTGTGATGACATTTAGTAAGGAGATTGGATATTTAGAGAGAGACTAGACTTCACAGGAGATGTGTAAATTGGGAGAAGCCAGTTTATAAGCTCCAGACCAGCTAAGAAGCAAAAGAGTTTTAATGGGTTGCCAGCCTAACACAGACCTCAATTCACGCACAATGGTTATTTTCAACTCTGATGAGAAAATGAGGAACGGAACTTAAAACATAACACTTTTACATTATTTCTTTGACTAACAGGGTAAAAACAAGCAGGAATGATAAAATTGGAGCTGTACTTTCAAGTAGCTCTTATTGGAAAATAAATCTTAAGGACTTGTCAACATAAATGCAATAGTAAAATTAATTTAAAAACTCAATATGATTTCTGCATTTGTATAACAGACATAGGTCTTGGTTAAGTGCCATGGGCCATTAAAGACACTTCCCACCTGTGCTATATATGGCCCCGGGGGCATATGGTAAAAGGACAAAGATCAGAAGTCAGAAGACCTGGACTCTCCACCAGATTCCCTGACGCTGTGTGGCTTTAGGCAAGTTACTTAGCCTCTCCGAGTCCTGTTTCCATCATCAGTAGAAAGGGAATGTTTGTTCTGTCCACCTCATAGGGTTGCCATGGAGAGTGAACACGATGTTGGATACGAAGTCACTCAGCAAGGATCATACACAGGACAGAGGAGCTTCTACAGTAAAGGCCTAAGGAAGGGCTACGATAAGAAGATGGGATTTGGGTCATGCGACTTCCATCAAGCTTAGCTCTGCCCTCAGCGTCAGGCTAGGACTGCCCCGGAGCGGTGTGGGTCTCAAACACTCACCCAGAGATCCTTTCGGGGGCCACACCTTCACTTATCGCCCCCTACCCCCATTCCCACTACAGAGAGCCCAGGGCCCAGGAGCTTTCTGGGGGTAGTAGAAGAAAATTGAAATTAATCTACATTTAATCAAACATCTGTAAAACATAACATTGTGTCAATGGCTTTGATATTTAAATTTAGTTTTCACAAGACATTTACTGTCTGCCCAGCAACTACAATTAAGTAAACAGCGCTTTGCTTAAAGATTACCAGCAAATGTTATTTACATGGTCTTTTTTTTTTTTTTTTTTTTTTTTTTTTTTAAAAGATGACCGGTAAGGGGATCTTAACCCTTGATTTGGTGTTGTCAGCACCACGCTCACCCAGTGAGCAAACCGGCCATCCGTATATGGGATCCGAACCCGGGGCCTTGGTGTTATCAGCACCGCACTCTCCCGAGTGAGCCACGGGCCGGCCCATTTACATGGTCTTGACTATGTAAATACTGTTCAATACCAGCCTCACAGGGTCTTGTCTCTATCTCACTTTTCTCATCTATAAAATGGGGACAGCTTAATATGTCCTGACACCTGATAAGACCTGGTGAAGAGAATAAGGAATGTGCATGATGTAAGATTTTTTACCAACATAACATCTTATTTTTCTATAATTATTATATGACATGCAGCATGGAGTGGCAGTAATGGTTCGTACGGGCTGGCCAGTTAGCTCGCTTGGAGAGCAGGGTGCTGGGAACACCAAGGTCAAGGGCTTGGATCCCCATACCAGCCAGCCGCCAAAAACAAAACAAAACAAAACAAAAAGTAAAAATAATGACTCATACTGTCTGGGCAACTTAGATAACTCTCTGAATTGCAATTTCTTCAGCAGTAAGATGGAGGGAACACTAATCGTTGTAAACCTATCTCACTAAGTCGTCGTAAAGATTAAATGAAATGATATAAATTAAGTACTCCTCACCCAGCGCATCACTACCCCAATTTAAGGGATTATGTCCTAATTTCCCTCCTCCTAGGAGAGAAAACTTCAGTTTAGGCCTCAACACAGCAGGCTGTGGACCGAGAAAAGTGCACAGCACCCTCTAAAGCGCATTTGGGGAACAACTGGGAAATTTGATAACTATGGCCCAAGTGTTAAATTTTCTGTTAAATCCTATATTACTGGGTGTGATTATGTTACTGTGGTTATGTAGCAGAATGTCCTTGTTCTTAGAAAACAATGCTGGAATATTTAGGGGTAAGTGTCATGATGTCAACAAATTATTTTCAAATGGCTCAGAAAAATTTTACTGTATGCATGTATGTGCATGTATGTGGAGAGAGCACAGTGTAGCAACATGTTAACAATGAATGTCTCTAGAATGAATGTACTAGTCTTTCACCTTCTCTACTGATTTGACAGTCTTCAAAATAAAACCTTGTTGGGGAAAGCTTGCAACATTGGAAAGCACCTTAACTGTCATGTAGCCCTTTCCCTGCCCCTGGGAACTAGGTGTGGGCCCTGACTATGCAACTTCCACAGTTCCCCCCAGGGAGGTAGTGGCGAGCTCTGCTGATGTCTTCTTAAAGTTCCTTGGTAAAGCTGGCCATGCCCGGAAGGTGATGGAGACCACAAAGGTCTGGGGGCCAACGGACAGAACACAGTGCTGCAGGGGTGCCCCATGCAGTCCAGCCCTCCTTCTGGAGCTTTAGGGAAGGAGGGCAAGGGGACCCTACAGAACTGTCCCAGATGAGAGACAAGGCAGCAGCTGCTGAGTTTTGGTCCTGGCTGAGGCTCCTTAGCTGTGTGTCCCATCAGCTGTCTCTCCTTTGTTAAAAGGAAAGCAGGAAGAGAGCAGTTGGTATCTTGGCACTACCCAGAATCCAGATATTCCTTCCCTGTCAACTCAATTATCTGCACCAATGAACTGGGAAAAAAGGCACTGGTAATTGACTTTTGCAATAACTTATTGAGGACCTATTCTGTGCTATGCTTGAAGTCTACAAAAAAATTAGATAAGACCACAACAAAATGAAACCACTCAACCACAAACAGTAAAAAGCATAAGATATAGTCAGACTCTTTTTTTTAATGTCTTCATTTATCCCTTCCTAGATCTCCCAGTTCTCAGGTTTTCTGGAGCAATCTGCAAATTGGAAAAAAAAAAAAAAAAATCTGCCTTGTCTAACTGATAATAGGTGATCTGCCTGTGGAAGACCTGTTCAGTAAGCTCATAACTGGAGTGCTGCATTTCATTCTGGACACGGAGATAAATCATAGCTTGTTCTAAGGGTGATGAGTATAAAGAGGAGGGTAAAGGAGGGGGACATCTGGCATATACTGAGCACACACATTGAGTGTCCCAAGGACTGGGTCAGGTCTTGCATACTCTCGCTTGATTTATGCAGTCGCTCTCTGAGTGTACTTCCCAAACTTGCCAGATCACAGGAATCACTGTGGCAGGTGTGTGTGTGTGTGTGCGCGTGTGTGTGTGTGTGTGCGTGTGTGCGTGTGTGTGTGTGTGTTTGGGGGGGAGGGGAGGCACAAGGAGGTTAAGATCAGGCAAATTGGGAAACATTGTCCCGTCAGTAAGGAATTTTCATTCCACTTTTCCTGGGGGAAGAAACTGAGTCTCTAAAAGGTTCCATGGCCTACCCAAGGTCACACAGGAATAATGATGCCAATGTGGAGGACACAATTTCAATTGCCAGTATGTGCTGTATACTCATCATGTGCTTAAGACTTTACGTGCAAAGTCAAGATTCGAAACTTGACTCTAAGTTTCAAACCATTTTGTGGTTCAGAATCTTGCTATTATCTCATACATCTTCCCTGAAAATACCTGAGGACACACCCCAATGAAGGTCTGAAGAAAATAGGGCTGCTGAGAGCAGAGAGGAAAAGATGGGGACAGGCACATGGTAGCTGTTTCCAATTATTGAAAGGCTGACACTTTGCAGGCAATTACACTTATTGTGCATGACTTATTTTGAATTCCCCCCACTTTATTTGGGGATGCATTTTGGTGAAGCCCACTAACTTCTGGTATCTTTCATCAATAGGTGAGAGTCAAACCCGTGACCTATTAATGCAAGGAGAAACTCTGAAAGACAGAGCTGCCCAAATACAGAATGAGATGATTTCAACACACTGGTGTTGGGAGTTACCCAGCAACAGGTGTGGCCAACCTGGATGGCTCCTGGTGGGGATGTTTAAGAGGGAACTAATATATCTGGGGGGAAAAATAGCTACATGACACTTTAGGGTCTTTCCCACTTTGAAAGTTTAATTCTACTTAAGTTGGCATTTACTCTAGTTACAAATGGATTTTAACATCAGGGAAGGGATGTAAAGTGGGTCAGTACTACTGACCAGATGCGGAGGGAACCATGTCCTGAAAGCTGCTACCAGTCAGGGGGTCCAGGTAGTAAATCAGCTCAACCATTGAGTAGTTCTAACCCTTACAGTGCATCAAAATCATCTAGGGAGCTTTTTAAAAATGACAGAAACTGGATCTGCATTCCAAACCAAACGAATCTGAATCTCTGGGGATGGGCCCAGGAATCAGTAATTTTTGAAAGCTCCCCAGGTGATGTTAATGTGCAACCAAGATTGAAAAGCACCGAGCTAGAGGAAAATAGGTCTTGGTGCCCTCTGAGCTCACGATCTACAGGAATGAGTTATACGAGCCAGCCCCACCTCTGTCATGGGGGAAGTTGTTGAGAGATGGTTTTGGAAGACTGGAAGATAGGGCCCTTTCACCCTTTAATGTCTTGAAGCCCTGACTTCTCTAGTTATTAAGAAATATTTACAAATTCATAGAGAATGGTGATTGCCAGGGCCTGAGGAGAAGAGAAATAAGCAGTTATTCTTTAATGGGTACAGAGTTTTAGTTTGGGAAGACAAAGTTCCGGAGATGGCTGGCGTTGACAGTCACACAACAATGTGAATGTATTTAACGCCACTGAACTGTACACTTAAAAATGGTTAAAATGGGGAATTTTATGTTATGTGTATATTTACCATAATAAAGAATGTTCAAATGTTTAAAGTACAGTAATTATAAAAAATACATAATTAACATGCCTCAACCCAACCAACTGTAGAATGTTAGCACTTTGTCCAATTGTATTGCCTTTTTAAATAAAAGAAATGAAATTTTGGGGATAAAGAAAAAAAAAAAAAAAAACTTTCAGAGGGATTTATCCCAGGAATGCAAAGGGAGGTTCAACATGAGAAAACAATCAATGTAATGCACGCGGCCTTGTACTGAGAGTTCTAGCAAGAACAATTAGGCAAGAAAAAGAAATAAAAAGCATCCAAATTGAAAAGAAAGGAGTGAAACTATCTCTATTTGTGGTTGACAAAATCCTATATCTAGAAAATCCCAGATAATCCATATACAAAAAAGCTACTAGAGCAAATAAAGAAGGGTATAAGATCAACGCACAAAATCAGTTGTGTTACTATACACCAGCAATGGACAATCCAAAAAGGAAATTAGGAAACAATTCCATTTATGAAAGCTTTCAGGACATGGGAGGATTGGACATTAGAATCGTCTTGGAGTCCTTTGAAGTGGAAACATCTTGTTATTAACGGTCCCTGGTGGAGGCACAGGCATCAGTGCCTTTAATTTTTCATGCATATTAGTGCATCTCATATTAAAATTAAGTAGAGCAAATAGATCTGATGGGGGTGGTCGTGAACACTGCACAGGACATGTGTAAGAACCTGAACCACAGCCACGGGCGGGTCAGAGCAGGCTGGGTCTCAGCCATTCTGCCTCCCTTCACATCTCAAGAGTCACAGGAAACCGGGAAGCAAAATCCCAGGCCCCTCAGAGGAAGTCAGATCTGAGTCAGCCTTCCTAGGGGGTTGAGGGGACAGATGAGGCCCAGGAAACTGTTTGCTGGGGAGTGTGTTTTTCACTTGAAAAGTTGGTGGCTTGTTTTTTTTGTTTTTAAATTGAAGGAGGAACTAAAAGTGTTGTAATTATTTTGTGTGTGTGTGACCAGGGGCCAGAAAAATGAAGTGTTTGCCAAGTGTTGCCACATTTCTTAGCTCTCCATGTTCCAGAGACTCTGGAAGCTGGTAGTTGGTTCCGTCACAAAGACAGCTCTCCTTACCCCTCATTATGTTTCTGTTCCTCTCTCTTGTGAACAGCTAAGTAACATCTGCTGAAATTGGATGGAAACACTAGGGAGAAAAAAATTCTGAGTGCAAGGAGATGATTTGCTCCAAGGGAACGAGCCCTGCACTGGGAACCAGAAGACCTGGGCTCTGAGCTGGCTTCTGCGGCACCCCAGCTGCGTGGCTGTGAGCCCAGCCCTTCCCTTCAGTGGGCCTCTATTCTGGTTTGTAAAGGGGAGAAGGGCAGGGCGGCGGTTGGGCGGGGTGGTGATCCCTTTGACTTTGGCATTCCAGTTTTTCTTAAAGGCCAAACCCTTTAAGAATTCAAAGGAACTTTAAAAAAGAAGTGATATTAATCGAAAATGGAAAGATGAAAAGAGACAAATTTGAAAAGATGGACGGAAGACTTTTCTAATTTCAGGTCACTCTTTTCTACTGGGCCAAAGTTGAGCTGATACCAGGGACTCACATGGACTCAGGAGGGGGCCAGATCAGGCAAGGGAAGGGGAAGTAGCATTCTTGTTTTCGGTTTCCTCAGGCCAAGGCTTGCCAAGGAAGCCAGATCCCAGAAAAGGCCCAAATGCTTAAAGCTTGCCCAGTTATCTGTGGGCAAGTCAACCTCATTATGAACCACATTTTGCTGGAGGGGTGGGGGGGAGGGGGCGAGCACAAATCAAACAACTCTCAAAGAATGAATAAATGGGCACTTGAGTTAGATGAGAGGCCTCTGGGGTACTTAGATTTTTTTTTTCCCCCAAATTTTATTAATTCGGCAAACATTTATAAAGTGCCTATTGTGCGGGCTGGCCGGTTAGCTCAGTCGGTTAGAGCACGGTGCTGATAACACCAAGGCCTAGGGTTTGACCCCTGTACCAACTAGCTGCCAAATAAATAAGTAAATAAATAAATAAAGTGCCTATTGTGTGCTGGGTGTTGTGGGTGGTCAGATAGGGTGTTTGGCTGGAGGGCATTCACAGGCAAGTGCACAAATATGCAAATGTCTAAAATACAGGGGTACTTCAAAAAGTTCACGAGAAATTTTGTTTTATCTTTTAATTACTTTTTTCCACACTCGTACAAAGCAAAACATAAGACCCACTCCAAGAGAATTCAGATAAATTGCTGGAAGAGTTCCGATTAGGGACTGCTCTCAACCTGGGAAATTCAGGAAATGGACCCTAGAGGCTAGAGCACAGAGCTGAAAAACCTTCTCTATTCTGCCAGCAGCAGTAATTTTCCCTGATTCCATTTTACAGAAGTGAAAACCAGGGCAGAGAGGTGAAGAATTATTTGCTCTCTGATCATCTAGGTAGTTAGCAATACAGCCTGACAGAGAACTATAAACTGATTGAGAACTTCCCCTAGAAACTAGCAGTGAAAACACCTACCACTATAAAGTTCATCTTAGAGAATGAAATCCATAGTTACAACCTTTTCCCTCTGTCTCTCTTCCCAGGTTAAACCCAAAGACACACCAACCAAAATTCAAAGCAGGATTTTAAAAATTCATAAGCAAACTAGAGTCACATGTATGTTTGGCCTGAAGCTAGACAAGGTCTCTGGAGTGACAGCTCCACCTACTTGGGGAGGCATTTCTTTGTGTGAAGTCCTCTTGCCCATTATAAGCCAGTTATAGGGGAGGAGGAACAAGCGATAGCCCAGGAGGTGAAAACCCAGGCGAGCCCTGCGAATTTGCAGAGCGAACGTGGCCACGGGCTTCTCAGCATTGAATTTGAACGAGCCAATGGTGTCCCAACCATTGAAACAGGAAGCCAGATAAACAGCGTGTTATCAAGGGGGGATCCTCGCTTCCCTTAAGCCGGCGCCAGCTGCGCCCTGTGACTGTCCTAACAAAGTCCCATTGACTCGCCAGCTGATTTTCCTGTGTTCGGCTCCGGGGACAAGGAACCCTCTCTGCTGGGTGGCCACCCCCACCACTCTTGTCCTTCCCGGTTTCCCTGTCTCCCTTCTGCAGACTTGGCTGATTCCTTATCCTCTGACCAGTTTTTATCTGCTCTGAAAGATCAGAAAGGACCCCCAGGGGCCCAGCACCGGGCGCCCCCAGGTGAGCTCCCCGTGTTCGCCCCACCTCTCCTTTCTCCTGCGTCCCCTCCCAGACGCACTGGGCTGGCGCCAGACGGGACAGCCTGAGGGAGACCGACGGGAGGACGCTCCTCAGCGCATTCTGGGGGCCCGGTAAGGTCACCTGCCCCAGCTGTCCCACTCGCTCCTGCTGGGACGGGAGAAGAGTTCACTGGCTGCTTCTAAGGAAGGGACAGACGATGTAGGCAGCGCGCGCGCGTCTCTGATTGTAAGATCCCAACGCGCTTTAAACTGCAGGTATTTCACAGGCAGGGAAACTGAGGCTGGGAAGGGTTGGAGTTGGGAGCCCCTGGAGAGTCACCTCAGAAATCAGACGCGCAGCCCCGTAGGCACTTCCAGGCACACACCTTCCCGGGAAGCCGCTGGCGTCTCAGCTGTTCTTCTAGCGCCCCTCCCGCACCAAGGTCACCTCCCCCCGGAGCTCGGTCCCGCAAGTGGGAAGCCGCAGACCCTCGGCTCCGCCACCGCCTCGCGTGCCACTCACCGGCTCGCCTGCCCTGCCGGGCTCCGGGTCCGGGCCGCCGCCGCCGCCGCTGCCGCCGCGCACAGTCGCGCATCCCCCGGAGCAGCGCCGGTCCGGGCGCCCGCCCCTCGCGGTCGGAAAGTTTCCCGGGGGCTCCCCGGGCTGATCGGCCCCTCGCACGAGTCTCGGCGTCCGCCGCGCGCCTGGGACCCAGGCCTCGCTCTAGGACGGCCGCCGGCCCCGGCCCCACGACGCGGAGGGAGGCGGCATCCTGAACAAAGTGCCGTCCCCGGAGCCCGGCGGGGCGGAGCCTCGTGACCCGCTGCCCCGGGCACACGCCGGCTGCCTCCGCGGCGGGTCCGGGGAGGGGAGCGCCCGGCGGCCGGGGGGCGGAGGCGTGTGTCCCTTCCAGACTTTGTCACTGGAAAGCTATTCCCGTAACCCTTTCCTGCCTCGGCCTTCCCGCCCCGCCTCCCCGCCCGCCGCAGAAAGGCGGCTGCTCTGTGGCGGGGCTGGGGCCGCGAGCTGGCAGGGCAGGAAACCTTTGCACAATCGAGCCTTTCCTCTGCCCGGGGACCCGCCGCCACCACTTCCAGGTCGGGATCCCTCCCTCCCCCACACACGTCCTCCGGCTGCTTCTGCCGGTTCGGCAGTTCTTTGGGAGAAGGGGACAGACGGATCGGCCAGCCTCCCTGCCCAGCCCCGAGCTCCGGCCACCCCTTTCCTCCCTCTCTGTACCTCTCTAAAGGGTCACGCCGTCTGAGCTGGGTCTCTTGGGTGCTGAGGAGAGGGGAGGCCTCGGAAGTGGGCGGCAAATAGTAAGTGCTCAGTAAACTAAGTGACTTCGCCCCTACCTTCGTGACCCTGCCGCTACCCCTCCTCCTTCCAGGGACCTGGGAGTGGGAGGAGAGGGAAGAAGAGGGGAGAGGAAATGACAAGGCCTGGGAGAGTGAATGCTAGGAGGTCCTCAGCCAGAACCTAAAGCAACCTCTCTGCACTGCCAGGAGTCCACCCGCCCAACCCCCTCTTGCAGTCTCCCACCCTGACTCCTGGCCTGGGGGCTTCCAGGCTGTGCAGGAAGAGGGCAGTAGGAAATCAGGTGGCCTCTGCTTCTGGAGCAGGCTTCCAGCTACGTAGGAGAAAGGGAGTAGCTGTGGCCAAGGACCCAGCAGATGGGGATCAGACACATCTCCAACTCCAGCCAACAAACACGAGGCCTGATTTACTTCCAGGGCAATGGAGTTGGAAGTTGGAGGGTTGAGGGATAAAACTGCTTACTCCCTGGGAGGTCTCAGAACTCTGCCAGCAAAATCAGCCGGGGTGAGCAGAGTCAGGATGAGAGCAGGGGAGTCCTGCCTGAACCCCCTACCCAGTCAGGCCACGGTGGCTGTGAACATAAGGGGAGAAAAGGGGACACTAGACAGTGGACATTCAAGAAGTTCCTGATTGATTACGGAAATGGATTTTTATATAAGTTATGTCCATGAAAGGAATAAATTATCTTTTGGGGGCAGGGGGCGTGACCCCTGAGATGAGCCCTTTGCCCAGTGTATAATGGCTAAAAATGTGAGCTCTTAGGGCACAACACCTGGATTCAAATCCAGGCTCTGCTATTTACTAGCCATGGGAACTTGAATGAATTCTTTCACCTCTGACTACCACAGTTTCTTCATCTACAAAATGGGATAATAATAGTTCCTATCTCATAAGATTTTGGGAGGATTAAATGAGATTGCATAGGTGACACATTTAGAATAGTGCTTGGCACATAGTAAATACTCAAAAAACACTGGCTATTATTTTGATCTTGGAGTCCTAGATTCAATCTGGCGTTCGGTGATGTGCTAACTGGAATCCTTTTTGGCTCTTCACAGTCCCCTCAGCCTGCAAAGGGGAGCCTGGTTCTTCAAGGAGCACTGTTCTTTCCCAAGTGCACGTAGGGTGGGGCTGGTTGAGCTTCTTGGCCCTCCTAGGCCCAGGGACCAAGGACCACACAGTAGGCATGCAAATGGGTATCAGAGACTGAACTGCCCCCGACTCATTGTGAGGCTGGAGGCAGGGCCCCCATCCACATTGGTAATGTTGGCATGGTGTTATTCCTTGGGTACTACCCAGAATGGAAAAGAAGGCCAAAGATATAATTTTGTAAGGGTCAAATCTCTTCTCCCAGTGCAGAGGATCAATATTTCTCTCCCATTTATGAGTGGCTGGTCATTCAAGGCCTCTCTGACCCAGCTCTAAATGTCCCAGTCACAAACTTCCAACAGCAAACTTGTACATGTAGATAAACCTAATAGCACGTGGACGAGTTAGGGAAGGGAGGGGAGTAAACGGGCCGGTCTGGGTAGGGTGACAGGCAGGGGATATGAAGGCCACTAAAAGAAAGTTGGTACCACAGAGCGGCGGTGAGGAGAAGCCAGAAGTGAGCATGGATAGAGTGCTGTTTGGGTAAAAACAGGGTCCCCGCCCATTCCAGAAGTGGCCTCTGCCAACTGCCTACTTTGTATTTTTTTTGTCTGAACACAGTGATGACTCAGTTGCTCTGAATTAAGAAAATGGATTTTCCCTAAATAAGAAAATCAATAAGAGGCAAAGGCAAGGGCCTGGCTGTGGGGTGCGGGTGGGGGTGGAGAGAGCCAGAGGGGTGCTGGGGAGTGAAATGGTTGGTGAGTGATGGAGGGAAAGATTCAGGCTCATTGCAGGGGAGGGGATCCTTGGATGGTCTCCTGCAGTGACCCTAATCTCACTCCCTCCATCACTCATCCCCCAAAAGTGGTCCCCCCAGAAGGTGGCCTCTGGGCCCTGCTGACCTCTCACTATGGCTCCTTAAAACCCAACAGTTCCCCTGTTCCCTGTCCTCCATTAGCTTAGAGTCAGTCCTGCTTCGGGGCAGGAGATTGTTAACAAGAGGATTAATGTCAACGTGACAAATGGGTTTTAAAATATCAGCGCAGAAGCTCTTGTCACCCCCATAGTGTCTGAGACCAGGCCTGAGATGAGGTGGGATGAGAGCTTTGGAAGCCGGCAGGAAGCACAGAAAGTGACATTTTCAGCCCCAGCCTGATTCCTCCGGGGGCTCTGCCTATCTTCCTGCCACCTTGAGGTCTGCGGATCAATGCTCATTTGCTTCACCACTTGAGTTATCAATGTGGGACTTTGGAGATTTGAACAGAATCACAGCTCTTGCATTCCTTGTGGCCCACAGGGGGACTGTTTTTACCCTGCTGACTCTCTCGTTCAGGGCTCCCAGAGCAGTTTGTAAGGCCCCTGACAGGGATAGGAAGACAGTACATTGCTTTATTCTTGAGCATTTAATAAACGTCATTAGAATTCTGAGGTGGAGTCCAAGGGAGCTTCTGACTTCCTCCTCCGAAGCTCAGTGGAAAAACACTGGGCCTGGCTTCAGAAAACCTGACTCTGCCGTCCTTGCTTCTGCCGCTTGCTGAAGTGCGTCACCTCAGTTTGCTCATCAGTCAAAGGGAGCGTTGACACCCAGGGGACAATAATACCCACCTACCATGGCTGTGATGAGGACTCAGTGAGATAATGGAAGAGAAAGTGGTTTAGCTAGTGCGGTTCACACATGAGCAGCAGGGCCGTCAGCAACAGAAAGCATCAGCTCATATCCCCAGCCCCACCCGCTCCCCACCCCGGTTAAATTTGCTCTGGTTATGGGCTTAGTGCTTGAAAAGCCATTTCTGAGTGGTAGAAATCTGTCCACTAATAACCCTTGTCCTCTGTAGCTCGATGTCATCACCTGGTGGGGGGCTTCCCACGCTAGTGGAGTGCGGAGGGGCGTGGGCAAAGCAGTCGCCCCCCATCCTCGGCCACTCTGGCCTTAGGACTGGCCTCGGGGGCCCCTTTAAGAAAGGCCCTCTGTGTTGATTGTTTGAGCTTATGAGGACCCAGGAGAAAGAGCCTGTGGGGAAAAGCTGGCACGGTAATGAATGTTTTACGAGAGCGAGCGAGTCACTGCCTTATCGGGAAGATGCTGTTTCTCCCTCTCTCTCTCTTCTTACCGGGAAGTGAGATGTGCTGAAAGCCATCACAGTGCTTTTCCAAAGATGGCCTTTGAAGAGGAGGTGTTTCTTTAAGGGGAGAGTAGGGGTAGGTTGGCAGGGAGAGTTGTGCCCCTTTAAAAAGCCTGGCTGTGGCTGTGGCAGTCCCGGAGGAGAAAATAATAGTTCATATTTATATAGCATTTGCCGTGTGCCAAATGCTATTCTGAACACTTGATGTATATTAGCCCATTTAATCCTCACAACAACCCTATGAAAGAGGTTTCATTTTAATCTCCATTTACAGGTGAAGAAATTGAGGTTAAGTATCTTGTGTGGGTCTCACAGCTAGTAGGTGCTAAAGCCAGGAATTTAACCCAGCCAGTCTGGCTCCTGAGCCCCTGCGTTCAAGTGTATATGCAGAGGAAAGGACTCCACAGCAGTGTGGGGTAGTGGGGAAGGGCTCTATCATTTACTAGCTTCTTTCTTTTCAACAACTTTATTGAGGTATAATTTACATGCTATAAAAGTCACCCATTCTAGGGCCGGCCCGTGGCTCACTCGGGAGAGTGCGGTGCTGATAACACCAAGGCCACGGGTTCGGATCCGATATAGGGATGACCGGTTTGCTCACTGGCTGAGCGCGGTGCTGACAACACCAAGCCAAGGGTTCAGATCCCCTTACTGGTCATCTTTAAAAAAAGAAAAATAAGAAAAAATAAAATAAAATAAAAGTCACCCATTCTTAGTGCACAACTCTGATTTGCAGTAAATCTACAGAGTCGTGCAACCATCACCACAATCAAGCTCTAGAACATTTCCATCACCCCCCCAAATTTTTCCTTGTTCAGTATATGTTTTAATCTGAGCCTCAATGTCCTCATCTGTAAAATGGGAATAACAGTGCCTACCTCATAGGATTGTTGTGAGCATTAAATTAGCACATAAATGACGTATGGGAAGTGCTCGAGAAATGTTAGTTACTATTAGTCTCTTAGAGTCATTTAAATACAGTATAGACTTTTAGAACTGGGCGTGGTCTTAAAGACTATCTAATCTCACCCTATCCTTTAACAGATAAAGAAACCACAGGGCCAAGATGGTAAGCAACTTGCCAATTTAGTACACAGTAAATTTAGTGGCAGGGCTGGAAATGAAGTCCATGTCTCTTGGTTGGTAGTTCAGTGCTCTGTTATCTCCTGAGAGACTTTCCATCCAAGGCACAGGGATGTGATTGTCCAACCCTTCGCCCCATGTTTGTGGGTGCCCCCAGAGCAATGCTGACTGGCAGGCGTGGACCCTGAGAGTTAGCTGTGCTGGAATGCTCGGCACTCTGGCCTTGGAGCGGAGAATGCAGCTGGGGTGGGCTGGGTGCAGAATCAGGGGACAAGATCCAATGTGGAGGCTGAGACAGGAATGTCCATTGTCGGAACAGGGGATGCATTGACTCAAAGAATCTAGGACACAGCCAGTTCAACGTCAGCAAGTCTCTGTAGAGCCCACTGGCAGCGCCAGCTTTGTGGGCATGTGACCTGTGCAGTCACATGGGGCCCCATGCTTAGAAGGGCTCCTTGCTTGGTTTAATGCTTTGCTGTTGCTGTCTTGAAATTCATAATGATTTTTTAACAAGGAATCTCACATTTTAATTTTGCACTGGATCTTGTAAATTACATAGCTGGTTTTGCCAGGGGGATATGGAGCAGAGTCTTAAGGTCGCAGTAAGAAATAGTGTTTGTCCATCCAGAACCTACTCATATACAAACTCTCTCTCTATATGCTGCATAGTCATAGAGTCTTAATACTGAGTATTAACAGGAATAAAAGTTACAAAACAATTTGCACACTATGATCCAATTTATGTCAAAAGATGCACCACAAAAGTGTATATTTCTATGTGTACATTTACCTGTATGTAAGGTTTTTTTTTTAAGTTTGGAACGATACTTCAAATTGACAGCAGTGTTTACGTCTGGAAAGAGCCATCAAGGGAGTCATTAATTTTTTGTATGTGTTTGACTTTGGTTTTTACAAGGGGATGTATTCATGTATTACTTATATAATTACACATAAAATTGTAAGATAGTCTTAATATATTCTGTAAACATTTTCTTATATCAATAAATATTCTTAAAACACTGAGAAGTGTCTTGAGAGGAAGAAAAAGAAGGGTGTGTGAAGTGTGGACATTGAAGAGTGGTCAGCCAAGGCAAAGAAAGAGTTTCAGGCCATGATAGGGGCCCAGGGGAGCAGGCTTGGACACGGGGAAGGGTATATCAGGTATGGGAACTCAGGAGTGGCTGGCAAGAGGGTGGGTGCCAGGTGTCGACTCCGAGGCTGTGATGTCCACTTTGGTGAGGTGATAGGAGGGTTGGGGTGATGGGAGCTTGGACATTTTGGGAAGGGTGATAGGAACTATTGGGGGGCTGTGAATTGCCAAAGGAGACTGGAGATAAAAGCTGTAGAGGTGACTCTGGCTGTAGTGAGCAGAAACGGATGATGTGGGGATTAGGCAGGCAATTCCCTACATAGGGCAGAAGAATGGCACCAGATGTTGGGTTTACAGGGAATGGGAGGTTTGAGGCAGTGTGCCCAGTAGACAGAGTACATGCTTTGGAGTCATGGCTGCAATCAAGTCCCAGCTTCGCTGCTTCCTAACTGTGTAACTGTAACCTTGGTTTCTCCCCTACAAAACAAATGATCCTGACAATACCTATGTGGCAGGGTTGCTGGGAGGATCTGATAAGACGATGTAGGTAAAGCATTGAATCTAGAGCCTGGCAAAGACTGAGAGCCCCAAAATGTTCTCCCTTCCTTTGAATTGATTCTGTAGTTTGAGTCTCCAGAATGGCAAGAAATTATCTGCATGTCTAAAAAGCCATTCTTCCAGGCACTGCCCTCCCAGCCTTCTGGGACAATTACTGAGAGCCAGGATTCTGAGTTCCATCTTGCAAAGGCCTGAGATGGGCTGGCCAGGAATGAAGAGGAGCTGCTTGCAGCCCAGGGGCTGGGGAGCAAGGTAAAAGAGAAGTCAGCCCTCTCCTCCCATGCTGCTGGTGCCAGCGAGAGTGACTTTGGGGAGACCTCGTCAGGGGTCCCACTCGAGAGTTCTAGGAGAAAGGTGCTCTCTGAATGCTAATCTTGGTTTCTCCAAGTTGCTCTCATCTCCTAGCACTTTCTTTCGATGCACTCCCCTCAACTCTGGGATCGAGTGGGTGACTGACGGGTCCTGCTGCGACTGCAGCCTCCTCATTGTGGGTACAGATGTGCTCAGCAGCAGCTGTAATGCAGAGCTCACACCTGTTGCGTAGATCAGCTGCTGTAACTCTAATCCTGGGAAATCAGGCCAGGTGCCCAAGCCTTGCCAAAGTTCTCCTTTCAAAAGCAGATGGAAAAGCAGGCATCTGCCTGTCACAGCAGCGCGCGGAGGCTCCTTGGAAGGTCGTGGGGCCCTGGGAGTCTCAGAGGCAGACAGGGATCCTCTTCCAGCCCAGCCTTGCTTCCAGCTGTACACTCCCGTAGACCCTCTGTGGTCGTCTGATCCCCTTCCTCCTCCCATCCCCCTCCCCCGCACCACTACACCAGGGTCGGGGAGACTGAGGAGCCAGGGAGGAGGCAGGGATTCTCCAGTGGAATGTTTCCAGCCACCTGGATATTCCTGGGGACCCTGGGAGGTGGGGGGCGCTGTGGAGCTGAGCAGCAATGTGGACCAGAGAGGTCAAAGAGGACTGGACCCGGGAGACGTCTGGGAGAGGGCTGGCGGAAGCCAGGGATCTGGATCTGGAAACGTGAGCAGCTCTTGTCCTGTGGCTTCAGCCGCGAGACCCTCGTTCCGGAGACCCTGGGCTGCCGCGGGAGACTGTCCTCCCATTGAGCATGCGCGGGGGACGGGACGGGCAGGAGTCGGTGGGAGAGCTGCGCAGACGCTTCTCTGAGCCGTGGCCGAGGGCACAGCGCCCCGCGCGGAGAGCCTGGGTACTGAATGCATGCAGACATCCCGGGTCTCTGGGAAAATTTCAACCAGGCAAATCCGAGACACGCGTCCTCTGACATCGAGACCTATACAATACATGGCACGGGCCAACACACATCAAAACCTCCCGGTAGAAGAGCAGCTGGTGAGCTGGCATTGCTGATGTCTGCACTATACACCCACACCCTCCACTCCCCAGCCCACTCCGCGTTCAGGGAAAGGAATCTCGAGCCCGCTGTGCTCAGAATGATGCCAAGACCTCCTTGGGAAGGTGCTCTCCAATTACCCAGCAGCCCGAGCAGTGCCAGGAGACACCGCACATGTGGCAAGCGGCTTCCGGCCAGCTATGGGACACTGCTGACCCCTGCTGGTGTTTTTCTCTCTGCAGCAACCAGGGAGAGCCCCAGGGAGAACAGAGTATTGGAAAAACCTTGCAATCCGTCTGGGAAGGGTAGGAAGAAATACCCCTGCTCAGAATCTCCTCATCTGGAACTCCTTTGATGAGACCAAGAGGAAATTAGAATAAAACCCAGACTGAGTTTCTGGGAGGAGTGAGACGGACTAACAGGGTGTCCCCTCCAGCCTCTGTGGCCTGGAAAATCCTGCTGCCAGTCCCCTTGAAACTAAATTGGGAAACCATTAGCAACACTAAACCATTAGGAGGGCAAAAGAAAAAAAAAAAAGAAAAAGAAAAAGAAAAAAAGAAAGAAAGAAAGAAAAGAAAAAAGGAAAGAAAGAAAAATAAAAGAAAAACACCACCTCCAAGTAACCCGATATTTTTCAGCCACGATCTGACAACTCTCTCTGTCTCTGTCTCTCTCTCTCTCTGTCTCATTCTAGTACAGAGCCTTTGTGACATTTTAGTTTAATTTACTGTGAATCTGATGTTCCTCTTAGACCTCGGGCTGGGATGTGATCATCAGGGCCTTAATACCTTTCTTTCCATTAGACAGATTGGTATTATGTATGCCTTTTGGAAAACTGCTACTAAGAAAGCTAAGATCTAGAGTATTTGCATCTGTGGTGAGATATTTTAAAAATCACTTTGTACGCACAAGGGGATGAAGTCCAAGTCTCCTAGCATCTTTACTGAAATGATCATAAGGACCAAAGGAGCACCAGGACTGTGATAATTCCAACAGAATTAGTAGAGAAGCCCCAAGGGGAAATGAAGTCATCCATTTTTTAAACCCCCTTCTTCTATTCTGCACCCCACTGTGGCCCCTGTGCTCTCCTTCACTGGGTAGCAAAACTCCACCAGGGGTGTATGTGCTCCCTGTCAGTCCACGACCCATCAACATTAGGCCTCCACTCTGAACACACCCTGGGAATGCTTCTGCAAAGGCAATCACGGGCCTCTGAAAAGCTAAATCTAATGTGCATGTTCCAGTTCTCATTTTACTTGACCTCTACAGCATCTGACATTCTAACATCCATTCATTATTTATTTATTTTGTAATTTATTATGACATATTTTAAACATGCAAAAGATATAGAGAACAGTGTAACAAACATAGCTGTTGTATTAGTCAGTGTTCTTGAGAGAAACAGAACCAATAGAATATATAGGAGCACATGTGTGTGTGTAAATATATATATAGAGAGAGGAATTTATTATAAGGAATTGGTTCACATATTATGGAGGCCGACAGGTCCCAAGACTTCAAGGAGAGAGAGCAGGCTAGAGACCCAGGAGAGCCAATAGCGTGTTTCCAGTCTGAACTCGAAGGCCTGAGAAGCAGGAGAGCCAACTGTGTCTTTCTAGTCCAAAGGTCGGCAGGCTCAAGACCCAGGAAAAGCCAGTGTTTCAGTTCAAGTCCAAAGGTAGGAAAAGGCCAATGTCTCTGTCTGAAGGCAGTCAGGCAGGAGGAATTCTCTTTTACATGAGGGAGAATCAGCATTTTTGTTCTATTCAGGGCATCAACTGATTGAACAAGGCCCATCTACATTAGGGAAGACAGTCTGCTTTACTCATTCTACTGATTTAAATGTTAATCTCATCCAAAAACAACCTCATGGAAACACCTAGAATAATGTTTGACCAAATATCTGGGCATCCTATGGCCCAGACAAGTTGACACATAAAATTTAACCATCACACCTGCAAACACCATACAGTTGAGAAATAAAGCATTACAAATATAGTTTATGCTCTCACTCTATTGAATTTCTCTTTCCCCACAGAGAAAATACTATTCTGAATTTGAGGTTAATCATTCTCATGCATATATTTATACTTTTACTACATTATATACTATATATGCATTGCATTATTTTAACCGCATGAATGGCATCATACTGTGTATATTCTTCTACAACTCTCTTTTTAAAAAAATTTTTATTGAATCATAATTGATTATACATATTTTTGGGGTTCAACGTTGACATATGTTGATCAAATCAATATTACTAGTATATATATTGTTACAAATCATACTTATTCTTTATGCCCCTTGTCCGCTCTCTCCCTATCCCTCTCTCCCTCCCCCCTCCCACCACTGATAACTCTAGATTTCTTCTCTCCTTCTGAAAGAATAATGGTTACTCTGTTGATTTGTTGCCTAGATGATCTGTCCAATGCTGAGAGGTGTGATCAGGTCCCCCAATATTATCGTAGAGCAGATGCTTCTTCTGTCACTCTGGAATGGGCTTTGTGGAGAGAGACATCCTCTTCTTTTCTTTGGTCTCTGCTGGTGACTCTCCTTGTGTCAATACACTCCAGGGGCTGGTGGACCATCTGCATGGTGGTTATGACGTCAGCCACTTTCATGGCAGCTATGGTTACTGTGGTGGCTGTGGTGGGCCACCCACATGGAGGTGATGTTTTTGGCATGCTCCTTATCACTGGCTCAGTGTGCCTGGTTGTGGGAGGGGGGTCCAGTCCCCAGCTCCATACCTCAGACTCCCGAGCGGGCCCCAAGGTGCTGGCAGTGTGCCTGGTCGTGGGTGAGGGTGTCCGGTTCCAGGCTCCAGACCTCAGGTCCCCTGGCGGGCCCTGAGGTGCTGGTGGTGTGCTTGGGCCGGAACTAATATTTTGTCCTTTGCTTACCTCTAAAATGGGGGAACTTCCTGTGGGAACCAGTACTTGAGCTCTGTGGTTGAGCTAAATTGCAGCTTTGCTGCTGTTTCCCTAGGCAAGGCTTTTTGTGCAGCTCAGGGTTTAATGGTTGACCTTATAGGTACTTCCAGCTCTCCAGAGATCCAGTGCACCTGGGTTATGTAGAAACTCTGATCTGGGCCTGAGTCTTTTCATCAAACTGCACCCCATGCTGTTCTATATTCCTGACCAGTCTCCTCTGAGTGGTCCTGCACTGATTGGAGGGCAGGTCGGCTGTCCTTGCTGTGTCCCGGTGTTCTCCCAGTGGGCCCATCTCCCCCACTGCCCGTGCTCCAAACACTTCCCATGAGACGGGTCCTGCACCTGTCCCTTGTGATGACTCACCGGCCTCTGAATGGCTCTCCTTTTGCAGCTGTTCTGGCTCCTCGCTCCTGCGTAGGTCCACAGGAACTCTATTAGGTCTTGCTGTCCTGGGGGCCACCAAGACCCTCTTCTCCCCTGTCACCTCCATGCAACTTCATCTGAAGGACACAACTGCAGCTTCTGCCTGCTCCTCTTGCGTGCACTTAGCAGCTCTAGCAAACGCTCCGAGCGGTTTTTTCTTTCTTTCACTGTGGCTCCTCCCGCCTTCATGAACTCTGTAGTTCTCTCCTCCTCTTCCCCTGAGCTCCAGCGGCCCCAGCTTGGCTGATGTTATGTTTTTATAGTTGTAAATTGGTTGATTTGTGGGAGAGGGTGATGCTGGGGAACGTCTATTCCACCATCTTGACCGTAACTCTCTCTCTGCTTTAATTTAGATAATTCCTATGGGCCTGTATTCAAATTCACTTAATTTTTCTCTTCTGCAGTATCCAATCTACTGGTTAGGTCATCTGGTAAACTTTATTTTCAGATATTGTATTTTTCAGTTCTACAATTTCCATTTAGCTCTTTCCTGGAATTTCCATTTCTCTTGAAATACCCTATCTCTTTACCCATTGTGTCTATTTTTTTCCTTTAAATTCTTTAGCATTTTTATAATAGTTGTTTTAAAGTCTTTATCTGCTAATTTCCATAATTAGATCATACGAGGGTCTAGTTTTCTAGATTATGGGTCACAGTTTTCTGCTTCTTCATATGTCACATAAAATTTGTATTCAGTATCTCACGTATGAAACAGCAGTGGACACTTAAGGATAATATTGTTTTGTTTTATTTTGTTCATTTCCCAGAGAGTGTGAGCGCTTTCCTTTTTTTGGTGGTCAATGTGCATAAACATAGGATCATTACATCCTCTTGATGAAGTGATCCCTTTGTCATTATGAAATGATCTTCTTTACTCCTGGTAATGTTCTTTGGCCTGAAATCAGTTGGTATTAATATAGCAACTCCAATTTTCCTTTTTTTTTTTTTTTTTTTTTGTCTTTTTTGTGACCGGTACTCAGCCAGTGAGTGCACCGGCCATTCCTATATAGGATCCGAACCCGTGGCGGGAGTGTGGCTGTGCTCCCAGTGCCGCACTCTCCCAAGTGCGCCACGGGCTCGGCCCCCAATTTTCCTTTGACTAGTGTTAGCAAAGTACATCCTTTCCCATCCCTTTCATGTTTTTATATTTAGATTTCAGTTCTTATAGGTAGTGAATAATTGAGTCTTAACTTTTTAAAAAATCCAATGCAACACACTTTGCCTTTAAAATGACGTGTTTAGACCATTTATATTTAATGTGACTATTTATATGACATGATAGATTTGAGTCTATCACCTTGCTATTTGTTTTCCATTTGTCTCATCTGTTGTTTGTTCCATATTCCCCTCTTTTTCTGCTTACTTGTAAATTAATCGAGTATTTTTATGACTTCATTATATCTCCTTTGCTGGCTTATTAGCTATAACTCTTTGTTTTGCTATTTTAGAGGTTGCTTTAGGATTTATACTATGTATCTTTAGCTTACTCAAATCTACCATCAAGTTATATTATACCATTTCATGCATAGTATAAGGACCTTACAATAGCACATTTCCATTTCTCACCTCCTGGCTTTTATATTATTATAGTCATGCATTTATTTCTACAAATGTGATAAATCCTGAAATACATTGTTATTATTTATTTATTTATTTATTTGTTAAAAGATGACCGGTAAGGGGATCTTAACCCTTGACTTGGCGTTGTCGGCACCACGCTCTCCCGAGTGAGCCACAGGCCTGCCCTACATTGTTGTTTTTGTTTAAGCAGTCAACTGTCATTTAAAGTTTTTTTTAAATCTTACATTTTTACCCATGTAGTTACCATTTCTGCTACTCTTCCTTTCTGAGAGATATTTTTTCCAGATACAGAATTCTGTGTTGACAGTTTTTTCTTTTAGAACTTAAAAAATGTTGCTGCACTGTCTTCTTGTTTGTATTGTTTCCAATGGGAAATAAAACCTCATCCTCGTTTTTGTTTCTTCTTTTTACTTCTGCTTTAAGGACGTCCTTTAACATTTCTTATATTGAGGATCTGTTGGTTAAGAATTCTTTCACTTTTCATATGTCTGAAAATGTCTTTATTTCACTTTCAATTTTCTAAACAGCTTTATTGAGGTATAATTTATAAACCATACAATTTACCCATTGAAAATGTACAATTCCGCTTTAAAAAAACGAAAACCAAAAAAACAAGTTGATTAAGTAAGGTATGATTGACATACAAAAAGCTGTACATCTTTAATGTATACAACTTGTATACATTAAATTTCAATAGTTTTTAGTATGCTCACACAGTTCTACAACCATCACCATGATTTAATTTTAGAACATTTTATAATCCCCAAAAGAAACCTGGGACCTAGAACAAGTCACTATCAACTCTTCCATGCCTCGACCCCAACTAGCAACTATGCCCTGTCCCCACCACATGCCCTAGCAACTGCTAATTTACTTTCTGACTCTGTAAATTTGCCTATTCTGGACATTTCATATATATAGATGGAATCATACAATAAATGGTCTTTGTGGTTGGCGTCTTTCACTTAGAATAACGTTTTCAAGGTTCATTTATGTTGTAGCATATGTCAGTACTCTGGTTTTTTTGTTTTATTATTATTGCTGAATAATATTGCCTTTATTTTTGGGAAAAAAAATTTGCTGGGTATAGAATTTTATGTTGACAGTTTTTGCTTTTAGTCCTTTAAAGATGCTGTTCCACTGTCTTCTTACTTACCTTGTTTCCAATGAGAAATCTACTGCCATCCTCATCTTTGCTCCTCTGCACATATGTGCCTTTTTTTCCCTCTCTAATTCCTTTTAGAATTTTCTCTTTATTACTGGTTTTGAACAATTCATTGTGATGTGTTTTGGTGTCTTTATGTTTCTTGTACTTGGGCTTTATTGAACTTCTTGGATGTGTAGGTTAATAGTTTTAATCAAATTTGGAAAAATTTCAGCCATCATTTCTACAAAATTTTTTTCTGTCCTTCCTCCCCTTTCTGGGAACCCAGTTATATGTATATTAGGTTAAAGTTGTCACTGATGCGTTGGTCATCTTTTAAAATTGCCTTTTTTCTCTGTATTTCATTTTAGTTTCTATTGCTGTGTCTTTGAGTTCACTAGTTTTTTTCTTCTGCAATGTCTAATCTGTTGTTAACCTAATTCAGTGGATTTTTTTTAAATCTCATACATTGTGTACTTCATCTCTAGAAGTTTAATTTGGATCTTAAAAAAAAAAAAAAAAATCTTCCATGGTTCTACTTAGCTTTTTGAGCACCTAGAATGCAGCCATAATATCTGTTTTAATATTCTTGTCTGTTAATTCTAAAATCTGTGTCAGTTAGGAGTTGGTTTCAATTGACTGATTTTTTTTTTCCTCTTTATGGGTCATATTTTCTGTTTCTTTGCATGTCTGGCAATTTTTTATGGATGCAAAACATTGTGAATTTTACCTTATTGGGTATTAGATATTTTTGTATTCTTGCATATATGGTTGGGTTTTGTTCAGGGATGTGGTTATTGTTTTTAGAAACAGTTTGATCCTTCCAGGTCTTGCTTTTCAGATTTATAAGGAGGGGGAGTGTCTAGATGAGTGCCCAACCTAGGGTCGATTTTCCCCTACCACTAAGGCAGAACCCTTCCATGTACTCTGCTCTATGCCCCATGATTCATGAAGTTTCCATCCTGGCTGGTGAAAACGGGCACTACACCTGGCCCTGTGTGAGCAGTGGGCAATATTTCCCCTAATTCTCTGGAGTGTCTCTTCCCCCAGCCTCAGATTGTTTCCTCATTTGAATGTGCAGATTAGTACTCACCTGAATACTCGAGGAGGAGCCTCTGAAGATCTCTCAAGTGCTCTCTCTGTGCGCCTCTCTATTTTCTGCTCCTTTGCCCCGTGAATTCTGGTCTCCCCAGATTCTTAGCTTCTTCTCCTCAACTCAGGACATCCGCTGAGCTCTGCTTGGGTTCTTCCTTGCGGCACCATGGCCTGGAAACTCTCTAGAGCGATAAGCTGGGGCAATCGGAAGGCTCATCTCACTTGTTTCTCATCTCTCATGGTCACTCTCCTTTGTTGCCTGATTTCCAGTGTCTTGAAAGCTGTTGTTTGATATATTTTGTCTTTTGTTGTTATCGTTTTAAGCAGGAAGTTACCTGTTACTCCATTTGGGCCAGAAGAAGTCTATTAAAATGAAAGAACCAAATTAAACAAGCCTGACTGAGAACTCACAGGTTCCCAGATACCACATTGGTGAAACCTGAGTTTAAGAAATGTTATTTGATAACTAAAGGCAAATAATTTAAAAATGGGTAAAAGATTTGAATAGACATTTCTCCAAAGAAGATATACAAATGATCATAAGCACATCAAAAGATGGTCTACATCATTAGTCATTAGGGAAATACAAATCAATACCTCGGTGAGCTACCACTTCACACCCATTAGGATGGCTATAATTAAAAGATGAATATGGACAAATGCTGGTGAGGATATGGAGAAATGGGAACCCTCCTGTGTCACTGGTGTGAATGTAAAATGATGCAGCTGCTCTGGAAACAGTTTGGCAGTTCTTCAAGAATTAAACAGAGCGTTACCACATGACTGACTCAGCAATTCCTCTCCTAGGCATATTCCCAAGGTAAAGATCACATCTACACAAAAATTTATACATGAGTGTTGGTAGCAGTATTATTCAAAGTAGCAAAAAAGTGGAAACAACCCAAATGTTCAGAACTGATGAGTGGATAAATAAAATGTTGTATATCCGTACAATGGAATATTATTTGGCAGTAAAGCAAAATAAGCACTGATACATGTTACAAGGTGGATGAGCCTTGAAAACATTAGGCTAAATGAAAGAAAGCAGGCACAAAAGGTCACATATTGTATGATTCCATTTGCATGAAATGTCCAGAACAGGCAAATTTATAGAAACAGAAAGTAGACTCGTGGTTGTCCAGGGCTGGGGAGGTTGAGGGAGTGATTGCAAATGGGTACGGAGTTTCTCATTGGGTTGATGAAATGTTTTAAAATGAATTGTGGTGATGGTTGCAAAACTGAATATTCTAAGTACTAAAAACCATTGACGTGCATACTTTAAATCAGCAAATACGACATGTGAGTCACATTTCTACCACTGGTTTTTAAAAAAAGATGTGCATGTCAGCTTCTTGTCTCCCAGTTGGGTTCTACTTCTGTATGCATCTCCCCCTTTTTCAGAGTCTTCTCTTCAGAGAGATGTTTTTCATAAATCTTAGTGAAGCTGGTTCAGTGAATACTTCTAAAACCTCATGTGTCCTCTTAACAATGCCCAGTATGTAAAACTGCTTTATCTCTCAAAAATTGCATCTCCAAAGGTACATCAGTAAGGCATCCACCCAAAATGCTCTTCCTGCTGCAACTGTGCTTCCTGCTGCAACTGTGCTTCCTGTTGCAGATTGTGTTTTCCCCAAATGGTTGCAATAATACTTCCCATTCCCCATACTCTTCCAGCATCTTGCCATTCACACATCAAGAGGTGGAGTCTGTCCTCTTTCCTTGAAACTGGACAGGGTTTTGTGACAGTCTCAACTAGCAGAGCACAGGAGAAGTTCTGCTACTAGACTTACAAAGCTAGATTTCAAAAGGCAAGACAGCTTCCTCCTGATAGTCTCTTGGGATGCTTGCCCACGTAGTCCAGCTGCCATGCTGTGAGCAGGCCTCATGGAGAGACCGCATGAGGGGGCTCTGGCTAGCAGGCCGAGCTGAGTTCTCAGGTGACAGCAGCGTCAGACTCCAGCCACAGGAGTAAGGAAGTCCTTGTGATGACTCCAGCCAGCTATCATTTGACTGCAATCACAGGAGAGAGCCTAAGCAAGAACTATCCATCTGAGCTCAGTAAACCCCCAGAACCATAAGAGAGAAAAATAAATGACTGTTGTTGTTTTAAACTACTGAGTTCGAGGTGATTTGTTACACAGCAGTAGATACGCAGAACACTGTCCATCTCCACATGTCACAAGCCTAAATGTCCTTCATGGCATGGCTCGAGAGCATGTCCCCTCTCCTGTGAGCCCTCTCTGATTCCCACAGTTCTCCCCTCTCTGAACTTCAGTGCTCTGCCTGGGCCAGTCTCCTGTCCCAAATAGTGGATACACTTTATCTCCCTTCTATCTGTAAAGTCCTTGTTCACATTCTTTGGGCACCTAGCCCGGTGTTTGGCACATTGTGGGTACTCAGTACATGTTTCCACTGGGTGGGTGGATGATAGGGAAGAGATCTTGGAGAGAGAACATTTGCTAATGCAGAGAAGAGGGTCCTGAGTTGCAAAACAGAGCTTCTGCTACCTTCAAAGGCCTTTTCCTCTGACATTTTTTTACTTATCTGCTAGAAACCTAGGATATCTTAAGTCAGGGTCAAAGGAATTCAAGTATCAAATGATCTTGGGGGAAAAAGGATTGTCTAAATTGGGGGTTTTCTTATAATAATTACAGAGTAACCACGTATGGCACTTGGGCTGCTGAGGCAGCTGAGAGATGTGTTTCACAAACTCACCAGCAGGTGGCAACCTTACTTGTGGTTCCTTGCTAACCAGGTTTATGTTCATGCATGTCATAACACATTAACTAGGCACCTACTCCGTGTAAGGCACTGTATGAGCTCCAGTGGGGAGCAAACTACAATTCCTGCGCTCTGAGACCTTCCAGTCTAGTAAACTCTCTATTCCTTGAGCTTGTCTTTGGGTTTAAATAGTTCTTGAAAGCCATCCAATCCTTTCTTCTGTCTCAGAATGTAAAATTTCATACAATGGAGCCTGATGGAACACAGGTGCCAAGGGTATTGCCTGAAGTCTGGTTATTTCCACTCTACTTCATTGCTTCAAGTAGATGGCCAGATGGTCACAGAGATTGGAGCAGCAAAGGTGGGGTGTCCTGGACCAGGAGAACAGGGAGAACTTAAAGCAGGAGGGAAACAAACTGATCAGGAGCCAAGGAGTGCTAGAGTAACTGGAACTGTGTCTGTCAGAGAAACCTCTGCTCCTGAGCCTTCAGCCACCCCCTGTGGCCACACGGCTCCACACAGCCTGTCCGGCTTAGAACAGTGATACCATACAGTCAGCTCCCTGGGACTTCCCTGTCCCCTGCCCTGGCCCTGGCCTCTGCACGTGGAGCCTTTCCCCTCTCCCTCCCAGTTCTTCCTGTATTTCTCCTCCCCACACTCTGACTGTGAGAGCCATGCCACAGTTTTGCCTGTTTTGGACAGAGGTGGTAGCGTAGAGGCTGCAGAGGGGGCAGGAGGGAAGTGTCCCTATGTAGCTGTCAGGCCGCGGAGAGGGGAAGAGGAAGTGGTCACTTAAGAAGCTATCAAGACTGTTTCACAGTATCTTGAGGATCCAACCCTGAGCCATCCCTGTAAGTTTCTGAATCACCTTTCAGGCTGCCCTGGAATGTTCTTTGTGCTTCACAGTGTAAAGTTCGTCTGGAAATTCAGGACAGATTTCCCATCAGGAGCCCCCTGTAGTATCCACTTTATTCCTTTCCAGATGGACTCCCCCACACCTTTTTTTTTTTTTTTAATCTTCATGGAATCCTCCTTTGGAAGCACGAATACAGAGAGTATAGGTCAGCAGTGCTGGGCCACATTCCACACCCCCTTTGACTTGCCTGTCATAGCCTCCGACAGCAGAAGCTCACAGGGCCAGGAGGCTCACCTAGGTGGGTGGGTGGGCCTATTCATGTTTCCAGGGGCCCATGGTGGCCTGCAGGGGATGCTACACAATAAGCACCACACATTTTCCAAGAACCATCATTTGTCTTTTTCTCTCTCTGTCTCTCTCTTCTTTTTTTTTTTTTTTGGCAGCTGGATGGTACAGGGATCAGAACCCTTGACCTTGATGTTACAACACTGTGCTCTAATCAACTGAGCTAACTGGCCAGCCCTCCATTTCTCTTAACAGTAAGTAGTTTTAACCATTATTTTTTTATTAAGAGAAATACAGTTATGTGTGAAGGAGAATGCAAAATTCAAATGAACTTTTACAATAAAACCTAAGACTTCAAGGACTGGGAGTGAGCTGATTCTGCCAACGTTTTGAGTTCCTCGGGAGGGACACTTTCACCCCTCTTTGCTGAGGTAGCCCAGAAAGGCTGAGGTCTAGATCATGGTCACACAGCAACTAACTTAGTATCTACTCTAAGCCTTGGTTTCCTCACATGCAAAATAGGAGGTAAAAATTGTCATGACATCATTCAGTTACCATGACGATTAAAGGAGATGATTGTGTGATGCAGGACATACAGTAAGTGCCCAGCAATTATTCATTACTATTAATAGTATTTCTAATGATTGATGACAGAGCTGAGCATCGAACTGCAAGTTTAGTGCTGGATCCTTCAAAGCATAGAGGCTCTTAGTGATCTAAAGGGACTTGCTTTTCTCTGGGGTCCATTTCAGCTGTGAAATGGCTTTGACTACTCCCTGGGAGCCATGAAAGGCAATGTCTGTTGAAAAACATTCTAATCTGTGCAGTGAGGTCTTTACTTTCTGAATCTTCATATTCCCCAAATTCATTTTTTTAGCTCTACGGATCCTCAGCCCCTCCAAGAAGAACTTGGGGGGAAAAGTCATATTTTCTGGGGTGGGGGGAAGGGAAGGACTACTAAGTTGTTCAGTACTAAAGGGATTAGTACTTCTCTAGTAAGGAGTGCTGAATGCCTTAGCCAGCTGTGTTAGTCCATTTATGTTGCTTATAACAAAATACCTGAAACTGGGTGACTTATAAAAAAAATGAAATTTATTGCTTACAGTTTCAGAGGCTAGGAAGTCCAAAGTCCAGGGAACACATCTGGTGAAGGCTTTCTTTGGTGATGACTTCAGTGACAGCAGGGTATCACATTGCAAAATGGGGAGCAGAGAGAGGGACAGACTCTTCCTGCTCACCTTTTAAAGCCCTCAGAACCACGCCCCTGACCACCATTATTAATCTATTCACTACAGCATGTTCCTACAATCTAATTACCTCTTCAAGGACCCACCTTTCAATTACCATAATAGGACTTCCCACCTTCAACAGTTACAGTGGGGATTAAATTTTGGGGAGATATTCAACCCAAGACACCTGCTAACCCCTGCTTTTCTTGGACACTTCCATGGTCTGCCCTGACACGGCCCCAAAACAAGGCTCAGCCTGTGTCATGGCTCCTCTTCCTCAAAACTCTGTCTCCCGTGGCCTCCATATCATGGGTGTTCTCCCTACGTCTCTGATCATTCCTTCTCAGTTTCTTTTGTAGACTCTCAGCTACCATCAAATGTTCATGTCTCTTGGGGTTCTGAGCCTGCTTCTCTTCTCAAGCTCTCTCTAGACTGAAGAACTCAAATCTCTATCTCCAGCCCTGGCCCCTCTCTTGCTCTGTGTCTAACTGCCTACTGGACAGTCCCACTTGTATGTTCCACAGGTATCTCAAATTTATTGAAACTGAATCCATTATCCCTTCCTGCCCCTCAACCTGCAGCTGGTCCTGAATGACCTATTTTAGTGAGTTTCCCAAACCAGAAACCAGGAGCCATCTCTGACTCCTCCCTTGCTTTTTGCTGTACTCTGCACCCTGACCCTTTGGCCATCACATCTGTCAGATTCTTCCTCTTCAGTAACTCTCAAATCCATCACCTGCTTTCCATTCCCAGGGCTGCTGCCATCTACCATATCCTTCTTGGACTATTGCAATAATCTCCTGATGGGCTCCTGTTTCCCCTCTCACCCCCTTCTCATTTAGCCTCATAGGGATTCATAGTCATTTCCTAAAATGCTTTTTAAACTGACCATGTCATTTTCATGTTTAAGATTTTTCAATAACTCCACTGCCTTCAGGACAGTCTACCCCCCTTCAAATGGTTTACAATGTCTGCCTTGTTCCCCATCTCTAATGGAAACTTGTCTTTCATCCTTGGTGTCAACTCTGCTGACAAACTTGCCGTTCCCTGGGTGAACAATGCTATTCCAAAATTTTGGCCCTTCTCCTGGCTTCCTGGCCAACCCTCAATCATCTTTCTTGACCTTGGTCGCTCCCCCAGGGAAAAGGAATTAAGCCTTCATTCTTTGTCTACTTACTATCCTCTATATCCTTTCTCTCATGCCCTGAAAGACTTTGGGGCCCTGATATTAGTTTACTCATTCATTTGTAGACTCCTCAAGGTGAGGATCCAAGTTATATTCTTCCCTGAATTCCCAGAACCAGCACAAAGTAGGACCAGCACAAAGTAGGACTTCAGTAAACATCTGCTGAATGAATGGACAGATGAATGAACAAATGGATGGATGGACAAGTGAGAAATCTGTGGCCCATCCTGGATCTCTAAGCTCTCTGGGATGAAGGGCAGAGCTAAGCCAACCACATTCCCCGACTCCTTCCTCAGCCTCACATTTGGGTCCCCCTCACCTGCGGTCAATGGGAAAAAGTGCGACTTTGCAGCAGAAAGGGAGAGAGAAAATGTGCCATCAGAACGCTGATGAGGGAGGAGAGAGAGGGGAAGATGCCAGAGAATGCAGCAGAGGAAGTTGGAAGTTAGAGGGCAGGGACCCTACCGTCTACTTGTACCATGTCCTACTTCTTCCCCAGAAGTCATTGAGTACCAACCTAGAAGTGTCAGGGAGTAGAGAGAGCACAGAGAGGACATGAGGGTACTGAAAAGTCTAGGCATTTTTGAGAGTCCAAAGAAGAAACCAAGCCCTTTGTGTACCAGGCCTTTCTCTAGAACTCCAAGCAGAGAATCTCTTGGTGATGAGTTCTGACTGCATTGTCTCCACAGATGTGGGAGCTGCTGGCTGGGCGGAGCCAGCCTAGGCACAGTTACAGAACTGAGGACAGCCAGAATGAGCATCTCTGCCCAAAGATTTAGGCATGTGTGATGTCCCAAGTACTGATGGTGTTTTGTGGCTTTTCTGTGACTTTAACATTGGGCTTGTGCTTGTTTGCTTGGTGGATAACCCCAGCACCACCTTTGACTCAACTCAATCCCAAAGTCCTTCCTCCACCCCTGAATCTTCTTTATCTGTAAATGGGCTATCCAAGCCCAAGCCCAAAGGGTTGGCAGCACAAAGGTGTGAGGTTCTGGAGGAACAGCAGACAGGACAAGGTCTACCTGGCATTTTTTATCTCCAGCTCTGCCTAGACAGCTCCTAAGACATGTGCCCTAACATAGTCTTTGGGTGGACAGAAGGGTGACCATACATCCCAGAATGCCCAAGATAGTCCTGTTGCCTTAGTGTAGTTATGAATACTATCCCTATACTCCTCACTATTCAAAAGCATTCCAGTTTGGATGACACCCTGTATAGCCACTCTATTTACAAGGTGCTTTAAGATCTTCTGGGAGAAATCCAAGTGTGGCTGCAGTTATTGCTGTCCTTCTCCTGGACCTGCCCTACAGACATTTCACAGCACAGGTTGGCATCTCCTTACAGGGAAATTCATCAACAGTCCCACACGTCCAGAGAGGACAAAACCAGACCAAAGAAGGAAATGCAGGAGTTTTCCCTATTGTAAAATCTTGGACAGAACTCCAAGGCCCATCTCCCCAGGACACTGAGAACCAAAGGGAAAGGGGAAAATCCCATGCGATTGCTCTCTTTGGGAAGCAAGCCCTTGGTCCCTGACACTGATTGTAGTTCTGCAATTTAATGAACTTGTTTATCTATTGCTTATTCGGTGTGGGAATGACCAGGAATTCTTCTGGTTTCTCCTCCTGCATTTTGGTTGGGTCAGATGAGGATGGGCTGATCTGCGTAAACACTGGTCGGGTGCTAATAGAAATCCCAATCTTGGACGGCCTTGTTTATATGATGGGCCTGGCAAAGGGAGAGATTTTTTTATTTTTATTTTTTTATGGATCATAAGATACCCAGCTTTATTCCTGAAAGAGAGTTAATTCAGCAAACTGGGGCTTTAAACAAAGCTTGTAGGGGCTGAGACCTTGACACCTGCCCAGGGTGGAAGATGTGGCAGCTGCATCTATGGGTGACCTGGGTGAGAGGTGACCAGCTGCCAGGAAACTTGCCAGGGTCTGCCCCCAATTAACTTCTATGGGCAGAAGGGGGCTGCTGTACTTCCTTCTTCGAGAACACTCTAGATCTGAAGAAAGCAGTAGAAAGTTACACACACAACACACAATCACACTGAAATATATACCCAAGATCTGAGTGTGGTTTACTTCTTTTTTTTTTTTTTTTAAAGATGACACCTTGACTTGGTGTTGTCAGCACCACGCTCTCCCAAGTGAGTGAACCAGCCATCCCTATATAGGGATCCAAACCCGTGGCCTTGGTGTTATCAGCACCACACTCTCCCGAGTGAGCCACAGGCCGGCCGTGTGGTTTACTTCTCACCACACTCTGCACTCGGTGAAAATAATGTAATTCAACCCTAGAGAATAAGACACTACACCAGCCCTCGATTCCCTTTGGTCTTGGAAATATAGTGTGGAAGTTACAAAAACTACAAACTAGAAAATAATGTTTTGTTTCCTGAGGTTCTCCCTCCTTCCTTGCTCCTCCTGTGCCTGGGAACAGCAGTCTCTCTTGCAGATTCTTCATGTTTTTCCATATCTGAATTCACAAGTCCCAAACAAAGAGCAGTGCTCCTTGCTTGGAGCAGGGCAGGACTCCAGGGGAGAAGGTGATGCCCTCCTTTAAAGCCTGGCTTGGCTCCCCACTGGGTCCCTTCCTGCCAGAGGCCCTTGGGGAGCTCCTTCTCTGTCTAGAACATTGGGTTTCTGGGCTGTTTCCATCCAGGAAGGGATTGGGGTTGGGGGGGGTTGGGAGGGGGCGTCTACCCTGGCCCAGTTCTGCCGGGCGTGAGATCAGTCAGGAAGGGCTGGAAACTGGCTGAGAGGGTGGTGGTGGCATACCCATTGGTAACTGCCACAGGGGCAGCTTTGAGTGGCCTGAGCCTGTGTCTGTCATGCTGGAAGTTGGAGGCCCAGAGAAAAGTCTCAGTTGAGGCACTCACTTTTCAGAACTGCTGCCTTTGGGGGGTGGAGTGGTGCCTTGTCCTTTGGGTAGGGGGAAGATTGGGGACAGTGGAGGGAAGGAGAGCTGTTGGAGGAGGTAGTTAACATTTACTGAGGGTCTGTCAGATGCTGGGCGCTGCTGGTTTACTGGTCCTGTGGGGTCTCACTTTATCCCCAACATCCCTGTGGATTATACCCTTTCACAGATGAACCAGAGGGGCTAAGTGCCTAGGCCAACAGCCCAGCTAGTCAATGGATGTGGCAGGATTAGACCTGCCCTGTAAAGGCCCGTCTTACTCTGGCGCCCAAGATGCGTCCCTTACACCCTGCCACCAGAACACACAAATTTGAGCACCGCCCTCCTTTCCCTAGAGGCACAAAATTATCATGGATCTGATATGTCAAGTCACCTCTCTGCCTTCCTTACCTGGCTGACAGGAAAGCCCGAGAGGTCCCCCGCTCTTGCAAGATCTTTCCTGCCCCCGCCCCCGCCGGCCGGGCTGCCCGGGTCCTCGCGCCATGACATCAGCCGGCCGTGGTGCAGTGTGCAAAGCCCACTGGTTGGCGTGGCGCGGGACACGCCTTCCCCGGAGCGGAACAAAACCGCGCGCAGGCCGGGCGCACCCAGCCGCCACTTCCGAGAGCGCTTGTCGCCCGCGCGCCGCCGAGCCAGCTCCCAGGTGAGTGCGCCCCGGGCCGCTCGGCGCGGGCTCCTCGGCGGCGGCGGCGGGGCACTGGCCCGGGCGTCACAAGGCTCTGCCCCACGCGGCCGCCCGCGGCAGGGGCTCCTGGGCATGCACCCGGCGCCTCCTGGTCTTTCCCGCCCCGCCGCCGCCCTGGCGGCTGCGGGGAAAGTTTGCAGGAAAAGGGGTGCGGCCCGGGGGGCCATGCGGGCGAGGCATTGTGATAAGTGGCTGCACTTAGCCCGGGGCCGTGCTGCTGTTTCCCGGAGGCACTGGGTCTCTCCGCTTCGGGGCTTCCTGGACACACGCGTGCTCCTGACCCAAGGCGACCCTGCTCCCCCACCGCCTGCGGGTCGGGCAGAACAATGGGCGATTCTGCACGCCACTGACACTCATTGTATGGCAGAGAGATGAGGGCATCCGTGCCACTCCCTCCCTCACCCTACCGCTCTGGGAGAAAATGCCCGCGGGCGGGGGAAACATCTGGCTTCACGGGCCTGGCCTGGGGCATCTGTGCCCCCTAGCGCAGGTGCGAGTTTTCTTTCTTCTGAAAGAACTAGATGGAAGCTGCAACTTTTCACCTCCCCCCACCCCAAGTCTTGGTGCTAGGTCTGGGAATTACTGAAACCTGAAGAATCCTGCTGTGAGTGTGCTGTGGCCTCAGCCCTTGAAAGCTGGGGGACTGGCAGGGGTTGGTACTGAGCACGTTTAAAGCAACTCACAAAGGCCTGAGAATATTCTACATGCTCTTGGTCCTTGTGGTGGTGAAATCTAATCAGGATCTGGGTCTAGGCTGGGAGCAATAGCGTGGGTGCCTAGAGCCCTCGGCTCCAACCACCCACCCCTACTCCCTTGGGGTGAATGAATGGTCTGAGAGGTCCCTGTCTTGGGATACTGTCACAGTGGCACGAGGACATCCACTGGGCTCTGGAAAGAAGAGGTGATCATGAAGGTGGCCTGGAATCTTGGTGGGAGTTTGTTCGGAAGGCAGTGTGTCTCTTGGATTTACCACTTAGTACATGGGTCACCTCGGATAAATGACTTAGCTTCTCAGTGCCTCAGTTTCCTTCAGGGATGGTACTTGGGGAATGTGTTACACAGAACCTCAGACACGGTGCTCAGTTACTGTCTCTTCCTTGTCCTCCCCCTGTCCTCACCCTTTCTCCCAGAAGCTAAGGGGGCTGGAGGTGCTAGCTGCCTCTCTCTGTCATCTCAGAGTGCAGATTGGGGATTTCGCCCAGGTGGGATTTAGGGACAGCTTCCCTTGCTCTTGCTCAGCTGCTGCTTCCTGATTCTCTAGCCAGGCTCTGGCTCAGGTGAGACCGTCATCAGCCCTGCTCGTAGGCAACTCTCATCCCATCATTGCCCAAATCCAACCTCACAGTGCTCAGACTCTCCCTGTGAATGACCTTTGCCTTGGACAGGACGTCCGGGGTGGGGCAGTCAGACCGGGAAGGAATTTTATCCTGCAGAAGGTGTGGTGTAGGCCAGAGGAGGGGGAGGGGAGAACTGTCTGCAAGGCCCAGGGTGGAGGGTCTGGGGAGGATGCAGAAACTGAAGAGCAGGCCCACCAGCTCTGCAACTGGCCTGCTAATGAAGTATGAAAAACTCGGCAGCCGTGGTCTCTTTGCCTCTGGTCTGACCTAGGGCTTGCCTTTCTGGCCCAGGTGTTTTCTTTTCTAATAGCGCACAGCTGCTCTGGAGCCACCCAGGCCTCCCTGGGCCAGAGTTGCAGCCTGAGAGTGTAGTGCTGGCACTTGGTTGATGGTCAGTAAACATTTGGTGAATGAATGTGGTAGGAATGGGCTTTCATAATCCGTGCAAATAGTTACCAGTCAGTTTTTACACGTGGGTAGTACTGACAAGCAGGTGAGGGAAAAAAGACACAGTTTTTATTTACTGTGGATCTGTCTCCTGGTGGGAAAAGCAAATTGGGAAGGTTTTTCTTGTCGGCTGCTAAAGTTCTAAATATTTATGTAAGCACAGTTTATTGTGAAAAGTTGGCTTGCTGGAGAACTGTGAGGAGGCTTGCATTAAACGTTTTGAGACCCAAAGAGGTGTTAGTGAGAATAAAAAGACCTTTTCCTTCAAGTCAGCTGTTTGCCATTACTCAGGGATATTGGCAAATATCTAAAGAGACACAAAACTGAACAATAAGTGTTAGATTTGGCCTTTCCTTAAGATAATAGTGAGCAGATATCTGCACTTGCTGTGTGCCAGGCACTGTGCTAAATACTTGTGTTATTTTGGACAATTTACAAGATAGGTACCGATGCTCTGCATTTTATAGATGAAGAAACTGAGGCTCAGAGGTGACAAATAACTTGCTCAGAATCGCAGCTGATCAGTTGTGGAGTCACCATTGAGACATAGGCTGACTGCTTCCAAAACCCTTGCTCCGTTACTACCTTATTATTTTTCTTTGTTCCTCTACATTTCCTTTTTCCAGATCAGTCCACTAAGGGTGGAACACGTTAGCTTTACCAGGTGCTTTACAGAAGCTTATAAGCTATTTAAGGAGGATATGGCTTTGCCACTTTTCAGGTGGACAGAGTCAGGGTTTGAACTCTTGACCTGTAGGCTTTTGCTCTGCTACATGGCTAAGGAGGAGGAGAGGGGATTCCTTAGTTCCTAGACCCTGGTATCTGCTTCTGCTTTCACCAGATCAGGTGCATGTTTGAGTTTTGGGGCCAGGTTTTCAGGAAGGAAAAAAAAAAAAGAAGCCTGGAAAAGAGCCCACTTGAGAGAGAGAATAAAGCTGGGGGGGGGGGGATGAAAGGAGAGGGGGTGGGGGGGGTCCCTGAGTTCTGACAGGGGCTGCCTGCCTGCAATTTCCACTTAGAAATTTATATGGTAATGACGTTGGCTATATTACGCAGCTCCCCAGGAATTCGACTGACGCCAGCATTGAGTAATTTCCATGTATGGTAAAGTGTGTAAATACAGAGGCTGCTAGCATTTCCAGACTCTGGCATTTCCAGTGCATCCCAAGGGCTAGAAGGCAGCGTCTGAGTCCTCAACGGTGACAACAGAGGAAGAAGTGGAAGAAGGTTAGCAGCTAGAGCCCCAGCTCAGCCCCAGCCAGCAGCCAGGCCCCCCACCCCCTCCAGTGTGCCTGGCATTTTTTATACCATGTTGGCGTGGGATGGAGCTTCCTGAGGTGTCAGCTGCAAGCAACCTGTGTTTATAAGGCTTAAGTGCTAATTTGTTTTTACTTTTTAAAAGTTAAAGAAAAATTATTCAGACCTTTTTTTCATCATGGGGTAACTAACTGGGGCCCCTCTAAGTTGACATTATTCCAGATAAAAGCAGATAAACTCGATCTGTTAGTCTGTATGACCTTAGTATAATATAGGATTTCCTGTAGCAGTTTTGAAATACTTAGAAAAAAATCATAACCCCCCATTTCTACCTTTGTTGACTTTCAGACTTCTGAGCTCCAAGGATAGAGAGTTCTGCTATAGAAGGCATAAGGGGACAAGTGGGGACAGGGAGAGACATAGCAGTGCCCTTTGCTCACAATCCCACAAGGGCCATGGGACATGGATTTGAAAAGAGAAACCTCACACCACAGAGAGAGAGGGGTCACTGAGCTAGATGACAGTCAAGTTCTGGGCATAAGGGGGCCTGGAGTGATCATAGCTCAGTGACGCTTTTTACTTCTCAGAGAGCTGAGTCACTGGCTGGGTTCAGAAGAAATCACGCGTGGGACATGGAAAGCCGAGGCCGAGCCTGCCCCACCTCCATGTCCGCCTTTCCTCCCCCACCAGTGACCAGTACCTTCAGGGGAGGTCTATTTCCTGGGCTCTCAGGTGTCACCTCCAAGACATGGGCTTTGAACCTTGACCCCCTCCTTCCCTCTCTGTCCTTGGCTGCTCTCTGGACATGGGCGTGTAAAAGGAGAGGCTGAACTGTGGGGTTGGAAAAGATGACAGTGTTCCCGTACACCTGGCCAGTGACCAGACAGCTCAGGTGATGCGAGCAGCACATTCTAACTAGATAAACACTTAACAGGTCTCTACTGGACCAAGTGGGTGGGGACTTAAGTCCTGTGACCATCAGTCATGCTTTGACCCTAGGGAACAAATGATTTTTGAAATGAGAGTGATGGCATTTTTCTACTGCACAAATAAAGATGTGGGATGGCTTGTCCAGGGTTTGAAGAGAGGGGGCTCTCCTTTGGGCACTTGTGGGTGGCAGTTAAGGATTATATATCTCTGAGATGGTTCCTTAAACTTGAAACATCACCACATAGCACCTGTCAGCTCAGCCCGACTTTCTTGAGATTTGGGGTGAGCATGAGAGTCTGTGCCCTGTGTCTGCTCCTTCCTCTGTGGCTGTAAGATCTGCCATCTTGGATCTCTCCTCTCAAGATTGAGGACAATCGACAGGAAGGTGTGGGCAGCAGACTCGAGCTAGGTGCTAATTGGAGGAGGCCAGTCCTTGGCTTCTAACCTCCAGCCAGCCCTAAAGATCCTGACATTTCAGGTAAACAGCTGACCAGGTATTTCCAGCCATTCAGCAGAAAATTCAAGCTCTATTATGCTCTGTTGAGATTATCAACACACTGAAGTAGGACAAACCAGAACACAGAGGGCAGTTCCAGTGGGAATGTGACTCTTGGAAGGGAACCTACTGTAATCCCAACAGGTGGATAATGTGATTACAGAAGATAGTAATGATTCTTGGTTGCCCAGAGCAATACACAAGACAGCTTGATATAAAGACACAGTGCCTGCTTGCGGTCTCAGGTAACCAGGGACAGCTAAACCCCAAAGAAGGGCACGTAACTTGTCCCAGGCTCATGAGCTGGGCTGACAGATAAGTCAGGGATTCCTGGCCCCTATTTGGCAAGTTCTTTCTTAAGCCTTGTTCCTTTCAGATGTGCACTAGCTGGGAAGGAGAGTAGACGTCTGGCCCCACATCTGGCAGGGTGGTGCCAGGCTTGGCTGGGCCACTGTGGTCAGTGGTAATCAGAGTGAGCACTCTCAGCGTGCTGGGTACTGTGCCTTCTTTCATATGTTCTCATTTAATCCTCAGAACACAACTTTAGGGAGCCCACCTATGGTCCATTTTAGACACAAGCAAATTGAAGCTCAGAGAGGAAAGTAATTTGCTCAAGATCATCCGGCTATCTAGGGAGGGGTGAATCCAGAACTATCTAACTCCAGCTCCCATTTTTCTAACTGCTGAACTGACAGCCTCAACTCTGACCTAGGGAACGTCTCTCATGGCAGCCTCCTGCAGGACCTCTATCCCCCAGAACCAGGAAGGCAATTGAGAAGGAGCCAAGCATCTCTGTAGGCACTCCACAGACTCTGAGAAACAGGTTTCCTTTTAAGGGAATTCAGCCTCCTGCAGCTAGAATGTGGCTGTTGGAAGAAGCTGCGGGCAGAAAGGAGGGGGTGGAGTGAAGAAGGAGATGGCCAGGGCTCCCTCCAGCTGGGACTCTTCCCTACAGGCCAGGTCCCCTGGAGGGGTCCTCATTTGGGCAAAGGGGGACAGGGAGCCATCCACAGGGACTGCCTGGAACCCTTCCTGGCCATGGACACAGTCATTGCTTTTCACCTCAAGGCCCTGTCCCTTCACTTGGGCTCCTGACAGGAGACCCCCAGCCAAATGGCCAGGCCCAAAAGAATGGCCCAGCTGAGAGGCATCCTGAGCGGATTTTCCTTACTGGCAGGTCCTTGGGTTTGGGCAGAGAAATGGGTGACAGGAGCCAGGCAGAACAAAGGGAGGCCTGTGTGGAGCTGTGGGTCTACCCCAAAGGGAGAAGGGCTTTTGTGTCTGGGACAAAACATTGCTTGGAACTGGCTCCCGACCGTGTGGTTAGGGGAACTTTCCTCCCTTAGGCTATTCCCAGGGGCATAAGCATGTCCCTTATTGGTTCAGGAGGTTGGAAAGGGAGAAGGGGCCCAGGAAGAGAGCTGGCTCTCTTGATTGATGTACTGTGTGCCCACCATGGGCAGCCACTCTTATGCGTACTAGGGCCCCAGCATGGCGATTGTGGGCACAGTGTACTCAGAAATGGATGGACTTGCATTAGAATTCCAGTTCTGCCTCTTCCAGCTGTGTGACTACGAGCAAGTTGCCTAACCTCTCTGAGCCTTGCTTTCCTCATCTGTAGAGGGGGCATGTGCTCCCCATCTTCAGGTGATGAGGATGAAATGGGATGACACAGGTAAACTGTCTGGTGCACAGTAGGCATTTGGTCAGTGGCAGCCAGGGTGCCTTGACTGCAGTTCCATGGGTCACATCCTGTCACCTCATCAGAAGGAGAAGAGAGTCTATGTGACTTCATATGACTGAACACAATTCCCCCAGAGGCTCCCCAAGGAGATCTCCCTTGACGTCTCACTGGCCAGAAATGGTCTCGGCCTGTTCCTAAATCAGCCACTGGCAGGGGAATGGAATTGACATAGTTGGCTGAGGTGACTCAGGCTCTGTCCATAGATCTGGGGATGGGGCACTTCCCCCGAGTCTCTCGGCTGACGGAATGGAATCAGGGTTCTGTAGCAAGAACGAAGGGGAAATGGCTGATGGTCAGGCAGACAATAATCCACCTGGCTATTGTCAGATTGTCTTTCACATTGTAGGTTTTCAGCCTGAGTCCTTGCCCAACAATGGCAGCTAGCCCCGGAGGCCTCAGGACAGAAAGGGGCTGAAGGAATGGGGACATCAGAGGCTGGGAGTGGCCCCAGGATCTGGAGCTCAGGCCCCACAGGTTATCAGAGGAAGGCAGAGATTGGTCACATGCAGTTAGAGAAATCCTACCTCCTGGGTGTATCAGCAATGTGCATGAGCCCAAGGAGCTACAGCCGCTCCAGAACCTTGAAAAGGGAAAACTGGGCCTATACAGTGGGCAGTGGTCCATCTGGATCCTGTCCCTGGGGGGAAGACAATGGGCCCAGCCTAAGCCCTCATCCTCGATGCAGCCTTCCCTCAGCTCTGTGCACAGACATTGCCTGCTTCCTACATGCCAGGCCCTGCACTGGGCACTTGGGACTGACCACGGTGGGTAAATCACCCACCCTTCTAACCTGATAAAGTGTGAGATGCAGTGATGGGAGACAGCTGGAAACTAAGCAGAGACTGTGCTGAAGAGAATCTTGAATGCCAAAGTGAGGAGCTTGGTTATTCTCAGGCAGTGGGGAGTCATTGATGGTTTTTGAGCAGGGGTGTGCTCCATGAGAAAGATCTGGCGGCTGTGTGAAGGACGGATTGGGAAGAAGATTCTAGAATCAGCCTTGCTGTCAAGGTTGTCTCTCTGAAAGCATCTCATTTGGTTATAAAGTGGCTGGCTTCAACAGTAAAGGGGATTCGTTGGCTTGTTTAACTGGAGCATTCAGAGGTATGTCAAACTTTGGGTTTGGCTTAATTCGGTGGCTTAATGATGCCATTACAGACTCAGTTTCTTTAGTCTTTCAACTCTGTTTTCCCAGCTATCAGCTTCTTGCTAGGACTGCCCCTTGTGCCAACCACCCCAGAGCCCTCTTTCTTCACTTGGGAGAGGAGTTGGCTTCCAGGACATTCTCTCAAAAGATCAGGGTATTTTCCCCCCAGAGCCCCTGGATATCCCTTCTCCTATCTTTCTGTGTCAGGCACACAGCCTGAGCCAGTACCCTTGGCTGGTTAGGTTAAGCCCAGGCCACGTGTCATGGCTGAAAATTGGGGTAGTTACCAAGAAAAAGGTGATTGTAGCATGCTGTCCTCTTCCAGGGGGCTGATGATCTGGGTGAGGTGAGAGGTGACGAGGCGGTGGAAAGGCGAGGGGAGGGAGGGAATGTAAGGCACTGGCAGGACCTTGTGGGCTCGGCACACAGTTTTGGGGTGGGTGGGTGAAGGGGAGCCTAGAGAGGAGTGCAGCTCAGAAGGGGAAGATCTCATCATCATTCTTTATTTGAGAGAAGATTCCTTAGTGATGGAGAGGATGGTTGTGGTGCCACCAGCAAAAATGGAGAAGTCGGGAAGAAGAACAAGTTTGAGAAAAAAGATTTTTGATTGAAAAAAAGAAACAGATTGCTCATGTTGCAATTGAGGTACCTGTGTGCCATCCAGCTGGCGATGCTCACCTGAAATCGGATACTTGAGCCTGAGCTCAGAGGAGAGGTCAGGGCAGAGAGAGTGGGAGTCCTTAGCATGGAGGTGACAGAAGGTAGGGTGGGAATGCAGGAGATTGGGGAGAGAGAGGGACCACAGTGACAAAGGGAACCCCCCTTTTAGGTTATCAGAGTGAAATGTGTCTCTCTCCTCCACTCACCTTCACCTTGCTGAAGACTCTGGTCATTTCGGTGATATTGCAGCCCCAGTAACCGCTAGTGAGCGGGCATCACCAACACCGCTCCCCACCCTAAGCCATGCTTATCAGCTGCACACATTTGCCAAGCACTTCCGGTAGGCCCCAGGCTCTGCAGAGACACACCTGTGCAGAGGACATGACCCCAGCTGTGGCTTTCAGTATTAGGGTATCCTTCATTTAGGGCATCCTTCATTCATTCCCCAACTATTTACTGAACAACTATATGCTACGTGCCATGCAGGGCATGGGGACGTGATGGTAAACTTGACCTGGACCCTCTTCTCGGGTGTCACCATCAGATGGAAAGCTCTCCATCGGTGCTGACTGTCTCCCTCTGTCCATGACATTGACTCTAGCTACTGGCACAGCCCTGTTACCAGGAGGTTGTCGGTACCATTACCAGATGTGGATGGTTGCCACATCTCCATTTTCAGCATTTCCATGGCACAGGTTCCAGGGAACTTTCTCCTTAGGCTCCTTTGCCTCCTGAGGCAACAAACCCCTCTGGCTCCCACCGCCTTCATTTCATAGCACCCCCACATCCTCCTTTATTCACCAGGTCCTGGGCTACCTCAGCACCCATCTTGTACCCACAGTCAGCTCTGCCTCTATAACACTCCTTCCCTCCAAAACCTTCTGTCAAAAGAGCCAGAAGGGTCTTTTTTTCCTGCCTCAGTAATATATCTGTTGAGTGAATGACTGGAATGGGAGAGAGAAGCAGACCCTGTCTATTCTCCAAGTTCCTATCGCATTTACCTTCTGTGCTGCTCTTCAGCAAGTCAGGCTCTGACTTGTGGCAGTGCGTCTCTCGTAGTCCTGAACTTCTGTGTTAATAATTATTGAGCACTTATTATGTGCCAGGCACTGTGCTGTGCCTTTGAAATACCATATCTCATTTAATTCCCAGAAATACTCTATGAAGTAGCTTCTGTTTTTATCCCCATTTTACAGATGCAGAAGTCAGGGTTTGTTAAGACTGACTCCCTTGCTGAAGGTCACATAGCCAGTAAGTGGCAGGATCAGGACTGGACCAAACCTGTTTGCCATTAGGACCCCAGCTCTGAACCAATACCTAGAGCATCTTGAAGTTGGCCCAGGCCACCTGTTGTGGACTCATGTAGGGTACTTAATAAAAATCCAGATTCCTGTACCTCATTCTCAGAGGTTATGATTCATCAAGTCTGTGATGGTGCTACTAAGTCTGATTTTGCAAAAGCCCTCCACCTGATTCTAATGTACTCTAAAGCCTGAGAACTGTGCCCTTATGTGCCTACCTCCTGCTTTTATTAAAACCTTTTTTTGAGGAGCTATATCTTATATCCAAAAAAGTATAAAAAAGTGTATGAAAAGTAAAAAATTGTATAAAAAGTGTATAGTTCAAAGAATAATTATAAATCGAGCCCCCGTGTGACAACCACCCAAGTTAAGAAAATAACATTGCCAGTGCCTTAGCAGCCTCCTGGTGACCCCACCCAGTCATGTTCCTTTTCTGTAATAACTCTTCTACCTGTATGTTCATCCCTCGACAATATGAGTTTTGTCTGTTTGTGAACTTCACACGAGTGGGTTTGTATTTATGAACTCTGGTGGATCTGCTTCTTATGTGAAGTTCATTCGTGTAGATATATGTAGTGGTAGGTGGTTCATTTTTATTGCTACTGCAGCTTCCTTTACAAAGCCTTATCTTATGCTTATTTATGTCCTTTAGAGCACCTAGCTGAAAATGCAGTGGTTGCTTGGTAAATACCTGTTGGTTAGATCAGGGAAGGAAACCCCCAAGTAGCAACTGAAGGGTGATGTTGACAAGGAGCAGAAGGCCTCTCCCAGGGGCCCCCATGGGAGTTCTGTCTTCAGCTTTCTCTCCTCCGTCTCTGCCTGTTGCTCTTCTGTCATGGGCAATCTGAGATGTTCCTATCTCCCTGTAAAATTAATTCCCATTTCTGTGTCCCTCTTCAGAATGCCGAACTGGGGAGGAGGCAAGAAATGTGGGGTGTGCCAGAAGACGGTTTACTTTGCTGAAGAGGTGCAGTGCGAAGGCAGCAGCTTCCATAAGTCCTGCTTCCTATGCAGTAAGTACCCCCAGGCCCTGCTGTTGCTGTAGGGACTGTGGGGACCTAACGGGCCTGCCCCCACAGGCGGGGCCTGTCAACACCCCAGGGAATGGGTCCCATGGGATATAAACAGCTTGACATTTGGCTGAAGCGCAGCTGGGGAGGAAAACACTTAAGGGCCTCTTTGTTCCCTTCAGAAGCTCCTTTCTAAGGGTGAACTGGCCTGAGCTGGTGGGGGTGGCAGGCGTTCAGGGGCTGAGAGCCAAGCTGTAAAGACCCGGTTAGGAAAACCTTCCACTCAGCCCTCTCTTCTTTCTCTCCCTGCTACAATCCCATCATCTCAGAGGACGCGTTTCAGAGCCCGAAGTTTCGCTAGCCTTTGGACCCCTATTATCCCTTGTTAAAGGGCAACAGAGGCCACAACCTTATGGTGAAGCTGAGTCTGGAGAAGGAGCTAGGCTCTTCCGTCCTCAGCTGCTGCGAGGCCAGCCCGCTCGCCTCCTTCGCTTCCCCTTCCTACCCAGGCAGCCTGGGATGAGAGGCGGAAGGACCGCAAAGTTCATTACAGCCACTCCCAATAATCTGGAGCACGATTTGCTCCCGTCACAAGCCTGGGTGAGTAGGAAACCAGGCAAAAGAAACCAAGCAGCTGAGAGAGGTCAGGTCAACCTAGGAACCCTGACTCTGAGATGCTGCACTGGCTGGTCCCTGGGCCAGGTGATGTTTCCAGGAAGCGGTGACTTCGCCTCTCCTCAGATTCCTAAATGATTGAGTTCACTGTGATCAGAGCAGAAGGTCTGCATTAGAACAAGAGGCAACTGCAGCAAGATGCATTCTGCTTGAGGGCAGACAAGGAGTGGGAGGCGGTAGAATGTCTCAGTGAACCCCCAGGTTTCACAGCCAGTCTATCGGGCTTTGGATTTGAACTTAGTTTTTATCATCTGTGTGATGATGGATGAGTTACTTAATTTCTCTCCAGCTGAGTTTTCTCATTATTATAGTGGTGGTAATAATACTTGTCTCATGGGATTGTTGTGAGAATTAAAAGGAAAGGAGTTGTAAAAAAAAAAATAAAGAACTTAAAGCAATTATGAACGGTCAAAAAATGATAGACACGCCCCCAGACATGCGTGCGCCTGTGCACGCGCACACACACACACATGCACGCACACACACATGCACGCACGCACACACGCACACACGTGCGCATACACGCACGCACACACACACACACACACACACACACACAGCCGAGGGATCTATAGCAATGTGGTGGGATGCAAAGAAGACCTCAAAGATGTTCTTCAGTCCATCTGAGAGAGCCAAGAAATGGGGTCCTGTCCGTCCTGCATTACACAAAGCAGTCAGGAGCTCTGAGTTTCCTTTGTTCCCAGGTGATTTTTGCTCCAGGACGGGATCCAGATGGGCAATGGCTGCCTGTTCACTGCATGTTCATCAGATCTCTACCTGTTGTGGACTGACCAGCCTGAAGCCACCCAGCACAGGGCAGCAGGGGCCCCAAGCCCTACCCAGCTGGGCCTTGAGTTGACAGCCCTGGGGCTATGTCTGATGAATTGGGAGGAAACAAGTTTTGGTGGAGCTTTCTCGACCTCCAGCCTGCAAACTGGGGCTGGAAACAGCCGCATCTTGTTGTCAGCAGTTCACTGCACTTAGGAATTTTCAAGTCATTTATTTTTCAGAGGGAATCAGAGAGGGCCTGGCACTGGCTGGGAAGAGGGTCCAGGCTGCTCGGGTTCTGTGGGCCCCTCTCTCTGCAAATGTTGCTTAATCATTGAGTAAAAGGGGCCAGCTGCGGCCAAGAGCTCCTTCCTGTGGTCTTGCTTGTGGAGGAGTAGCTGTTGGTCAGACGATTGAGGGAAGTCAGGAATTCAGGGGGTGGTGTAGGGAGGGAAGGAGCAGGCCTGGGGCAGGATGAGAGGGGGTGCTGAGAATTAGAAACAGTTGCAGAAAGTCGGGCTGGGGAGCAGGGCTGGGGGAGGGGAGGGGTGTTATGCAACTAAAGCCATAGGGAGCTCTCAGGGGGCCACTTAGCACTGCCTGTGCCCAGCAGTAGCAGTCTGAGGCATCTCCACGGCTTGCTTATTCCTAGTGCCTACAACAACACACAGTGGGTCCCTAACAAAGATTTGTTTATGAATGCAAGGAGCAGCATTTCTCTTTTTCTGTCCAGAGGGTGATAAGTGTCCAGCTTGAATTCAGGGGTAATCTACAGAACCAAAGAACTTTGTCTCCTAAGAAAGGGAGAGGCTAGCAGGGTCTGGGCCTGGGTGGGAGTAAAGACCGTGCTCCTAGTTGGCCAGGGCTAGATGGGTGCCCCAAAGCTCTTCTGATTAATCAGGCCCTTGCCTCTGGATTCTGCTCAGCTTGCCCACCTACATTCCCTTTCCTGAGGGTCTGGGAAGGGCAGGCGAAAGACAGGCAAAGTCAGAGGAGAACCACCTCCACCCTGGGCTTAGCCTTTGACCTGGTAGCAGAGACCAGGAGGGCCTGTGGTGCACCCCCAAGCCTCAGCAGAAGCGGCCAGTTCCCAATAGCAGGCAGTGGTTCAGAGCCTGGGAGGCGAGCTCAGTGCTGTGGCTGGGAACCTGCGCTGAGGTTGTGTGCCACCCTGAGCTGTGATCAGCTCGCTCCTGGGGCAGGTTGGGTTGAGCAGCCCTGTGGTGGTGGCTGATGGGGTGGGGCCCAGTGAGTTGGCCTTGGGCTATTCTTCAGAATCCAAGAGCACAGGCGAAGTTGGCAGAAGCCTCGCATGCCCTCTGACCCTCAGGCTGAGGTTTACTGTCAGTTTCTCTCTCCCTGTCCCCGTATATTTGGCTTACTCGAGAGGAGCTATGGGCTGGCAGAAAACAACCAGGTTGGGGAGTCTGGGTCCTGGCCTGACCCTGCTTCTGGCCAATTGTGTGAGCTTGAACTTTTTTGTGGGCCTTGGTTTTCCTTCTAGAAGCAGAAAGAATTACTCTCCATTTTTGGGTGGGCTGAGGGGGGCTCTGACCTCTTTCCTGGGGCTGCCTCTCCCCTGTATTTCTAAATAGCATCACAAGGCCCCACTGAGCTAGGTGGCATTTAGAAGTATGTTTTCCCAACAAATGCACATAATGAATCCAGTCTCTTTTTGGCTTCATATGATTTAGTAGAAATTCATTCATGCCTTCCTTCAAAATTCTCCTTGATTATCTTTGGTGGACCTTACAAGTGAGCTGAAGTCCCTGCCTATATCACCTGGATGGAGGTCGAGGGGCAGAGGGCCACAGTGGGGTGCTGAAGGGCCACGGTGGGCAGGACGGGGCCTCTGGGAGAACCAAGGCAGAGCAGAAAGATGCAGGGAGAGCTTTGGCAGGACAGCCATCTGGGGGGTGTCAACGTGGGGCTGAGTTCCTGGGCCTCTGCTGGAAAGATCAGTCAAAAGAGACCTCTGTTCCCGCAGTTCAGTTTGGGTCTTACAGGGAAACAATTCTAGGCCAATTCCTGGCTTCCCACTCTAGAGGGGAATGTTGGAGTCCTTGGCCTGTTGTTCCTTCTCCTTCCTTCTGAGAGCCAAGCCCCAGGGGAGGTGGTGGGAAGCTCCATATTTGGGTGGCCCAGAGTGCTGGAATGAGGTAGAGATCCCCAGGGCAAGACGAGGGTCCTTATTTAGTCTAAAGCCTCCAACCTGGGGTGTGGGGCGAGAGAGGAGCTGGCCAAGAGCTGGACCCTTTAAAGGCAAGAGGATGGCAAGTTGTAAGGAGCTGAGCTGAGCGCCTTCTCGGGAGGTAAGAGGCGCGGCTGCTTCCTGGTTTCCGTCTTCAGAAGGAAATGTTCAAGGATGCAGTCCAATTGGGCACTCTGAACTCCAACATTTAAGGAAGAAGGCAGAAGCAGATTAGGATTACAGGAAGAGACCTACAGAAATAGAGTGACGTTGAGTCTCCTGAGAGGGGTAGTTGGGGTTTAGAAACAATGACTTCTTGAGGCCTGGGCCTGTCCCTCCCTCTCCCTTGTCTCCTAGTGGTACTAACTGAGCAGCCAACATTTACTGTGCACCTATTGTGTGCAGGGTGTTGTGCTAAGTACTTCATATGTAAGATCCCATTTGATTCTCACAGCCACCTTTTGGGCCAGACATTATCATCTGCATTTACAAATGAAGACATGGAGGCTGGAAAGGCAAAATAACTTGCCTGGGGCCACACAGCTGCAAAGAGAGAGAGCTGGGATTTGCTTCTGGGCGGCCCCAGGCTCTGAACTGTTTTACTCTGGATAGCTGGGCACAGCTCCCCTCTGAGATTAGCAGAAAGGCATATAAAGCCCACGGACATTCTAACTCATCCCATTCCAATCTCTTTTACCCCAGCAGTCAGGAAATCCTTCCCAGTATCTGACCTCACTTCTTCCTGTGGCAAAGTGATTTCTGAGATTAGAAACTTCAGATCCTGTTGTTGTGATTAGAATGACCTGCATCTCATTTCAAAGCCCACCACGCTGGGCCCTTAATAAATGTTAAACTTTTCTTTTCTTCTGAGTATATCACTTCACCTGCATCCTCCCCTCTTGCCTTCCCCGGCATGACACATTGATCCTTCTAGAGGCAGGATAGAGGCAGGAAAACCCTGTTCTTCCTTCCTTTCTTTTTTTTCCTCTCCTGTTGGGACATATGGTCTCTTTGTCAAGGGCAGAGTGAAGAATGTCAACCAGCGTCCTGTGGCTTGGGGTCAGCCTAGGCTGTTGCCTCGGGACCCTGGGGTACAGTGCAGCCTGGTGAGGTAGAGGGTGCAGAGCAGAGGATTGAAGGAGAAACACATGGATTCCTGGAAGAGGTGGCTTGGCCAGCATGCAGATCCCATCCCTCTGTCCTCCAGCTCATGGACATCTCACCCTCCTCCATTTCTAGACAGCTCCTGAAAGACCAAGACATTATGTATGCAAAGTGCTCAGAGAGCTTCAACTGTAGGGCGCTTGTAGGGAGCAGGCAGCTCAGTCCAGCTCCAACTCACTGTTGCCAACCCCCCTCCGCAGTGGTCTGCAAGAAGAACCTGGATAGTACCACTGTGGCAGTGCACGGGGAGGAGATCTACTGCAAGTCCTGCTATGGCAAGAAGTACGGCCCCAAAGGCTATGGCTACGGGCAGGGTGCAGGCACGCTGAGCACCGACAAGGGGGAGTCATTGGGCATCAAGTATGAGGAGTGAGTAAAAGATCCCCTCCCACCCTTTTCTTGAATTCTCTCTCCGGTATCCCCATATGAGACACATTTTCAACCACATGTGGTTAAGTAGTGGAAGGCTGGGAAAGCCATTTATTTAAAAGGTAGTCATACCTTTTGAAGGTGTGTCAGGCTATTGGAGGAGCTGGAGATCCAGTGGGGATAAAACAGTCCATGCACCTCCCTGCAAGGAGCATGTGTCCTATATGTTCATAAGGGCCAGACCTAGGAGGGGCCCCAAGAATTACTTAGTCCAATTTCCTCTTTTTGTAGATGAGAAAACCCAGCCCAGGCTCAGTGATTTGCCTGGGATCCCACGGCTATTGTCTGAGCCAGGCACCAGCTCAGATCAGCACCGTTCCCTACCAGCCTCACAGCCCTGTCACTCTCACCCTGGCTTAGGGGAAGTCATTGCCCTTCCTTGGAAATGCCACAAGGTGTCATTGGGTCCTCCATCCCCACCCCCCAGCATCCCTGACCTCTGACCTGCTGATAAATGATGGCTGTTGGCAGTCAGCCTGGGGAGATGGACAGAAATGATGGATGAGTTACCAAGTTTCAGCCAAGGTCATTGCTCCAGTGGGAATGCTTTGTCAGCAGATTTCTCCTGGAGAGAATCTTATGATAGACCCTGCAGGAATGAGGGACAGAGGAGGTCAGGCTTAGTAAATAAGGTATTAAATGATTCCAGGGTTTTAATTGGATGACTGAGAGAAGTATGATGTTTCAATGAAAATAACATTGTGCTGGGTCTTGGTTTATCCATCTGTAAAATGGGAGATTACCCAAGAGACCCTGGTGGTCCTAACCTTTGTGACTGGCTGGGAGAGCTGCCCTCTGCCCTGGCATGAGATGAAAGTGGAGTCATGCCCTTACAGTGCCAGCCCTTCCCATGTGTCTCAGTGTAAGTCATCTTTCCCATGCAGGGGCCCTGGCCACAGGCCCACCTCCAACCCCAATGCGTCCAAGTTTGCCCAGAAGGTTGGCGGCTCCGAGCGGTGCCCCCGCTGCAGCCAGGCAGTTTATGCAGCAGAGAAAGTGATTGGTGCTGGGAAGGTAAGGGCACGGTGGGGAGAAGGGGTATATGTGGGGGATGGGGGCAGGAGGGTGTGGACTGCTTTCTGAAATGTGGATTCCAGAACTTTGCAAGTGGTGTCTGGCCTTTAACCACTTCCCTTCCAGAGAAGGAGTGATCCTTGTCCCTGTGGGTTGCTTGTACTTGTGTCTCCCAGTCTCCAAGGAGCTCATATCACCCATGAACAGTAACATTCCCTGCACTGATGGCTTGCCTACGGGCAATTCTGAGGGAGTTGCAAAGATCAATCTACATCTCTAATGTTGGAGATCATAGAGTCTATGGGTGTGTGAATGGGTTTCAGAGGGTCCACAAACCTTCTAAAATTATATGCAAAGTCTTGTGGGAACATGTCCTTTTCTGGGAAGAAGATCCATAGCTTTCATCAGATTTTCAAAAGGATTTGTGATCCCCCATATGTTAAGAATTACCCAAAGATATACATTATGAGCATGGTGCTGCTAACACCAAGGTCCAGGGTTCGGTCCCTGTATCAGCCAGCTACCAAAAAAAAAAAAAAAAAAATTTCCATTTCATGTGATGTGGACTCCCAGAAACCTATCCTTATACTCCCAGGGCAGAAATTTTCAAGGTTCAGGGCCTATCAGAGCCTCTTGGAAGGATTTTTCAAATTGTTTATAATTGCCACGCACGTCTTCTGCTGTGATGCTCTGTAGTAGCCCCCCAATCACCAATGCACAGTAGGAATCTCTATAGGGAGACAGCTGCTCCCAGTGGAGCTGATCACATCCTTCAGAAGGCTGCAGTCGAGAAGAGGCAAGAGAACTTTTGCCCCGGAGATTTGCAGTCCCAGACCAGCAGTCAGAAAAGCACAGAAAGGGCCAGCCTGTGACTCACTTGGGAGAGCGTGGTGCTGACAACACAAGTCAAGGGTTAAGATCCCCTTACCAGTCAACTTTAAAAAAAAAAAGCACAGAAAGGTATCTTCAAGCTTTGTGTCCAGAGAGGATTTCTGGGTCATCACATGAGACCTGAGGCAGAAGAGTGACTTGGACAAGATCACACTACAAGTTTGTGGAACAGCTGGGCCTAGAGCCCGTCTTCAGCTCTTCTGGATTCAGATCTTGACTTTCAAGTCTTTTTCATCTTGCGGATGGGGGTGAGGGGGAATGGGATGGGGAACAAACACATAGGCCAAGTCTAGACCATAGCAGGCTCTCAGCCCTCACAATCACGGCTGCAGACGAGTATTATTATCCCCGCTTTATAGATGAAGAAATCGAGAGTCAGAAGGATTAAATAATTTGCCCATATCTTCTAGCTAGGAAGTGGCTAAGCTGGGAGTCAAGCCCAGGTGCGTCTAGACGACTCCGAAGCCCTTGCTCTTACTACTGTGAACTCTACTTTGGGCCATTTAACTCCTTCGAACCCATTCCCACAGCTGCAAAATGGGAAGGACTAGCTAATCCTGGCATGGTGATTAGAGCTTGTACCCTAGACAAGCTGTTTTGAGCCCCTAGCTCTGCCATTTACTGGTTATGTGACCTTGGGCACATGGAGCCTTCCTAAGCCTCAGTTCTGCATCTGTAAAGTGGGCGTGGATGGTGGAACAAATGTAAGGTGGAGCGAATGACGGTCCCTGACAGACAAGGTAGTTTTAAAGACTGAATGAGATAGTGCATGTGTAGTGCACAGTGCACTGCCTGACATATGCTCTGCACATGTCAGCTATTGTTATTCTTGCTATTTTCATTACTTTTTGGGATTGTTGTGAGGTCAAAATGAAGATCCTTGCCTCTGATTAAATGATATGAAAACAGGAGACATTAATATTATTTTTAACTTGGGTTTGTTTGGTTTTTTTTTTTTTTTGCTTTGTCTCACTTTGAGAATAGAAAATTATAAGAAATACCTAAGAATCACTATTTCCATTACTTAGAGAAGGTGTAAGGTAAATTTAAGGCCCTACTAAGGAACAGGATAAGAGAACTTTGCATTCAAGCAGAAAAAGTGGGGAGAAACCCCCACTTCTCTTTTGTCTGGGCCAAGAAAGAAATATTAAGGAGCAGGGATTACTTTTAGGTGCTATATGAATGAGCAAAGGGATTGACCTTATTTTGGGTGGGGGGTGGCTAGGGAATGTGTGGATGGGTGGTAGTCTAGTTGTGATCCAGTCCTCCAGCCTGGAGAGCTTGGGGTAACAGCTCCTGCTTTACAGAGGAAGAAACAAAGGCAGGGTGACTGCTGAGGTTGCACAGGGCACTGAGGGGAGGACTGATACCCAGGCCCCCCATCTCAGCTCTCTGGACCCCACCTCTGTCCCTGGGCACAGGAGGGGAGCCAACATGTGAAGTTGGGAGGCCAGGGGATCTGAAGGGATCACGTTTCCTTTCTCACCCTCCAGCCTGGGCAGTGGTGGCTGTGCTGAGGGTGTCCCTTTGTCCTTAAAAGGCCTTGTTTTGTCCTGTCCGACTGTTGCCTGCCTTTTGCTTTTCCCAAGTTTAGCAGAGCTGTCTACACATCAGCTTCATAGCCTGCTCAGCTGTTGCTGATGGGAGCTGCCTGCTGAGAAGTCCCACTGTCTGTGACAGCTCCCATCACCATGTACAAACCTGGGCTTGGCTTCTTCTCTGGGAGGCTGCTTGCCCTGTGTTGCCTGGAGGTGCCTCTTACAACCACAAAGGGCCTTCTGTGGCACCTGGAAAAACTATACTCCTTAGGCCTTTTCCTGCTGAGTTCAATGCACTTACTTCATCGACCCATTTTCCTTCCAAAGTAATAATTTAATAGACAACCTTGACTCAGGGCCTCCTCTGTGCCAAGCCCCATGCCAGGGACTTTATATTGGTGAACTCACTGGATGTTCACAGCTACCTAGTGAGGGAGGTACTGCCACCCCACTCCCCAAGAGGTGACGGCCTTTGGGCAAATGAGGCACCCAATTCTAGAACTTCAGAGGCTGGGCTGTTCCAGGAGAATCTCAATTACAAATTCCTACTCTGTAGCTAGGTGTTATATGTTTTAAATGTTTAGTCCTCACATCCATTCTGCGTGAAAGGTCTCCCAGATCAGAAAACCATAGGGGCTGTTCAACTAGTAAGTGGCAATACCAGGATGAGTCCAAAGCCCTTGCTTACGCTACTAATCCACAGGCAGGATGGGTCTGGAGAAGGCTTGTCTGGCCCCGTCTATGGGGGAAGAGCTACCTTGGCGGTAATCCCACCCCTTGCCTGCCTTTTGCTGTGTGGCTGGTGCCACTAACCATTGAGCCATTGTAACACTTCACTGAAGATGGCGTGAGGTGGTGTGTGGTCCCTGGCCTGCTCCCTTCCCTGCCCAGCACCATGTGCCATGTCCTCCCAACAGCACCTGCTGAGCAGACTTCAGAAGTGTCTTGAGCCCTTCCACCATGGTTAGGTCAAGGGGCATGGGGCTGGAGGTGGGAGGCACTTAGTTACTGGTGGCAGCACTAACTGTTTCCTTCCCTACCTAGTCCTGGCATAAGTCCTGCTTCCGATGTGCCAAGTGCGGCAAAGGCCTTGAGTCAACCACCCTGGCAGACAAGGATGGCGAGATTTACTGCAAAGGTGGGTGGTTTCACTTCTAACTGGGGCTCAGGAGGCCCGTGGGGGTAAGGGGAGCTATGTAGTTATGACTGCTGAATGTAAACCAATTCCTGGCCTTGGGGTCCAAGAGCCAGAGCACCTAGTGTGGCTCCTTCATTTTAAAGATGAGGAAACAAGCCCAGAGGGAGAAAGTGACTTGGTCAGAGTCACACGGCAGATTGGGCAGGCATAGGGCTAGAACCTGGGTTCCTAACTCCCAGTCCAGTGCTCTTACAGCAGATAATGCTTCTATAATTTTGGTGGCAGGGAAATGGGTGCAGTGTGGAGCCAAGAACCTCCTCACTGTTGAGACTGGGGTGCTGTAGAGGTAAGGGGGGTGCTGGTGGACTTGCTTTCTCCAGAGCTCTGGCCAGGCACTAGGGGTGGGGTATCTTCCATGGGAGATTGGGAGGTGTGGCTGGGGGAGGAGGAGCGTATCCTTACCCTTCTCTTTTTTCTATAGGATGCTATGCTAAAAACTTTGGTCCCAAGGGCTTTGGCTTTGGGCAAGGAGCTGGGGCCTTGGTCCACTCTGAGTGAGGCCACCACTGCCTGCCGCCCCCTGCCCACTCCTGTGCTTCCATCACCATTCCCTTCCCAGCAGCCTTGGAGATCTCCAGGATTTGCTCTCTCAGCCTTGCCACGCATCACTAATGACTTGAACTTGGGCATCTGGCTCCCTTTGGTTTGAGGGTCTGCCTGAGGTCCCACCCCACTAAGGAGCGCCCCCTACCTGGCATCTGACGTCATCACCAGTAGGAGACCTCAGTGTTTTTAGTCTAGGTGGGACCAGGCCCCCTGTCCCCACACCTCACCCCACAGACCTTTGTTCTCAGCCCCTAGGCTGAGTGTCCATCACCAACTGGTCCTCACCAACAGGTCAAGACACCTGAGCCCATATCCTGGAGCCCAGAGAAGCAGCAGCAATAGTCCTGGAGGGCGAGAGCAACAGGACCAAGATAGGGTGGGGAAGGCTATGGTTTATGTGATCCCAGAGGTTCTCCTCTGTGGGACAGAGGGTGGGCTTCTTGGTATCCTTCTGAGCGCACCTAAGGAGAGCCAGCTCGGGAGTCACTATGGGAGGCAGAGGCATGCAGGCAGGGTCATGGACCATCGATGGGAGCCACCTGCTTCTCTAGGGCCTTTGAGTGTCTGTGGCACTGGTGTCCTCCATTCGAGGCTGGAGAAGAACAACCCAGCTCTGAGGACCCCCAAAGTCAAGACGTTGTCTGACATCAGTCATCTAGTTCCCTGTTGGATGGGGGGACCCTAACGAAACACCTCCAACACATATTCACATTTATCAGTGGTCCAAATCTTAGGGTAGTTAGCTCTGGCCCTATCCCTGGGTCCTGAGACTGTAGGCAGTCCCTCCCCTGTCCCAGCACAGCCTAGGCCAGTGTTCTGTTCTTGCCACACCTGCTTGACCCTCAGATGTGGGGGGAGGCAGACATAGCTTCAGTCTTCATCCAGACACCCCTTCCCTCTGTGCCCAGTCCTCAGCCCCTTCAACCCCACCCTTCTCCACAGACCCTTCTCTGGCCCCATCACCCCATCCCTTCCAGGCCCCCAGATAAGGAGCAGCGGGAGGAGGGGAAGGGGCCGGACCTTGCTGCTCCCCGTGACTGAAAGGACAACACTATCTGGAGCTGTCCACTGAAAGGGCTGCAGGCATGGGATCTATTCAAGCCCATTTCTCATCTGGTCAATAAAGCTGTTTAGAACAGAACTCTGGTGTCCCATTCCTGCTTCTCTGGAGCACTGTCACTCCTCTGGGAGTGGGAGGGAACTCAACTGGAGCAATGAAATCAGCAGGAGGCCTGGTGGAAGGGAATCAAAATGGATTCGTTCCTGCTTTTTCTAAGACTGCCGACTTTTCAGTGTCAGTTCTAACTGATCCACGCTGCCCGAAGTCACCGGACCAACCAAACACCACTGCCTTGCCCAGTCTGGCCTCTGCCCCGACATCTGGGTGTGGGAACTGTATGGACTTTGGCATTTGAGGGGCTCAGCTAGGCCTCAAAACTGTGCTCAGAACTTTTCTCAGCTTGGAAAGCCCCAGGCTGAGAGGGAAACTCAGCCAGAGGAACTTCCACGTCAAATCTGGAAAGCTCACTTCTGCCCAGGAGGGGCGGGTGGAGGGGCCTAGCTCAGCCTGCAGCACTGTCAGGGGCCCCACAGCCAAGTCCACGGAAGGCCAAACTTTTTGGAAATAGGCCCATCTGAGGGTTTGCAGCGTCCTTTTTCTTATGATACTTGAAACCTTGGGGCTGGGACTCTGCTTCAGCACTTTTTGAAAATGTGCCCACACTGAATTTTCAAAACAATATGTAGATGCTTTAACATCCACAAGGCCTTCTGTGCATAGTATCCATACGATCCAGTCCAACAGTGGCCTTGACGGACCCCCCACCTTGGCTCTGGGAGTGGGACCTACACGTGTATAAGACCCATCAAAGGTGCAGAGCGATAGGAAAGTGCAAGGGGACAGGTGAAAGCTGGAGGAGTTCAGAGGAGAACGCCAACCCCAAGTGCGGTCAAGGTCTCCTCCATCTTGGTAACTCCGCTAGCTGCAGCACGGGACCTGGCCTGCGGGACGTCCTCTGGGGAGGGTTTGTGCGACAGTGAGGAGGATGTAGGGCTCCACAAACACAGGCGCATCCTCCTACTGTTGTGGTAGGCCCCCCACCGCCCGCAGCAGCGGCCAGGATGGGAGCCTTGGGGCCCACAGCTGGAGACAGGCTGCCCTCTGCTGGCTGCTCGGCGGGCCTCAGCACCCCAGCGCAGGGCCGTCTTCCGGGCCCTCCAGCAATAGCCGTTCTGCTCCGGGTCGTCCAGGGCAGCCCCACAGTGGGCAAGGAGCCGGGTGTGGGGGTCTTAGTGAGGCTGGAGCAGCACCCAGAGGGCGGGGGTGCGCTGCGGGGGAGGCTGCCCCGGCAGGGAGGGGGCCCGGCTTCCGCAGGCGCGGCTCTTGCGCTGCGACAGGAGACACCAGGGGGTGCTGTGCGGGTAGGACAAAAGGCCGGCCCGCCCTCTCTTTCCGCGATTCCCACGCGCCCCGCCTTTCCCCGTGGGCCGTGAGAACCCTTATCTCCTGCGCGCGGGCGCACGCGTCTATCGCGGATGACGGCTTTTCCCTTCGAGGACGTGCGCGCTAATAGAGCCCTAGGGTGTACCAAACCGTGGAACTGACCCAAAGGAAGAGGATGAACAAGGATGTTTATGTCCTTTCAGGTATTTCCTGTCTCATTTCTGGGATCCCCGAGCAAGGCGTCCGGGCGCCCTCGGGAGAATGCACGTGGCAGGAGCAGTGCCCAGCTCCAGGAGGGGCCGTGCCCTGGGATTTTAGGGCGTGCTGGGAAAGAGCTGTCCGTCCTGATGGGAGGCAGGCCCCGCCCGCTCGGGCTTCCCTCCTCCAAGAACCTCAGCAACCTGTGGCTGGCCAAAAGAAGCCAGACTGCAGAGGTGAGGACAGAAGAGAGGAAACGTGGGGGTCAGAGCTGCTTTAGGTGTGGGAGTAACCCCCGAATCAAGGGCACAAAGCTTTCTGAGGCGCAGAAACCCAGCAAGGCCACGGTGCGCAGACCGAGGTCCGCTGAGGTGGTGGTCCATGGAGAGATCCTCCGGCCCCGCCTCCAAACCCACCCCCTTATTACGAGAATCACAGGGGAGCCTTTTAAGATGGATTTCCCGCACCACCCCTAGAGAGCCTGATTCAGCCGGCCTGGTTGGGGCCTGGGAAACTGTATTTGGAAGGATCCTCAGGTGGTTCTAACGTTGCCGCTCAGCCAGGCTTGAGAACCTCCGGACTAGTCCAGTCCCCCAACCAGGGCCATCTCCACCCTGCAGCCTACACGCCTGACACAGCTCAGCGCCTCGCCCCGCAGCTGCGGCTGCCTCTGAACAGCTCTAATGATTAGAAAGGACTTCCTGGAACTTCCTATTTCTGTCCCCTAGAGTCATCCAGAACAGGTCTAATCCTTTTCCTGCTTGACAGCGCTTCAGAGACTTGATGACAACTGCCAGCCAGCCTGAGTGCGCTCCTCTCCAGCACAGACATCCCCTGGCCTTTTAGGGGGTCCCGACTGAGGCACCAGGAAGCCCAGTGAGTCCATTTCATCAGTTGAGGAAGAAAAACACAGCCAGAGGGTTGAAGGGTGCCCAGGGGCCAGAGAAGCAGACTGGGGACATGCGATAGGTCAGTAGGGCAGAGCAAAAGCAGCTCCCTCTGAGAAAGACCCTTACCCCTCCTGGGGCCTGACTCCCTCCACCCTAGCCTCCTTCTTTTGGACATTTTGGAAACATCGTTCATCTATCTTGTGCACTTACTATGTGCCATAGACTGTTTAAAGACGGTAAATGTATTAACTCATTTAATTCTCACAATAACCCTGTGAGGTAGGTGCTATCATTATACTCATTTACAAATGATCCAACTGAAGCCAAGACCAAAGAACAATTCAGGACTGGTTCAAGGTCAAATGGCAGATCAGGAAATAAACTCAGGCAGTTGGGTCCATCCCTGCACTGCTGTGTCTAACACTCTTGTGTTTAGAAGAAACTGCCATGTGCTAGGGAGTATGAGGAGTGGTGCTAGAACAGTGAGTTAGGACCATAGCAGTAGCTAACATTTATTGAGCACGTACTGTGTGCCTGGCACTAGTCTAGATGTCTTATTTGATCCCCACAGAAGCACTAGTAGGTAGTCATACTACCTCTTTATCATAGAAGAGGAAACTGAGATGCAGTGAATTTTTAAGTGACTTACTCAAAGTCACACGGTGAGTGGTGGAGACAGGATTGAAACCAGCTGTGTGACTTTGGGTCCGCCTCCTCCCCTCTGGGTGTCAGCTCATTTCATTTCATTTGTGAAATGAAGATGTTGGCCTAAATTAGTTCTAGGGAAATGCTCCTCAAGCTTTAATGTGCATATGAATCTCCTGGGGATCTTGTTAAAATGCAGATTCTAGTTCAGCAGTTTTGGGTGGGGCCTGAGATGGGGCATCGCTCTCAGACTCCCAGGGGAAGGCGGTGCTGATGCTGCTGATCCGGGGACCACACTTGAGCAGCCAGGCTCCAGGGGATCAGCCCAACTCTGATGTTTTGAATTTAAGGGCCTTCGAATACTCACCCCAAAGGCCCTGAAAATTCAGGAAGCAGATGGTCACATACATAACTCTTAGTGGGCATTTTCTATGCCTGGACAAGCTCTTGGTGCCTTTTCTGAAGCACATGCCCTGAGCCCTCTACAATTCCACTCTGTTGACCTCATCCTGACTCCTCCAGATGGTTCCAGGGCTTGGTCCTGGGCAAAAAGGAGTTGTTGCTCACTATTAGAGGAGTGAAGAAGAGTCCCTGTGGCCCTGCTTCCTGAGGGCACCCACCAGTCCCACGGCAGCCACACTGTCTATTCCTTTAGGGTTATTTGTCGCTATTCTCCATCTTTTGGGCACATGTTAGGGCTACATTTGTCCTCCTCCCTTGAAGTTAGATGTGGCCATTCGGCCACATTGCTCTGGCCTCTAATTGAGACCGGAAGTGACTCATGTCGCTTCTGGGCAGGGAACTCTTTATGAGCCACTCTGGAAGTCCTCATATCCCTTTTCCCTGTTGCAGAGAGGATGAAAGTAGGCGACAAGATGGGAGCTGCCTCAGCATGGATCTGTGTGTACCACAATGAGCAGAACCTCCCCTGCCAGCCTAAATAGAACTTACAGCCTGAGTGGATAACTTTACTGTGTTAAGCCACTGGGTTGTGGGGGAGGAGGTTGCTGTGAGGTGGGGATATCACCTTAGATAGGCCGTGTCTAGTACTGGGAGATCATGTTTCTGCAAAGTCAGGATTGTGGCCTGTCAAAGGTCTAATGCCCTCAGGAACCCTCTTTAGTAGGAGGGAACATCTCCTTGCTGAAGGTTGGGAGGGGGTTCCTAAGGATATGAACTCCACCTGCCCCTGTTTTTTTTTAAATTAAATTTAATTTAATTTAATTTTTGTCTTTTCCGTGACCAGCACTCAGCCAGTGAGTGCACCGGCCATTCCTATATAGGATCCGAACCCGCGGCGGGAGCGTCGCTGCGCTCCCAGCGCCGCACTCTCCCGAGTGCGCCACGGGCTCGGCCTCGCCACCTGCCCCTGTTTTGCCAGTCCCTACTGTGAAGAGAATTCTGATTCACCATTCGCCATTGCGTCCCTAAAGCCTAGCCCAGGGCCTGGCTCACAGAACTCTTAATTCACCCATGAGAGAACTTACTCTGAGGTTCCTTTCCATGAAACTCCCTGTCGATCACACCCAAGAATGTGCCATGAGCCTCCCTCCCCTCCTTCAGCCCCTCCTCACATCCCTCTGCCTTGAGCCACTTGTTAATTTCTCCTTGACCCCAATCCCAGACCCGAGAACTCACAGCCTCCTTCTCTGCCTGATCTTGATAATGGCACTGCATAGGAACTTCCCTATTATCAAATTATGAAAATTTATAATTCTTACTACAAAGTATTTGAAAATCAGAGGCAACAGGGGGAAAAAATCATCCATAATCCTTCTCACCTAGAAGGAACTACTGTTGACTTACCTTTCCTTCCATTCTTTTTTTCTCTGTGCATTCCCCCTTCCCCCTCTAACTTTAGGGAGACCCTATGAATGTCCACTCATTCAGAGGAGAGGGCAGAGCCGCCCACACATGCAGAGAATCTCAGAGCTGGAAGGGGATGAATGAATCCTCCTTTCAACCCCCTTACATCACCAGTGAGAGTGCCGCTTACCGTTCTAGGTACAAATGTGTGAGAGGTAAAGAAATGTCTGGCAAGACGCACACCAAGCTAAGTGATTGTTGTCTCTGAGTTTGGTGGACTAGAAGGGTGGAGAAAAGATACTGTCATGTTTTGAATCTTTTGCAACAAAAAGGCATTCAAGTATTAATTGCATTTAAAGTACATTACAGTTATTGAAAGAAAAGAGAAAGCTATGAAACAGAAAGTAATTGATGATTTGAAAGGTTGCAGAGTTATTATGGCAAATTGGTTAAGGCCACTAGTTAGTTCCCTGGGTATCAATCAGTCTCCTTCTGATGTCCTTGCCCCTTGGCCCAGTGTCCCCCAAAAGAGGGTCATTCCAGGGCAACCCCTTTGCTCCTACAACGTGGGCACCCAGATGCTGAGATGGCATGGGAAAAGGAAAATACTGCAGGCCCCAACCTGAACTCTGAGCCCACAAATTCAGTCTTTGTCAGACCCAAGCTGGGATCAAATGCCTTCAAGCCCAGACTCAGCCCCATTAGAGAGGGGCAGTGGGTGCTCTCAAGACGAAAGGGATCCCTGGTGAATCAGAAAAGTTATTGGGCTGGAAAGTGATTAAAGGCTGAGCGTGGGAGGGGATTTCCACCGAGAGAGCCAGGCCCAAGTGCAAGCCTGGGCGGGTTGGCTGTGGGGTTGCTGCCCACTTGAGGTCTGTCGCAATGGTGCCCATAAAACCCAAGTCATTAGAGTCTTGAAAACTTGGTTAGTTTTTTCTTCCTGTGTCCCTTTAGAAAAACAAAGATCCAAGGAAACTCCAAAGCCCTGGAACACAGAGCTGTGCGTACATCAGAGGGGTGCAAGCAGGTCAGGAAAAGGGTGAGGGAGAGGTCAGCTGGGGGGTGGGTCTTCCTGTCCCCAGTCTTCCAGGGAGTGGAGAGTAGCGAGGAACCTGTGGATTGGAGAGTGAGTACAGAAGCCCAGAAGTGGGGAGAGGGGAAGGGAGGAGAAGGGCTGTGGACAGACCTATTTTCCTGCCCCATCTAGGTGAAGAGGAGTTACCTGGCCTGATGATTCCAGGAATGTGGAACAGGTTGAGGAGGGAGTAGCAATGTTCTTTTTTTCTTGTCTAAATGGGGGGCGGGGGGGTTCATTAGCCCCCATACACTAGCCAGGCTTGCCTGCAAATCTGTACTAAATTTGCAAGATAGAGCTAGACAGCCTTCATTTTACTAATGAGGAAACAGGTAAGAGAAGGGAAGTGACTGTCCAGGGTGTCACTGAGCTGGGGCTATAAAATGAGTGCCTTGTCTCCTAGCAGAGTGCTCTTCCCCCTACACCAGTGGTTCTCACATGTTTATGTGCATCAGAATCACCTGGAAGGCTTGTTAAAGCACAGATTGCTGGGCCTCAAACCCAGAGTTTCTGACTCGGTAGATCTGGGACAGAGCCTAGAATTTACATTTCTAACAAGTTCCCAGATTATACTGATGCTGCTGTTCTAGGACCACACTTTGAGACCCTAGATCCTTGCTATCTAAAGTATGTACCATGGACTAGCAGCATTTGTGTTACATGGACGCTTCTAGAAATGTAGAATCTCAAATCAGACCTACTGAATCAAAATCTGCTTTTACATGATCGTCAGGTGATCTGTTTGCACATTACAGTCAGAGAAGCACATAGCCTCTTCCTGGACTGGGTGTCAAACCCAAACAGCCTAGATGAGCCTTCCAACCCCAGTTGCCAGAGGATAATGGGACAGGTGCCCAGAGGCCTGTGGGAGAAGCTGCCCCTTTTCTATGTCTCCCAAGGATGAGGAATGGGGGAAGAAAACTGCAGAGATAGGAGGGGCTGCCTGTTCAGACCCAGGTCTGTCTGCTGTGGTGTGCCCATGCCTGCACCAGGAGGCTCTGCAGTGCCCACCCTGGGGAATCTCATGTAAGCCCTGAGACCAGCAACTGCATTCAGGTCTCTCAATCAACTCCTGTTCTCAAGCCAGTCCCTGTGCTTTCAATTGTATTAAAAAAAAATGTGTCTTTTAAAAATCGTGTAATACATATGACATCCAAACCACACGGTGACATGCTTATAAAGTGACAAGCATTCTCATGCTGTCTATCCACTTCCCGCAGATTCCACAGGTAACATATTGGTGTGAATCCTTCCAGATATGACCTGCACAACAGAGATGGACTTTTGTTCGTGTGGAATCATGTTATACACCATATTATACTTACTACGCTGAAATCTTTCCCAGTAAAACAACATATTCCAGACATCACTTCCCTATTAATAACTGTAGATCTGTTTCACTATTTTTAGCTGCTCTACTACATGAACGTTTATGTATTGTGCGTTTAACTAGATTCTTAAAGGGAAGCAAGTACGCAAAGGATTTTTTAAAAATCAAGCAGTACAGAATGAGGAACAATGAATAAATAAAAATCTCTATCTTCCCTCCCCATCCTTCCCTAGAGGAACTACTGTTAATCATTTATTTTTGGAAGGCAACTATGCTCACCACTATACCACCAATGCTACCAATCATTTCTTTTTTTTTTTATTATTTTTAAATTTTCTTATACCAATCATTTCTTTTTGGTTTTTAATTAATAGACTCCATTTTTGTAACAGTATTAGATTTATAAAAGAATTGAACAGATAATACAGATCCCATATATTTCTTCCCATTCCCATAGTTTCCCCTATTATTAACATCTTGCACTAGTGTGGTATATTTGTTACAATTAATGAACCAATATTAACACATTTATTATTAACTAAAGTTTGTAGTCTACATTAAGAACGCTCTTTTTCTTTAAAATTTTTTTGTCTATTTTATTTATTGATTGATTTTCATTAAGTTCACTCTTTTTTTTTTTTCTCCAGAAAAATTTGGGGTTTCAGAATAAATTTTGTTGTCATCATTGTTTTTTGTTGGTTTTTTTAGCAGCTGGCAGGTACAGGGATCCAACCAACTAAGCTATCCAACCAGTCCCCAAATTTACTCTTGATGTTTTATAGTTCTGTGGGCTTTGAAAAATGCATAATGTCAGGTATTCACCATTACAGTATCACACAAAATAGTCTGACCCCCCTAAAACTCATCTGTAACTATCTAGTGGTTTCCATCATTATTTTAAGTAATATACTTAGACCTCTTTTTTATTAGTTCATTAACTTTAGATAACATTTATTGACTCCCTATAATGAAAGAAGGGGAAAGAAACTATTGCACGATCCTTTTCCACCTCCCAGTTTCCATCAGGTGCATGACCATTTCATTCCATCATTCAACAATTATTTATTGAGGTTCTATTGTGTACCAGGCAACGTTCTAGGTGCTGCAGCTATGGGGGTGAAGAAAACAGATAAAACTTCCTGGTGTCATAGAGCCTACATTCTAGAAGAGGAGATAGATAGATAGATAGGTAGATAGATAAGAAAAATGCAGAATTATAGATGGTAATATGTGCTATAGAGAAAAATCAAGCAGGGAGGGGGATACAGTGTGTGTGTGTGTGTGTGTGTGTGTGTGTGTGTGTGTGTGTGTGTGTGTGTGTCTATGGGGAGGTTGTGGGTTTAAATAGGGACTTGGGGGAAGACTCAGGTAATATCTGAAAAAAGAGCAGAGTGAGGCAAGGAAGTGAACCACATAGTGATCTGGGGGACAGCAGTCCAGGCGGTGAGAACAGCAAGTACAAAGGCCTTGAGGAGGGAGGTTTGCCACGGGCAAGGGATGGGGGCTGGAGCACGGGGAGGGAGGGGAGTGCAGGAGGTGAGGTAGACAGCAGCGGGCAGGTCTTGGAGGGCCTTGCAGGTGCGTGACTTTGACTTTACTCAGAGTGAGATGACAAGGCTCTGATGGATTTCAAGCAAAGGAATGACATCATCTTACTTCTACTTAAAAATTTTGATGGAATTAATATACATTCTATTTTGTTAATAAAATTATCTTAATGCCTTTTCTTTAGAGTGAGTCTAACAATTTGTGACCACTAGACAGAATTTATAAGATTAAGTAAATATTGCAGAAAACAGAAACTATGTTACTTTTTGCATCTGGGTCCCATTCTTGCCTCTATCCCACCTTATTGCTATCTTTCTTTCCATCTTGTCCTGGGTAGCCACCTAGAATGGACCCTCCTCCCCACACAGGGTGGGGTCGGGGGTGGCTCAGACCTAGCTAGAGCCATTTCCAGCATACTATTCCTTGGGGCCGTTTTGTAGTCTAGCCTGTTCCAGCTGGACTTGGATTGATTGACAGGGCAGATCAGCTTTCCCTTGGGGTGGGCAGAGGGAGGAGCCAGTTTTGGCTGTTACCAGGGGACATTCTGTCCATAGTCTGATGTGGAGTCAACAAGTCAATAAGAATTGAGGAAGTATCTCTGGGACCCATCACTGCCCCAGCTGGCTGCCCCAACAAGGCTAAGTTCTAACTTCCCTCGCAGCAGGAGATGTATACCCTGGCAGGGAGGGAGCCCAGCAGCAGCCCGCTCTACTCTCTGCTCTCCCTGGCTCTCAAATGCTTCCTGACCCTTCTGATCGCCCAAATTATCCAACCTGGGCCTGAACCCCTCCCAAATGGGGCTGCCAGGCAAGATGCCAATTCTGGGGAAAGATTTAGATGAGTCATCTCCTCTAGTCCCAGGAAGTCATGAGACTGGAGGACAGGACTCTTGGTTTCCAAGGACTTCCCCAGGCCACTAAGAGAAGATGTAGTGGCGTTGGGAACTGGATCCTTAGTTGGTGAATACCTTCTAGCAGTAGAGTATGCCCTGCTGAATTTCTCCTACAGCCTCTCCTTTCTCCCTCACTCTTGCTATCCAATGTAGCTGTCTCTTTTTTGCCCTTTCTCCTGTGTCCAAAAGCCTGGCACCCCTCCACCCAGTAAGCTGAAGAGGAAAGTGTGGGTGACCGTGTCATGTCTAAAGGTAACTCTGTGTACTCAGATGCTTAAGGCAGTGTGGCATTATCAAAAAACCCTGGGTCCTGTTAGTCAGCACTCACTCTCATCTGGCTTTGCCATTTACAAAGCCATGTGACCTCATTTAGGTTGCTCGACCTCTCTGAGTCTCTTTTTTCTCATCAGTAAAATGAGCACACTAATAATAATACCTGTCTGTTACTTGAATCTAAAACATGTGAGAGGGCTCTTTAAAATCCCATACAACTGTGAATTAACCTGGGACTGGAGAGAGCATGAATGAGTCCCAGGCCCAGTGCGGGGAGAGGAGGAAGTGATAGAGATAAAACAGAGGGGCAGAGCCTGGTCTAGAGCCCTGTTTCTTAAGGAGAGAATTTTGGATCATGGCAGGACTGTGCTAGGTTGGTGCGCTCAGGAGCCTCCTATGGAAGGGAGGGGGCAGAGCCACAGGAGGGCATGGCTGGCAGACAGGCTGAGACCTTGCGGGTCCCTAAAGCAGGGCTGTGGCTACCTTGAGCTGCCTCCACTGCTGCCCTCTGGGCCTCAGGAGACACCATTCTTGTTTGCCTCTCTTTTCTCATGGCACTGCCTACTCCCTGTCTGCAGGGGCATTCTGGGAGTTAGGAGTTAGCTGTCCCGTGTGTGTGTGTGTGTGTGTGTGTGTGTGTGTGTGTGTGTGTGTGTGTGTGTGTGTGTGTGTGTGTGTGTGTGTGTGTGTGTGTGTGTGTGTGTGTGTGTGTGTGAACTGCGGATGGGAAACTTGACAGCTCCCTTCCCCGTACCCTGACTTGTGTGCTGCCGGGAAGGCCCCACCCCCACCCCCTGCACACCACCACAGAACCCTGCCTGTGCCCGTTAGGTTTGCTCATTGGGCAGGAGGATGGAAACACAGGGTGTAGGTACAAAGAGGCCTTATTATTGTCATGATTACGTATCATTATTCCCATAATAATCTATTATGAATGTGTCAATGAATAGGCCCTTAAGAAACTGTGGGCCTGGAGGAGCTGACCAAGACGGGGCAGAATGAAGACGTGGGAGAGCCATCTTCCAGCACCTGGCCTAATCTCGGGGTCCCCATCCTTCTCTAAAGGAAATCAAAGTGGGGAGAGGGTTGGAATAGTATTTATTGAGACTCAGAGTTGCCAGGCCCTGTCTTCAACCTTTCACAAATGTTTCACTTATTCATCACAACAACCCCATGAAATAAGAATATATTATTCGTCTCATTGACAGATGGGGAAATTGAAGGAGGTTGATGAAGTTGCCCCAGGTGGGCACAGCAATAAAGAGGGGAGAGCTGAGGTTTGATCTCAACTCTGCAAAGCTGTTTACACAATGTCCTTGAAAAAGGAGAGAATCCTCTTCCTTCCCATCTCTCTTCAGATCAATATCCAGGAAGTCCATTCTCCTGGGGGACAGGGGGAAGGCGGGGGGGAGATAATTCTGAACAGGGGAAGCAACAGGGCTGGTGCTGCACCCACACCTGGGACTGGCCGCCCGGTCCACGGGCTGAGCAGCAGCCCGCCAGTGTGTGCCATGGACAGGGCTGCAGACAGTGGCCTCCCCAGGTCACGGGGAAGCCATGAGTGACCTCTAGGCTCGTCCCCCTCCTGTTCGCACTGGCTACTCTGTAGGTCTCCCGAGCAGCGCAGCGGATGAGGGTAGGAGTCGGAGAGGGTGGTCTTCCAAGCAGAGACAGCTGTGGACAGGCCCCCTTGAACCCCGCTCTGAGCAATCGGCCAGTCGAGAGGAACCCAGCACAGGCTTGATGCAGAGGCTGAGGGGCCAGGTCTCCTGAGGCCTGGGAAGCAGCCAGCAGCTGTCTGACGCCCAGCACGTCATCCGTGCCACTGCGCGACCGCCAGGCCGGCCCACCCCCCTTCGCAAGCAGTGACCTCTCTCATCTATGAGGCGCCCCCTTCCCTGTCCTCCCCCCACGTCAACCCCTTCGTCCAAGGCCTGGGGAAGCTGTGGTTCCAAGAAGCGGCAGACGGCAGGCCCTGCGGCTCGGGCTGCTGGGTAAGCAGCCCGGGTCTCGGTCCCAGCTGCGCCTCCAGCGTGTGACCGAGACCCCGCTGCGGCCCCGCCCCCAAGGGCCCTGCCCGGGCGAGTGAGCGGCGCCGAGGGGAGGGCCGGCCGGGGCAGGAATGCGCGGCGGGCGGCGCAGGCGGCGAGCGGCGGAACATGTAAGGGCACATCCCGCGAGCTGCCGCCCAGCGCGCAGACGGAGCCCAGAGGAGCGAGCGAGCGCGCGCGCGGCGGGAGGGCGGCGGGCTCACGGGCCGGGCAGGCGCGGGGACCCCGGGCAGAGGCCGGGCGGGGCAGCTCGAGTCGCCCGGAGGAGCCGGTGCGGGCGCACGGGGCAGTCGGCGCGCACGGGGCAGGGCGCGCAGCGGGGCAGGGCGCACGGCCAGCCAGCCCCGGGCGCCAGAATCCGGCGCTGCGGAGCCGGGAGGGGCGCCGCGCCCGCCGCAGCCCACGGCCTTCTCGGAACCTCGGGGCGCCCATGACGGCGGCGGCGACGGTGCTCAAGGAGGGCGTGCTGGAGAAGCGCAGCGGAGGGCTGCTGCAGCTGTGGAAGCGGAAGCGCTGCGTGCTCACCGAGCGCGGGCTGCAGCTCTTCGAGGCCAAGGGCACCGGCGGCCGGCCCAAGGAACTCAGCTTCGCCCGCATCAAGGCCGTGGAGTGCGTGGAGAGCACCGGGCGCCACATCTACTTCACGCTGGTGACCGAGGGCGGCGGCGAGATCGACTTCCGCTGCCCCCTCGAAGACCCCGGCTGGAACGCCCAGATCACCCTGGGTCTGGTCAAGTTCAAGAACCAGCAGGCCATCCAGACAGTGCGGGCCCGGCAGAGCCTTGGGACTGGGACCCTCGTGTCCTAAACCACCAGGCGTACCATCTTACCTTCATGCTCCCCACTACCGTGATGCCCAGACGTCGTGCCAGGTAAGCCCGCAGGAGACTGAGCCTTCTTTCCCCTTCCGAGAGAATCGAGTACTCCCACCAGCATTCTACTTCAAGGCTGGGCAACCCTCGGGAAGGTTCCTGGCACCAACAGAGAGTAGGAACCCAGGAGTCTGAGCATAGGAGGCCGGGCCGGTGGCCAAGTGAGCAGAGCTGGACTTTCCTTTGGGGCACCAGGCAGGAGGGTCCTGAATGGGACCCAGGTGTCAGAGAGGAAGACGGGAAGGGGACCCCAGGGTGGGGTGGGATTTCCCACAGGTGGGGTCAGCCCTGACTCAGGTGGAGGGAGGCTGACCTGCTCATTCCCTAAGGCTGCTGGGCTTCTACCTCCAGCCAGGCCAGGGCTTCTGGACTGTGAGTTTCGGGGAGCTGGGGAGAACTGAAAGTGGGGATGAACACCGAGACCCACCCTCCTTCTGCTAGGATGAACGCCTGTCATAGAGTTTGAACATTGAATGGAGGCAGAAAGACGGTATCTCTCAGTTGGCTAAAGAGTCATCAGGGGTTGGAACAGAGCCAAGGAGTCCCAGCTCCTAAGGTGGGACTGGGCCTGAGGGCTCTACCTACCCATTTTTGACAGTGTGTTTTGGGTCCTAGCGGGCAACTGTTCGGAGAACTGGGGAGGTAGAGGAAGGTCGAGCCAGGCCAGAAGCTAGGCCCCTGATGCCAAAGGCAGTGGGCTCTTCCGTCCGGCTGCCCATGAGTGCCAGCCAAGTCCTGGCCCAGAGGAGGAGAAGCTGGAGGAGGGGATGGGGCTGATGCAGGGTGGGTGGGTGGGTGCAGGATGGGGTCATGAGTGTTATTTGTGATGTCTTAATCCTCCTTGAGCAGTAGAGCAGGGGGTGGGGGTGGGGGCGGATTTGTGGTCAGGAAAGCCCAGGGCAGGGGCCAGGAATAGAACCTAGAAGCCCTGGCTCTAAGCCCTGTGCCCTCTTCCCCAGATGCCACTCCCTCCCCATGGGAACCAGGAGCAGGGTTGAGGAAGGATTTATAGCACTCTAGTCTTCTCTGGTGGACAACTAGAGCCCCTTGCCCCTACTACCACCTCCCACACTGCCTCACCCGCCTCGTCCTGCATCTTGTCCGGTTCAGCAAGTAGAGAGCCCCAGCGAGCCTGGGGCCCAACTTACCGCCATGCTCGCCGCCCCTTTGATCCTCCTGCTGACTCCTTCCCATGCTGTAGTGAGGGTTGGCTGAGAGGCTGGGTGTAAGGTGGACCTGCTGTGCTGAAAATCGATCAGCATTGATCCCTCAGGCCTCAGGGGGCTGAAGAAGCAGATTCCTCCATTGACCACAGTGTTTTGTACTAATACAGTCGTGTGGCACATGAACTTTCTGTCAACGGCAGACTGCATATTCAACAGTGGTCCCATAAGATTATAACAGCATGTTTGTACTGTACTTTTTCTATGTTTAGATATATTTAGATACGCACATACTTACCATTGTGTGTAGTTGCCTACAGCATTCAATACAGTAACGTGCTGCACAGGTGTGTGGCCTAGGAGCCACAGGCTGTGCCACATAGCCTAGGTGTGCAGTAGGCTATGCCGTCCGGGTTTGTGTAAGTGCACTCTGTGATCACACAACAATGAAATCACCTAATAGTGCATTTCTCAGAATGTGTCCCTGTTGGTAGATGCATGACTGTATTATTTCTGTGTTTGTCCTGATGTGGAAAAGGTTGGGACGGTCTAGTGTAAACAGCTGGTTCATGGAAGTCTTTACCCCAGTGCTTTCCTTGCTCTGACTGCTGTTCTTTTTTCCAGCTTGCTTGCTCCTTGGGCTCATGTGGCAAGGCAGAAGCCATGGACATGTGGAGGTGGCATCGGAGCTGAAGGAATGGATGGGGCACAGGGAAGAGGGCAGAAGGCCATGCGGGGCTGAGGATGAAGATTCAGCCCCTGGACACTCTCAGACTCTCAGGACGTATCCAGCTCAGCGTCTTCTAGCCTCAGGCCTGGACTTATGGGTCATGATGGAGAGCTGGCATCAAAGCCCCCCTCCCTGCTGTGGTCCTGTCATCTGTTCTGCAGACTGCTGTTAGTCCCTGGCTTGTGCCATGCCTGGAAGAGGGCTGTCCCCCATGGGGTGCTAAGCCAATGCCTCAGGACTCAGGAAGCGAGCCTGGTACTGAGAGGAGAAACCACCCTGGGATGGCCCCTGGACTCACCTTGAGGAGGGAAGAGCTGCTGGGCCCAAGGCCCAAACCTGGGGGTCTCCTGCTGCTTAGGTCTTTTTGGGATCCCCACCCATCCAGGCCTTCTTTTGCACACTTCTTCCCCCACCTTCTACCCATCTTCCCCCCACTGCAGTGCTAGGCCTGGAGGTGGTGGGGGTGGGGGTGGGGGTTTGGCCATTACCATTTCATGCCTATCCCAAAATGAAGATGCCCTGCAAAGGGCAGTAACCACACTGTTTGCAGAGTGAAATTCTTTACCCACAAAGACGTAGGACTTGGAGCATCTCTCTCTACCGCCACCTTCCCAATCTATAGCCCATTCTGAAATCACTCGCCTGGGTAGTTGGAGACACTTTAACCCCAGTAGACATGGCCTCAGTGGTCCCAGGAAGGAGGGGCCAGAGGGCCTGGACTGGATGCCACACTGGCCAGCTCAGTCTCTATAGATGCCTCTTCTATGGACAGTTACCCTGCCCCTGCTATCCTGGAAGGTGGTTCAGCTTTCTGGACAGAGCTTGTCTCTCTGTCATTTATACATTCAGGCTGAATACATTTGTATAGTAAGTCTTCCTTACTGGATTGTTATAAAGGAATAATTTCAACACAGGGGAAACTGAGGTACAGAGAAATGGCTGCCCTGAGTTACACAGAAACTACTGATTGGGTAACCCCCGAGTCCTTTCCATGTCGTAGTCAGCAGCTCATTCTGCCTTCCTGTCCTCCGTCATTCACTCACATCCGGCCTTGCAAAGCAGTGGCCCACATCAGAGTCCCTGAAAAAACAAGGAGGCCAAGTGGCCCCTGCAATGACTTGAAGTCTCTTTAATAACCTTGTGCTTCCAACCTGGTTTGTTCCTGTCAGATTTCTCCTGCTTTCTAATCAAAACTCCTCTTTCCTATGTTCCAGTCTCTCAGAGTCCTCAGGAATATCTTGCTCATCTGATATGTGAACTACACTTCATGAGAATACGAATTTACAAATTACAAAGGAACTTCTCCAGATATCTCATTTATTATTTCATTAGGCTGTACAACCATCTGTGGATAGCTCAATCTCGCCATGGCAAATAAGTGTCCTCTTCTATGTCAACTGTGATCAGTGCTGAGAAAGATCTGGGCTCAACCAGGGTACTGTGATCAATTGGTGATGTCTGCCATGTGTTTATATGGGCAGTTGGTGGGGGTGCGGGGGGAGGGTTTGAAGTGAAGCTGGCTGCCACCCCTCCCTTGATTCGAGCTATGTTAATAGGAAAGGGTTAGCTTCTTCATCCTATAAAACAGCAGCGTCTAAAACAGAATCCTGGCTTTTCCAATTAAACCTGAGGGTGATTGGTGGTGGGGATTCAGGTATAAATGGAGGAGTGTTTGTGAGCAGATAAAGCTGGGATGCAAGGCACACTCAGCAAACTAAATGCCTCTTGGGGGCCAGGCACTGTGCTTGACACTGGGGATGTGGAGACCAAAAAGGCATGATCCAAACCTGCTCTGAGGAGCCCAGAGCCTGGTGGGGAGATAACTGGTGCCAATAGAGCTGGCCACAAGGAGCCAGGGGAGCGCCGGGCAATATGTCCTCTGTCTGGCTCTGTGTTGGCCTCAGCAGGGCTTGAAGGGATCATTCTGGGAGTTTGGCAGCAAAGGGCAGTAGGGGCACAGCCAGCGTGGGTGTCAAGGGCAGGGGGCAGGCATGGGGTGGAGGAGGAAGCAGGCTCCAGTTTCTGGCACTCCCTGCTTTTTCAGACCAGCTGGCCCTGTTGGTTCCAAGTATGCTTTGGTTCTTGCCCAAACCCAGCTTCAGTTTCTCCCCTTGCTAGGCAAGTCCCAGCCCCTCTGAAAAGTGGGCTGCTGTTAGAACCCCTAACACAGACCCTAGGACATCGCAGGCTCTTGGTATACATCAGTAGTGGTAGTGGTTGTTGGGAGATGATCATTTACTACCATTTGTCAGAGCCCAGTAGCTTCCTGAGAGTTCCAAGAGCCCTCAGTGCACAGAGGTCTGGAGCTCCCAGGCAGGATTCTTTTAAAAGATATGTAACCTCTCTGGTGGGTCTTTGCTTCTCTGATGGGGAGGGTCACCCTGCTTCCTGGGTTCAAGGATATCCTCATTGCTCAGAATTTTGTGACGCTAAATTTCGAAAAAGAAACATAGGCCCTCACCCTAGGAATGCTTGGCCGGACCGCAGAATGGGGTCAAGACCTCACTGGGGGCACCAACAGGCCCTGCCAGTGCCTGCAGACATGCATGAGATGGAAAAACTTTGCTCAGTTGGGCCTGAAGACGCTCAGAGGCCAGGGAGGGGCTGTTGCCACCAACTCTCCCTCTGTGCTGGCAGCCCCGGCCTCACCCCCGCCCGATGCATGAGTCATCGATGGGAAAATGAGACAGGGCAAGTCTCAGCCGAGCAACTGGGAGTCTGATGAGGTGGGGGGAGGGAGGCCGAGGGGAGGAGGGATGGGCTCCTTCTGGTCAGGGTGAGCTGGGGTTGGGAGCTGAGGCTTTGGCAAGAGGGAGCCTGTTGTGAGGGTGAGAATGGAGGCTAACGGGAAGAGCAGGGGTGAGAGTCCATGAGCTGGAATTCCAGCAGGAGGGCAGAGTGGAGAGCTACGGGCATCACCGTATGCGATCCCGGGATCTTTCAGGGATGGATAGGCACCGTGGGCCGCTGTCCCACCAGGGCCAGGACCTAAGGACCCTGGCAAGACTGTCCCTGGCTGTGTGCCACGCAGGAGAGAGGCTGCACCGGGAGCCCTGGTTTGGCCTCCTCCAGTGTCCTGCTCCGGTCTCCCCACCACAGTCCACCAAAATGTTCTGTCCAGAATGCAATGAATTCTCTGCTAACACCCCGGCCCCTTCCCCACTGCACAGGGGGGAGGCCAAGCTCCTTGGAAGTGCCTGCTCTCCGCAGTCAGGGCTCTTTCTCTAGTGTCTATGTTCATACGCTCCACGGCCCAGACCCCTGCATGCAAGTCGCCCCCACCCAGGACCCGCGCAGGCTGCCTCTCGCTGCCAAGCCTCTGCATACCACCTCTTCCTACGCAGTTTTGTATCCTTGCCTTGGCTCTCTCTCCTGTCCCCACCTCTGAGAAGCCTCCCCTGACTGCCCTGCCTACAGGCCAGGCTGAGTAAGTGCTTTCTGCTCCATGCGCAGCCATCCCTCCTGCCTTAGTCACACTGCGTTGCAATCGCTGGTTTATACGTCTGCCTGTCCCATCAGGCTGATCGGTTCCTGGCCTTGTCATTTGTATATTCCTAGTGCCTCAGCATATCTAGCAGACAGTAGGCTCCTGATAATAGTAATGGCAAATGGTATACAAGGGTATTTCAAAAAGTTCCTGGAAAAATAGGATTAAAAGATAATACAAATCTTTCCATGAAATTTTTGGGTTGGCCTCGTATAGTGTATGACTCCCATGTTTTACATTAAGATGCTGAGACCCAAAGACGTTAAGTGATTTGTTCAGAGTCACACAGTAGCCAATAAGTGGTGGAGCCAGGAGTCAATCGGGTCACAGTGGAACTCTAGGCAGTGCTCTAACCCAACACCAAATAGATTAATTCCTACTGCATGAATAAATGAGGGAATGAACAATAAACCCAACGTTTTGCTGTGAGAAAGAGGCTCAGAGGCAAGATGGTAAGCCCTGAGGGGTGGGGGTCCGCCAGGGCAAAGAAGGGCTGGGGAGTGGGCAATGCTTCATACAGAAGGTGACTGGAGCCAGGCCCTGAAACACGGTGGGCTTTACCTATAGGATAAGACCCAGGGAGGTGTCCCATGGGCTGGAAGGATCTGTGTACAGGAGCAAGGCCCAGAGAGGGAGTAGCCCAGAGGAGCAGAGGGACTCCAGGTTGGAAGGGGCCGTGAGAACTCTGGGGGAATGAATAGTGTTCCAGGTTCAGAATCTTGTTCCTATGTTGGCCAGAGATGCTGTCTGTCTCAGGACTTGGGCTCGTGGTCACCCCAGACTGCAGGGACAGGGCTGAGTGCTCAGCAACCGTGACCCTGTGTGGCAGCGGTCCTAGTCCCAGAGGTCTAGGGGCAGCACCCGCATCCTGCTCGGTGACCAACCATCCCAGCTTGCCTGGGATTCTCTAGTTTTAGCGCTGAAAGTTTCACATCATGAGAAGCCTCTCAGTCCTGGGTAAACTGGGATAGTCGGTCACCTGCCCCCTGTCCCGGGGACAGGAAACCTTGCATCTCCCATCCTCTGGATCTCACCAGTCAGCTCTGCCCATAGCACTCAGCCCCACTGAAGGGAATCCATGGCAGAATCCAAGCCTGTGGACAACAGTGCTATCACCCACGGGTGTCACCTGGCCCCGACACAGGCACCGTCAGGGTTTCTTGCCATCTCAGAGGAGAGACCCAGACCCCCCAGCCTCAGGGAGGAAAGAGAGCCAGGTGTCTCTCCGGGGCTCTCCACTCAGCTCTGGGGGCCTTTACTGGACCCCAACTGCAATGCAATTGAATTCAACTCAACTTCAGTGCTTTCTTAAGCACCTAGTATTTGCTGCACAGGTACAGAAGCCTGTTTCACCCAGACCCCGGTCTCAAGGAGCTCCAAGGCAACGGAAGCAGAGAGAGCAGTAAGGGAAGGAGAGACTGTGAATGCAGACAGAACTGTGAGGGTTGGGGTGGGATGCAGGGACCAGTTGAAGAGAGGCTAGGATTCTGACCTCATCTCAGAGAGAGAGAGGGAGGGAGGCGTTCTAGATGGAGAAATTCCCTGTGCAGAGGTGCCAGGACCAGAAAAGGTGAGGCGGGACAGTAGCCACAGATCTGCGCAGATGCTGGGAGTGCTACAGCTGAGCACAGAGGAGGTGGGATTGGACATGGGCATGGGTGAGGAGGGGTCTGGGCTTCTTTGTACAGGCAGAGTGAGCCCATCACAGAGTTCTGTTCTACACACATGCACACACACCCCTTTATTTTTATTACAAAATATGTTCACTGAAGGAAAATAGAAAAGGACAGAAAATTATAAAGAAGAAAACAAATATCACCTTTATGTTTCTATTGCTTAGAGATCATCTCTGTTAACCTTTTGGTGTATCTCCTTTTACATGTATTTCTATGCAAATATGTAACATAATTATTATATATGATATAATATGTAATTTTTTTGATATAAGAAGTCATACAGTGAGTACTCTATTATATCCTGGTTTTTAATGTATCAATATACTGTGGTTATGAGGCCATGCCATTAAATAATTCTTCTAATGACTGTATGCTATTTTATTTCCTATTATTTATTCAGCAAACCAATCCTTTATTGTTGGACACTCATGTTCTTTTTAATTTTTCTCTGTTATATTAGAAGCCACAATGAACATTTGCATATTTAAATCTCTGTTTGTGTCTCTGGTTGTTTCTTCTGGATAATTCTTAAGGTGGAACGGCTGGGTCTCACTAGAGGGCGAGGAGAGGTGTGGTGAGCCCTGTGTTTTAGGATGGACCAGAGAAAGGAGGGAGACCTGGGAACGGGGCTCAAAGACCAGCAGGCAGAATGGAAAGGGGAGGTGGGAGGCAATGATAAACTAGTGACTAGTTAGTAAATGCCACTTCAGGCAGACACTTAAGCACCTCATGTCATCCACATGGAGCCAGGCCAGTAGCAGTTAAAAATTTAAGCTCTAATCACAGACCTGATGTGAATCCTTGCTGTGTCTCATATTAGCCACGTTACTTAGGCAGGTTATTTGGCATTCTATAAAAATGGGGATGTTAATAGCCCTACTTCCAAGGATTACTGTAAGAATTAATTGAGAGAATGCCTGTAAAGTAGATAAAGCACAAAGATAGTGCACAATAAATGTTTGTTGTTCTAGCAGCGTAACAATCCTCCCAGCAGCCTTGCTTCGCCTAATCTCCATGTAGAAAACTGCACGTAATTAACAACTTAAATTAGTAACACTTCCCAAATGCTTTTTCCTAATCCTCCTAGTCTAAATTTCAGACTTTGTGCTAGATTTACACCCCTTCAAGATAAATTATCCTCATTTTACAGGAGGTGAAGCTGGCATTCAGAGAAGTTAAGCGGTTGCCTGAGATCCCCCAGCCAGTGGCTCAAAGTGGATTCAGGTCTCCTGACTCCGGATCCTAAGCTTTCCTCACCGCCTCCTGGTGCCTCCCTGGCATTTGAAGCTCCTGGTTAGAAGTGACGATGGAGACAGCAGGCACGACTCCATCAAGATTCCTTTGTCATCAGATTGCCCCGTGCCGTCATTATCTTCAGCAGACTGTCAACCAGGTCCCGTTCCAATGGGTCAGAGCCCTTCACACACATAATGGGCCCCGTCCCCCTGCCAGGGAAGAGAGGACAAGTTGCACAGCTTGTCTGAGTTCACAGAGCATGTCGCCGACCAAGCCAGGAAGAGGAGGCGGGGGTTTGGTCCTGGGAACCCTTGGCTGACTCTGTTGAGAGGGAGGTGGACCTTCATGCTAACCAGGACGGTGCAGGTGAAAAACTGCGTTCCAAAAGCAGCTGTAAAGAGCCAGCAACATCTGTTAGTTATATTTGACTGGAGTGGTCAGGGTTGCGGCTTGGAGTTTTCAGCTATTTATGCAAAGGGGATTTTCAGCTATTTATGCAAAGACTGTGCTTACCCCACTTCCAAAACACACACAACTGAGAATGTTTCTCACAGTCTGGGTGGTCCCCCACATGGGTCCCACCCACCTGGAATGGTCTATTTCTCCAGTGGGACAAGACATAGGCCCCTTCCTGCAAGGCACGTGGAAGACCCCTACCCTGCTCTTCACCTTTCAATCCTGTAATCTTCATCATCACCCCTGTGTTTCTACCCAGGGCTCTGACTCAACCTTCAGATGTGACCTCTTTATATTATCCCAACAGCCCTGGGAGGTTGGAAGAGCTGGGAATACTTCCTGAGAGATTAAAGATGGTAAATCTAAGGCTCTGGGAAGTAAAGTGTCCTCCCCACGGTTGAGCCAGGGTCCCTGATCCAGCGCTCTGTCTGGAATGAGAAAGACCAATGTTCAAACCCAGAGCCCTCTGCTGTAGGCTGTGGCGTGCATGCACCTGGGCCAGTTGGGAGTTTAGGGTGAGAGTAGTCTCCCAGCTCTTTCTCCCTGGCCTCTGCAGGGTATCTGGAGGCTCCTGTTGCTAGCCTGCAAGTCCTGTTTGCAGTCAGCACCCACTGCCAGCGCACACTGCTGGGCTGAGATACTTTTAATATAAAAGATACTGGTAAGTCCAGGCTGCCTGGGAGGATGCAGGAGGACCTGGGTCCACCTTGCTTTGCCCAGTGCCTCCTGAGTTCCCAGATCCAAAGCTGACGGTCTTTTGCCTGCACAGTCTGGTGAGCGTCCCACCCGGCCCCAGCAGCCACGCACCTGCTCCTTTGCTCAGCTGCTCTTGGACTTAGGCAGAGCCTGGCTGCTGGGACTGACTTGAAGCAGCTCCTTGATTCCCTTCTGCCCTAGGCTGGAAGGCACAGGAGGGCAGGGCCCTGTACTTCTTTATTATGCTCACTGCTAGCAGATAGTGGGTGGGTGCTCGGTAAAGACATGTGGAAAAGAGTGAATGAGAAGTTATGCATGTGAGCTCTGTGTGTGTGTGTGTGTGTGTGTGTGTGTGTGTGTGTGTGTGTGTGTGTGTTTGTTTGTACTGTGTTGGGGGCTATCAGCTCCCAGAGGAAGTGCCTTCTGTGTGTGAGTGAACATGGGCTGGGCTCCTGGAAACTTCTGGCATACTTCAAATAAGTAGAGCCTGGCAGAATCAGGCAGGTAAGTAGTCAGGTAGAATGCACTGCGAGGACACCTAAGTGGCTCTCAGCAGGAATGCTGGCAGCCTGGGCCTGGGAGGTAGCACTCTGGGTCCTCATTCAGGCTGGGTAGTTACCCAGCTCTGTGACCTGGGGCAAGTTCTTGCTTGCTGGGCCTCTTTTCTCACTTGTAAAACAAAGGATTTGAAGTAGATCAGTAGGTTCCAAATCCAGAGGATGGTGAGAATCTCCTGGGTGCTTGTTCAATGCACAGAACCCTGGCCCTACCTGCAACCTACTGAATCTGAACCTCTGGAGCTGGGGCCCAGGTGTCGATACTATCAGCAAGGCCCCATAGTGATTCTGAAGTTGCCAGCCCAAGGGAACGATGCTCAGTGATCTCTGATGGTCGGTGACATTCATCAAGAGCCAGGGGTACAGAAAAAATCAAGGCTGCTCTTCTGGTCCCTGGGGTTTAGGGTCCAGGTGCTTGGTGGAAATTTATTGAATAGAGCCTGCTGAGTGGTCACACACACACACACACACACACACACACACATACCCTGAAAGCTCACAGAAATCTACTTAGCCTCAGATGACAGGGCCCCGGGCAGCACCATCTGGCAACAAAGGCAATCTCATTCTTCTATTTCCTGTGTCTTCCTCAGACTGTAGCTTATCTTTTGTGATTTTCTTTGTCAGATCCCAGCCATGTAAAGTATTCTCTGGAGAAAGGAGCCTGATGGGGCAATTAGCCTCTGGCCACACTCTTACTGGTTTGGGCCTCAGTTTTCATAAATGGAGATTATGAAGTATAATCTTCTCTCCCTCCAGGAATACTATGTAGATAAATTAGGCTGGATATACAACACTAGTGAGCATGTGGTAAAAAGCACACATTGGGCTGTCCACAGGTAGAATACTGTTGATATCCCTAGCTCTGTCTCTGCTGTGGTGGCCCTTTCTGCTCTGGTCTTTCCAATGGAACTCCATGTTTTACTGGAACCCCTGTTCCTGCCTTGGCCTAGCTAGTCCCTGCCGTTCCTTTGAGACTCGGTTCTGGAGTCATGGTGACAGGCAGACTCTAAGATATTCCTTCCCCTCCTGTAATCTCCTCCCCTCATGGATAATTGGGTGGGGGACACGGGTTACAATCACAATTTGTGGTAATGGACATGCTGCCAGTATGGATCTGGCCATCACATTTTAGGCGTGATTGGTGACAATTTGCTTTGTACTCCATGAATATTCATAATCAATAAAAACAAAACAAAACATTAAAAAAAAAATCCCCTCCCCTCAAGAGTAGACTGGCCCCATGACTTACCCTGACCAGTAGAGGAACAGGCTATCACTTCTGCAATTAGGCTGGATAAGATGGTGATTTCCATCTTGCTCATTTTGATGAAGCAAACTGCCATTTTGGAAGGGCCCACTTGGCAAGGAACTGAGGGTGGTCTCTGGCCAACAGCTGATGAGAAACTGAGTCCTACCCACTACTAGGTGAGTTTGGAAGCAGGTCCTTCCTCAGTCGAGCCTTCAGATGACACTGCACTCCTGGCTGATACCTTGATTGCAGCCTTGTGAGGACCCTGAAGTAGAGGACCTAGCTAAGCCATGCCTGGGTTCCTGACACATAGATTCCTGTGAGACCATACAGGTGTGTTGTTTTTAAGCCATTAAGTTTGTGATAATTTGTTGCACAGCAATAGGTAACATAATACACACAACATAGACACCTTCTTCAGGAAGCCTTCCTGGGATGCTCTTCCTATCCCCTAGTCAGAGCCAAGTGTCCCTCCTCTGCTTACATCCATCATGGCCCTTCACACCCTCTTATTGGTGTACTGGGTTTGCTTGCTTTTCTTCCTCTAGGTAGGGACTGTGCTCTCTTTACCTTTTATCTCTAGCACCTGGCCCTGTGCCTGGCACGTGGTAAGAGTTTAGCAGGAGTTTGCTGAGTGATTAAGATTCTGGAATCTCTATCCCTTTCTACTGCCCCACCTCTCTCCAGATTTGGCACTTTGCCTTCTCAGATAGTGGGGGCAGGTCACCCCAGGGTGAACAACTACTAGAAGACACTAGCATGGCCTGGGCTGTGGGAGGGGGCCAGGCTAGCCCAGAGAAGATCTTAGTGCTCAGTCTAGTGGTCTTGGAGGCCATGAGGCTGGGGGGAGGAAGAGCTGGGTCTGCTGTCTCCCACATGGGCAATGCTCCTTCTCTAGCTGGCCTGCATAGCACAGGACGTCCTGGAATGATGTCCTATCCTGTGACGGGGCAGATGAACTCCTTGAAAAGGGAAGTGTCCTATACAACACAGAGGGAGCCAGGGCCAGGTGTATGCTTTTCTCCATCCCATCAGGTGAGGAGGGTGTAGTGGTTTCCTGTTGTTGCTGTAAGAAATGGCCACAAACTTGGTGGCTTAAAGCAACAGAAATTTATTCTCTCACAGTTCCGGAAGCCAAAGGTCTAGATCAGTAGCACTGGGCTGAAATCAAGGTGTTGGAAGGGCTGTGCTTCTTCTGGCGGCCCTGGGAAGAAATCGGTTCCTGGCCTCTTCCAGCTTCTGGTGGCTCCAGGTGTTCCTTGGCTAGTGGGATAGCACTTTCAACCTCTGACCCTGTGGTCACATTGCCTTCTCTTCTGTCTGCAACCTCCATGTTCCTCTCTCTTATAACTTCTGATAACATTTACAGCCCATGCAGATCACCCAGAATAATCTCATCATCTTAAGATCCTTAAAGTAATCACATTTGCAAAGTCTTTGCTGTGTAAGGTAACATTTACAGGTTCCAGGGATTAGAACATGACATTTTGGGGGGTCATTATTAAGCTACCCCAAAGGGTGTACTCAGAAGGGGAGAAACTGAGGCAAAGAGCAGCACAATATTCTATTTTCATCTGGAAATTAAATCCTGGAGTCTGAACTCCAGACCAACTTTCCGGGCACTAGCTACTGTCCACAAATGAGGTGAGGCTCAGGACAGCCAGGGCCAGCTCCACCTTTGTCCATCCTGGTATTTAGAGCCCAGCCCTGCCTTCTCCTGAGTCCCCTGTCTCCTCTTTCCTGCCCCCTCCTCCCCACTGGCGCCTGCGTGGGAGGCCTTGGCTGTGTGACAGGGGAGTCTGGCCTCAGAGCAAGGGCTCTTCTTTTTCTCTGCCTGAGAGAAGCATCTTTCCCCAGCACAGGCTTGGTAGCCCCACAGCTGGGGGTGGTGGTGGTTGTAAATCCCCCCCCTCCACCTGCCTATGGGAAACAGCTAGGGCCCCTGAACATCCTGTGGACTTAACCCTTTCCAGGCCTGCAGACCTTTTCCCTGGGCCTGAGCTGGGAAGGGGAGAGGGTCTCTTTGGGTCCAAGTAGAACTTCTGCTCATGTGTGTGATGCTGGCCAGTGGCCCATGTATTATTTATTGGGAGGAGTTAAGATCGCCATCCTGCCAGAAGCCAGGAAGGGCTGGGCTGGTTAACCCCTGGTGTGGCTGGCGAGGACCAAGGCAGGAAGGGTGTTGTCTGGGACACAGGAGCCTCCTCTTTGGTTACCACTAGCATCCAAAAGGCCTTTGTTCGGAACCAGGCTCTGGGATGAATCTTGGACCAGCTGGAAATATGTGCACGGCCCCAGGGTGGGGCTGCTGAAATCTAGCTGTTTACTTAGCTCTCTCTTCACTAGACTGTAAGTGTCCAGGAAGCAGGGACCTTGTTTATCTTTGGAAGATAATAAATTCTCTATAAATGACCCAAGTGATGCCGGAAGTTTCCAGCTGTCAAATTTTTCTCCCTCCCTTCCTCTTCTGAAATTGGATCCCTTTGGGATAACTTTCCATTATAACTTTAATGGTCTGAAGGGTGTGAAAACACTTTGTAAAGTTAGAACATTATACACCTCAGGGATAATTATTATTTGAGTCTCTAAGAAACTGGGAGAGGACATTCTTATCTCCAGGTGGGTGGGAAGACCATCCATTAGCCTGCTGATGACTGTGATAATCTCTCTGCTGTGTGGCCTGGTAATAAATTTTCATGGGGTTTTCATGATCACTGTCTTATCTGATCTTCCCCACCTCCTGGAGCAGAGATGATCTCTTTTTGCTTTGTGGATGAAGAAATTGAGAACCCAGAGAAGTTTAGTATCTTGCTCAAAGCCACACAGCGATTGTATGGTGTGGGAGCTGGGATTGGAGCCCCGGTTGGGGGGCGGGGAGGGCAGAGAACTGGCCCAGGTGGAGCTATTCAGTGTTAATGATGCCAGGGGAGAAGCAGGGCAAGCAGGAAGGAAAGGGGACAAAGATTAGAATATGGGTCCCAGAGTAAAGGCTTGGGAGTTTTAAATCCCTGTCCTAGGTGACTTAGGGTGGTAGCTAGGCAATGATAGCATTTTATTGAATGCTGATTGTGGGCCAATACTCTGCTAGGTGCATTGTATGAATTACTACATAACTCATTTAATGAAGATGCATAGGAACGAGGATGGGATGGGGGTTGAGACAGAGGATGGGAATTGAGCTTATTTGGAAGGGGAAAGAGACAGGAAATAGAGGGCAGAGGCACCTTGATTAACAACAGTGCTCAACAGCCCAGAAGGCTGCAGAATGAATCCTGGCAGGTGTCTAGGCCATTGTGGGTTGGGAGGATGGTATCACAGCCTACAGTTGCAGCACTCCAGGAGGTGGCTAGGGTATGAGCCTGGTTACTCTGGCCTGGCCCTGATGGGCCGTGATCTGCCCCTCCCTCAAGCCACATCAGAAAGACAATAGTACCAGAGAGCCTCCTCGGGATAGGACATATGGGTGCCAGGACGTCCAGAAGGACAAGGGGCCCTTGTGCTGGCCTCAGCTTCAGATCCTACTCCACCCTCCCTAGCTTGGGGGTGGTCGGAAGTTCAGCTCCTGGGGTGGGATGGAGGCTGGGAGCTCACACTGCAGGCCGGTGCTGGGGCCTGGGTCACCTGGAGGTCTCCAGGGAGCCAAGGGTGGGGCAGGGGTAGCAAGCTCCGGGTTTTTGGAGTCTGGTGGAGGCAGGGAATTGACTGCGTAGGGCAGCTTCTGCTGGAGCTTGAGGAATGTATTCCTTTGAACAGAATGCTGGGGTTTCCAGACTTTTCTCTTGATCCTCACAACAACCCTGTGGGGTATAAATGCAAGAGATGATTACCCCCATTTTACAGATGAGAAAACAGAGGTTCAAAGAGATGGAAGGCTTTACCAGAGGCCACCCAGGGAGAAAGAGGAAGCTCCAGGACTCCCAGCAGCTCTGGGAGTGGTGACAGGAGGTGGGCTGTGAGAAGCTGATTGAAGCCATGTGGACTCAGGAAACCCGAAGGCCACCTGAAGAGTGGGTCCCACGAGGCAGTTCTCCAGCAGCGTCTTCCTCCATCACTCCACCTTTCCCATCCCCTTCCGCTGCCTACTCCACCTCTGGGAGTTCGGGCCAAGCCTGGAACATTCCAGGAAAGGGAGGTGCTGCGCAGGCTGGAAGCCGGGTCAGGGAGGCACAGGGGCCCAGCCGGACAGCCCAAATCCACTCAGCTTTTCCTTGAAATTCCACACACCCTGGGCGTTTGGCAGCAGCCCGGAATGTGCTTCATCCGAACAATTTGTCTTTCACGGTGCATTTGCATCAATGACCTCATTGTTCCTTTTGCCTTTTCCAGGACCACTCTGGGGGGCTGAGGCTCTCCCTGTGTTGGGGGCACGTACGGGAGAGCGCGCCCCCTGGTGGCCCAATCTGCACACACCCACCCAGGTGCCCCTGCTGAGCTTCTGCGGGAGGAGCAGTCTGACTGTATTATGCAGGGTGATGCATCCCACCCCAGCTCCCCACTCCCCATCCTGTTCCCAGGGTCCCTGGGTGGAGCGGCAGACAGAGATTACAGGAGGCGAGAAGGCACAACACAGGCAGTCAGGCACTTCATAAAAGGAGGGGTGCTGTTATGAAAAAAGCAACAGTCCAGGGCCCCCCAATACCTGTGTGGCTTAGGTGATTCAGCAACTTCTCTGGGCCTAAAATGAGGAGCATGGCTTAGAAAGCAGTGTACAACAGCACTAAAATCCTGGGCGTGGAAGCCTCACATATGGGGTTTGAGTTCTGGCTCGCCCACTTGCTATCTGGGTGCAAGGTATTTACCCCGATGAACCTCAGTTTCTTGCTCTGTAAAATGATGACAGCAATACAGTTGATCATTGTTGCTTGTGGATTCTGTATTTGCAAATTAGCTCACTTGCTAATGTTTCTTTGTGGCCCCCAAATCAATACTTGTGGAACCTGTGGTCATCTGCACACATGCAGAGTGTCAAAAAATTTGAGTTGCCCAAAGGACACATTAGCTGAGTTTGAATAAGGTGATGCTCTGGCTTCTCATTTCAGCTCTCATCATAAGCAAGTGTCCTTTTCTTGGTGTATTCACTGCCACGGTTTTTGCATATTTGTGCTTTTCATTGGTGATTTTGCTGTATAAAATTGCCACCAAGCATAGTTATGAAGTGCTGTCTGGTGTTCCTAAGCGCAAGAAAGCGGTGATGTTCCTATGGAGAAAACGTGTGTGTTAGAGACGCTTCATGCAGGTGTGAGTTATAGTGTTGTTGGCTGTGAGTTCAATGGTAATAAATCAACAATGCATATTAAATAAGGTGTCTTTAAACAGAAACACACATAATACAAAGTTACAAATTGATCAGTTGATTAATTCACAGACCAGAGTCTTGCAGGAACATAACCTTGTATTTCTCATAGGAGCAATGGGTCAGTATTCACTAATTCGGTGTAATGTGTCAAGCGTGGCCTTGTAGCTATTGCATTTATTACTGTTCTGCAATGTATGGGTCCATGTGTGGATCTCCTGCAGTGCCCGAAGCTCATGTGGGGGTGGCAGCCTGGAGGTGGGATCCCCCAGGGGACACACACACAGACATCACCAGCCAGGCTTTGCCGCTCATGCCTAGAACTTCTACCGTGAACACTTAATTCATTCAGTTTCATTAAAAGGCCAACATAGCTCTTGATGACTCACAAAGCCTCTTTTCACTGACATTATCCCATTTGACGCTCACAACAATCTTGTGACAGTTGCATCACTGTTCCCATTTTACAGATGAGCCCGAAGTTCAGAGAAGCTAAGTAATCACCACAAGGCCACCTGGTTTGTTGGCAGCAGTCAGAAATCTTCAAAGTCCATGGTCTTTCTACCACCAGGCTCTTCCCTGTTAAAACATAAATGCTCTGGGGAAGTTAAGACCCAGATCTTGTTCTTGACACTTTAGTGTGAATGAGCGCATGGAAGTCCCCAAGGAAATTGGCTTAGAGCAGGTGGGCATAAATATCTACACACCCACTCCCCAGCCTCCACCTCTGCCCTGGGCCAGTGCTCACGGCAGCTCATCCTGACACCTCTTAACCTCCCTTTCTGCTTGCAGTTCCTGTGGGCTCTGAGTCACCTGCCCCAATGTCATCAGAGTTACCTTTATAAAAATCAGGTCTGATTATCCTGCATTCCCTAAAATCACTCAGAGGATGCCTTTGCCTGTAGGATGAGACCACACCGCTTATTTTGTTGAAATGACTTCAAATGCCTATGCTTTCTTTCCTCCAAACTTTTCTCATGTGGTTTCCTCTGCCTCTCCCTCCTATTTTGGTCTGCTCAGGCTCCTAAAATAGAACACCACAAATTGGGTGGCTTAAACAACAAACATTTACTTCTCATGGTTCTGGAGGCTGGGGAAGTCCAAGATCAAGGTGCCGGCAGATTCTTTGTCTGGTGGGGGCTCTCTTCCTGTTTTGCAGATGGTTGTCTTCTTGTATCCTCACATGGTCAAGAGAAAAATCATCTTAAGTCTCTTTTTATAGGGCACTAATCCCATTCATAAGGGGTCCACCCTCATGACCTAATTACCTCCTAATCCCATCACTGGGGGTTAGGATTTCAACAAATGAATTTTGGTGGAACATAAACATTCAGTCTTTAACACTTCCCATTCCTCACACCCTCCTCATGTCTACATGTTCAAGTCCTGTTCATCCTTCCTAGACTAGCTTTCGAAGCCTGCTCCTCTGTGAAACCAATTCCTCTTGTTGTCTCTTCCCACACCCCTCTCTCAGGCTTCAGAGACCTGGACTGGGGTTACCACTCTGGACTCCCTGGCCCCTGACAGCCATAGTGTCCTTCCCTAGCCCTGGGTGTCTCTGTTGAACCAGGCTCTGTCCACCTCTGCCCATTCCTAACCTCCCAGAGGCTCTGGGCCAGGAATAGCAAGGTTTGCAGAGGCAGAAGCTGGGACAGAGGTTTAGGGAGCATGGAGCAGAGATGAGACAGGTTGTGGAACAGGCTGCTCTGTGTGACTCTGTGTGTGCGTGTGTGCCTGTGATATCGAGAAGTGTGGAGAAGGTTAGGCATCATGAATGTAATTCCTCCTTTGACTTTTCTTTGGGAAGGGAAAGGGACTATGGTTAAGATTTAAATTGCATTTTAGTTATTTTTGATTTCCACGCTGATACGTTTTGCATGTATCCCTGAGCCAGCGGAGCCCCCAGACGGGCACGGTCGGGCCTGCTTCACCGTCTTCCATCCTACCCCATCTGGTCCCCACTTTTCTTACATTTCAGCAACCACACTTACCTGTTTATTCCTCAGGAAAGCCAAGGTCTCCGGAATGTGGATGCCCTTAACCTCCTGATTTGCTGCAAAATCCCAGTTTCTCCCTATCCATTTCCCTTCCCCTGCCTCAAGGATCATGTCCCTTTTCCTGTTGAAGTCAATCTGTCTACTGGTCCTCTTTTGTTTTTCCTTTTCCTTTCAATTTTTTTATTGTGGCAAAATGTGCACCACAAAATTTATCATATTACCCATATTTAAGTGTAGAGATGAGTGACATTAAGTACATTCACACTGTCATGCGTCTGTCAGCACCACTCACCCACAGAACTCTTCATCCTGCAGAACAAAACTCTGTGCCTGGTAGACGATTTCCCACTTCCTCCTGCTCCCAGCCCACGGCAACCTCCATTCTACTTTCCATCTTATAAATTGGACTTTTCTAGGAATTTCATATAAGTGGAATCACACAGTTTGTTTTTTTGTGTCTTTTTTTTTTTTCATTTAGCATAATGTCTTCAAGGTTCACCCATGTCGTAGCATGTGTCAGAATTTCTTCCCTTTTTAAGGATAAATAATATTCCTTTTTATGTATATACCCTGCTTTGTTTATCCATTCATTTGTCCATAGACGTCTAACAGGTTGCTTCTACCTTTTGGCTATTGTGAGGAGGTGAGGAGTGTTGCTATAAACATTGGATATACCAATATCTCTTCAAGACCCCGCTTTCAGCTCTTTTGGGCATTTACCCAGAAGTGGAATTGTTGGATCATGTGGTAATTCTATGTTGTCTATGTATCCATGACTAAATTTGCCTCCTTTGGGCTGGCCCGTGGCTCACTTGGGAGAGTGCGGTGCTGATAACACCAAGGCCACGGGTTCGGATCCCTATATAGGGATGGCCGGTTAGCTCACTGGGAGAGTGTGGTGCTGACAACACCAAGTCAGGGTTAAGATCCCCTTACCGGTCATCTTTTAAAAGATTCATAATCTCCCCCTACTCCCCCACCACAACCCCCTCCTCTAATCTGTTCTGGTTACTCCCTGGACTCATATGCAATTGTTAGTGATCTCGGAACTTTCCTCTCCTTTGTCCTGGGAATCCCCTTGGCCTCTTACCTATAGAATCCCCAATTTTCTGGGGCCCATGCCTTCCTCTTTTGTACTTTTCTCCTTCATTTAGGTGAAACACAATCTCCATTCACTTCCTGAGAAAAGAGGCAAGAAAATTTTGAAACTTTGCATATTTGAAATTATCTTTTGTTTATCTTCACGGTTAACTGATAGTTTGGCTGGGTATACATAGCATTCTAGTTGAAAATTATTTTCCCTTCGCATTTTAAAGATATTTTTCTATTGTACTTTAGTTTCCAGTGTTGCTATTGGGAAGCCTAAAGCTATCTAACTTTTCAATCTTTTGTCTGTGATCCACTTTTTCTCTTTGGAAGCTTTAAATATCTTCTCTTTGTGTCCTGTGCCTTGGGACTTTGTCATTAGTAGAGCTCACTTGATGAGCCCGATCCCTTCAGTTCCTGGGAGGTGTGAGTTTATTTTCTTTGTTAACCATTTCCTACCCAAGTTCTTTGGTCTATCTTTCTGGAACTCCAAATAGAAAAATATTAGACTTCCTAGATGATCCTTTAATTTTCTTATCTTCCTGATCTATTTTCCATCCTTTTTTGTACTTCTGGAATATTTCTTCAACTTTATCATTCAGCCTTTCTATTGAATGTCATATTATTGCTGTCATGTTTCTAATTTTCAAGAGTTCTTGCTGTTTTCTGAGTGCCCCTTTGTCTTTTTATACAGCATTCTCTTCCCATTTCATAGATGCAATATCTTCTCTCTCTCTCTCTCTGGAAATATTAACCATAGTTTTAAAAAGTTTCATTCTATTCTTTACATTGTGCGTTTCTCCAGATTGCTTTTTAATCTGTTTCAGTTCTCTTTCAAATTAGAGATTTTCCTCAAATACCTGGTGATCCTTAATTGCCCATTTCTGTGTATGAATTTGAGGCACTAAAAAGCTGGTTGGAAGCACTGTGTGTCTCGTGGGTCTAACTCAAGCGTGTCCACGCTGAGATTGTTTGGCATCATTGCAGGACTCTCAGATGTTAAGTCATTCTCTGGGGCTGGGTATTCCCTGGGTCAGAATCTTAAGTCGCTTGCTGGGAAGTCTGAGCTTGGCTGTCGGGGTTTCCAGAGCAGAAGTGGGAGAATGTGTGTGTGTGTGTCACCCTTCAATGTGTGAACTTCCCTTAATCCTCAGCTGTACCTGTTGTCCTTGAATCCCAAATCTCTCTGATCCAGTGACTCTAGAGAGAATACCTTTCCTTTTCCTCAAAGTCCTGAGCCCTGGGCATGCTAACATTGAGGTGTCTGCATTGAAACCACACCTGCCAAGGTCACCAGAGACTTCAGTGGCCTAAGATTGTTGGAGGAGTGAGCTTCTAGGACATGGCACTGTAATGTCCCCTCCTTCGGGACTGTCTTCCCTTGACTGCTGTTGATCTCATTCTAGCCACACCTCTTTCTCCTCCTCTGAATTCCTTCCTCTGCTCCCCGTTACGTGTCCCTACCCCTTGAGGTTCACCCTCAACCTTCTTCCCCCCCTTTCTTTCTGTCTCCACACCCTGCTCATCTTATCCATGCCACGATAAGGTGACAATTCCTGGTCTGCCTCTCCAGCCACCACCTTCCCCTTGAGCTCTACACCAGATTATCCAACTAACCAGCTACCGGACATTGCCCCTTTCTGTCCCCTGAGCATCTCTGATTACCCCTGTCCAAAGTGTAACTCATCATTTTCATCCCAAACCAGCTCTTCCTCTGTGAATCTCTCCATTTTAATTTTAGGATACCACATCCATCCTGTTGACCAAGCCAAAGAAACCCTCTAGATTCTTCTCTTCCCCCCACCCCTACTGTCCCTGTCCCTCACCCTTACACACACCTACTGATCAGTGAGTGAAGATTGTCCTCGTAACTGACTGCTCAGTCTGTCCTCTTTGCTTCATGCTGTTGCTGCCACCTTAGTCTGCGTCCTTCTCAGCAGTCACCCCTAATTATTAGTATTTCTGTTATTTTTTATTCTATCTGTATAATATTTATATTATATTTTTATTATGCTTGATCATTATCCTCAGTATTATTATTATTGTAACTGCCTCTGAGCTGGTTCCTTGGCCTCCGATCATTCTACCCTCTAACCCGGCTTTGATTCTACAGTCTGCGTGAACTTTCTAAAATCCACACCTGGCTGTGTTACCCTGGCTGACAGTCCTTTAGTGGACCCCAGTTAAACACATGAAGTCCAGGCTCCCTGGCACCTGGCATGAAGACCAGGTTTCATAACTTGTCACCACCTCTACCTCCACTCCCAGTTTCATGTCCTTCTGTTTGTCCCCAGTCTAGTCCTTCACACACTAGCAAGAGCCAACTGCTGATGTCCCCCCACCCCCCATGGCTTTTCATGCCACTGTGCTGTTGCTTGGTCTCTTCTTCGGGGCTCTTCCATAATGCCCTTTCGCCCTGTTTGCCTGCTGAACTCCGGTACTTCCTACAAAACCTAGCTCAGGGATCATGCCCTCTGTGAAGCTTCTCTTAAGTTCCCTCTTAGAGAACTCATAAGTGCCTTCTCAGTGTGAAAATACTCACAAAACACATATGTAATTACACGTATTACAAGAGTTTGGGGAGTTTTTAACATATTTATGTGAACAGCAAACAAGAGAAGCAGCCTTCTCTTCTGTCTGGATTTTAGTCTGAACCATGAAAAATTCACATTTATCAAGGTAGGGGAGGGAGGATATTGCAAGTGTGTATTTCACTATATGCTGAACCCCCTGAGTTATTTTGAGGTGATGGTACCTGGAGGTGAGAGTGAATATCATTTTGTTACAGGCTGTGACCTTCTTGGCTCCCTGGACTCCACAAGGCACTTTGGGAACTTCCATATCCTTAAGTGGTGGAAACAGTAGTAGGAATTTTCTTTGTACCTTGGCCTTCTGAGGAGTCAGAAATTCCACTCTGGGGAATAGGTCTGTCAATGTCAGGGCCCACTCACTCCCTGTTCCAGTCGCCCTCTAGTGTCAGCAGCCTTCTCTTCATGCTCTTTTTGTGCATCACCCTTGGCCACACCCAGAGAGGATCAGGGGCAACTTCCTGGGATAAAGATCTTTAAGTCCTTGGAGACAGTTGTGCACACACTGTTGGTTTAGGCTGCCCCCGCCATGTGTGCCTTTGAATGGGTTCTAGAAGGTCTCTGAGTTCCCTGGAATTGGTGTGTGTGGAAGTTTACAGTTTTCAAAATGATGTGTGTGAGTGTGTATGGAATTCAAGAGTTTTCAAAGGAAGTCCTAAATCCCCCAAAAGTTAAGAGCTACTTAACCACTTAGATTCTCAAGGGAACCCCTGGACTGCAGGGAGATCTCATTTTAAGAAAGATAAACATTTTCAAAGTAGCTATGTTGGAGTTACAGTAACTGCATTGCAAAATGCTTCCCTCAGATATGCTGCATTTGTTTCTCTCCGAGCTCTAGCCCTGGAATTGACCCATATGACCTTGTTGTGAGCAAGGAATGTGTGCGGGGAAGTTTCAGCAAGTGCAGGGTACGGGGCCCAGATTGGACACACTTTATATCATCTGGGTGGAGGGAGAGGGGAAGGGTCAGAATAGGGAGAAGGGACCTTCACATTTGGTTGGCCACTGAAGTTTTCACACGCGGGCCATCTCATATACAGTCAGTAGGTCACAAACACATTACACACACATTTTCTTCTATTTCTCTCTGTTTCTCTGTCACTCTGTCTCTGTCTCTCTCATACGCCACCAGTTCTCCCTCTGGTGGCAAGAAGGGGAACTTCATCTCCTTCTCCTAGGAACAGAAATTCAAATCCCGGGAATAGGTTTGTAAATGCCAGAGAAGGACTGAAACAAAATTCACAGTCCCACAATCAAACTGTTTCATTAAGCACCTTGGGGACATTTTATTAAACCACTAACCCCCCAGAGGTCACTAGCAACTGCCAATCCTACATTCAATAACTTCGCTATTAAAAATTTCTTAATTGAGGGCCGACCTGTGGCTCACTTGGGAGAGTGTGGTGCTGACAACACCAAGGCCACGGGTTCGGATCCCTGTATAGGGATGGCCAGTTAGCTCACTGGGTGAGCGTGGTGCTGACAACACCAAGGCCAAGGGTTAAGATCCTCTTACTGGTCATGTTTAAAGAAAATTTTTTTTTTCCCTTAATTGATCCCTGTAACTGGCTGCTATCAGACAGAATTTAAAAACCGTAGTTTATTTTTTCTTGATTATTTCATCCTTTTGCCTTATTTCATAAATGATAATGTGAATCAGGATAATAACAATGATAATCTGCTAAAAACATACTATGGTGGTTCTCAAACTCTTTGGGCTCAGGATCCATTTACACTCTTTATTGAGGATGCCAAAAACCCTTTAAGTCAGTTAATCTATCAATATTTTCCATATCAGAAATTAAAACATAAATTTAAAACATATTTATTAATTCATTTAATAGCGATAAGTTTATCTTACATGTTAACTTAAATAAAATATTTCATTATAAATGTTATAAATAACATAAACAAATACGATACAATAAAATATTATTATTATTCATTATAAATAAAAATTTTTGTAATAAAACTACAAAACAAAAATACCTAATGAGAAGAGTGGCATTATTTTACATTTTTACAAATTTCTTTAATGTCTGGCTTAATAGAAGACAGCTAGATTCTCATATCTGCTTCTGCAGTCCATCTGTTGTAATATATTTTAGTTGAAATACATAAAAAACATCCAGCCTTACACAGATATGTCTGTGTCAGAAAAGAAAGGAGTGTTTTCATAGCCTTTTCAGAGAATTGTGGCTATTCTTCTTGGATACTACATCAAAACTCAACTAGTGGGAGTTTCTTAAAGGTTAGCTACGGTGTACAATCTGAAAGCATATCAATAAAGTTTGCATAGTCTGTTACATTAAATTCCCTCAGTTTATCTTGCACTTTGAATGGATCTTTTACTCACTGTGTGATTTTGTAACATTATGCATTGGTCATTTGGAAGATACTGACCTTCTGAATTATGCAGATCTTCCAAATGTCGATACATTTTATACATTATACAATTATTACAAAAATCACATTCTTTAAAGAAAAGTCCACATATTTGGGAACCTGTCAAGCTCACAATGGCAGACACAAATTTTCCAAGTTTCAAATTTTGTGCTTGAAAACCCGAATTTCATAAGTGGCAAGAAATACTCTCAGCTGTTTGTCTTTAATTTACAGGCTCACTTTGTTCATATTTGAGAAAATATCTACCGATATTCAAGTTTGACTAATAGTAGTTTTTCAGGGTACATGGCATTCCATGGTGGACTATTCTAGCTCCTGCAGCTAGAAGTGGACTATTCCATCACGCTTTAGTACATGCTCATAGCACAAGTGCTTTTTTTATACTCACCGTATTTAATTTAATATAATTAACACTTTTCCCCCCACTTTATTGAGGACACTCAAGTAAAACTGGCCTTTTCTCCCTAGTGGGTGTGTGATGCACAAGCTCAGGGCAGTCTGTGATGGAGAGGAGGTGGGTCTGATACCACCTCCATCTCCCGCTTTGCCTGGGAGAGTGAATTTCACACCTCCCCCACCCCCACCCCAGAGCCCCGTTTGGTTTCCTACCTCTGCTCCAGCAGGTACTTCTCTGGGTGTAGCTATGTGTCTACTGTTCCTTTTTCCCTCCTGGACTGACAGTGAGCAACTTGAGACAGGGCATCGTGTTATTGGTTCCCCTGCAGCAGAATCCTCTGCCGAGGAGAGAGGGGTGGGTGGAGGTGGTGGCTGAGAGCGTGCCTTGGGCAGGAAGCAGAGGACGGCCTCCTCCTTCTTGCACAGAGGAGAGGAGCAGCTTCCCCTCCCTTCTGCCCCAGTGTGAAAAGGGTGGGACCCCACGGAAGGAGGGTCAGCCCAGCCTCGGAGCTTTGGAGAGGTTATCCCAGGCTGGCTGGGGTCTTGCAGGAACTTCATTAGACCTGCTGATCTAGAAGTCCTCTCCCTGGTCAGTCCTTCTCCATGGTTCCTGTAAAATAGTCATGGGTGGGGGCAGGAGTGTGACATGGGCAAAGAAAGCAGGCTAGGGTCTGCAGAGGTGTGGGGTGTGGAGGGCAATGAAGAGGGAGGAGGAAGTGGGCAGGGAGGCGGGCTGTTCACCAGACACAAAGGCAGGGCCCTTTGTCTGTGTTGGCACCTGCCTCCCCTACATTCCCAGCCCCAGCCCGGGCATGGGGTGGAGGGGGTGGCCATAGTTCAGGGTGACCTCCCAGGGGCTAAGTTTAACATCAACAAAGGCCCAGCTGCCCAGCTGTTGTTTCTATGTATGTCTGAGCACGTTGTTGGAGGGGAGAGCAGTTCATCACCTATGCCAAGGTCAGTGAGTGTCTGGGGCTGCTCCTCCCTGGGGGAGGGGGCAGCCAGTGCCTGGATAGTCGGGGTGCCAAGACCTTGAACAAGAAGGCTTCCCAGCCAACCCTCTCCCTGTATCCTTAGCCATGTGCTCCCCAAGCTTATCTTAGGACCCTGAGGAACAAACTGGGGTCCCTCCTGAGCCTTGCGGGGCAATTTCCTGCACTGTCCCTGGTGGGCAGGCTTCTCTCTGTGTTGTCCACTTGTCCATTCATTTATTCCACAGGCATTTTTTGAGCACCTCCTATGTGTCAGCCACTGTGCTGGTGGCTGAGGATACAAAAATGAGCATGACATGGTGTTGACACTCAAGTTTGTCCCAGGCTAGTAAATGGATGACTTCAATGTTGCAGGTTAAGTGCAGGGAAAGAGGGACGTGCAGGGGCTGCAGGCGTAGAGGAGGGCTCCTAATGCAACCAGGGTGGTCAGGGTGGGCTTCCTGGAGGAGTCAGTTCTCCCCTGAGACTCGGAGGAGGGTAGGAGGGTAGGTGGGGTGGGAGAGAAGGGCCTTCTGAGAAGCCCCCGCTGCTCCAAAATGTTGAGCCGTTCGGGGTGGCTGGAGCCAGGGGGCTGTGAAGGCCAGGGAAGCCATGAGGGGTAAGGTCATGAGAGGGCATCTGACTAGACCACAGGGCTGCATTTCATCATCTCGTCAGGAGCAGTGGGGATGGAGCAGTCCGGGAGAGCAGCAAGCAGGCTGTTGCAGTGGCCCGAGCAGAGGTGGTGGCGTGGGTCGGGGAGGAAGGCAGACCAGGAGACCCTGAGGGGGGCACAGGACAGACCTGGTGCTCAACTGACATGCAGAATGAGGGAAGGGAGGAGAGTGGGGTGGTCCTCAGATTTCTGGTTTGGCTGCATACAGGTACCCAAGACCATCAGTGGGGCCCGGCAGTGGTGGGAAAGGATCCAAGGTTCACTGCTGTATCCCCAGGGCTGGTGCTTGGGACATGTGGGTCTGGAGCATGGGGTGGGGGGAGGGAAGGGGCAGGAGACCAGCCAGGCCAGGGTAGCTATTGTCTGGGCTGTTTCTGCCCAACTCAAGGCCCTGCTGAGGGCTGAGCACAGGCGAAGTCAGACCTTTTGCCCATTGCTTTGTGTCTGCCCAGAAGGGGCACCTTTAAGTGGTTCCTAAAGCGGGTCTCCAGACCAGCAGCATCAGCATTGCCTGAGAACCTGCTGGAAATGCAACTTTCTGGGCTTCACCGCAGACCTGCTGAATCAGAAACTCTGGGGGATGGGGCCCAGAATTTGTGTTTTAACAAGCCCTCCCAGGGATTCTGACGTGCCCTTAAGTTTGAAAGCCCTAGCAGGGGCCTGTTCTGCTGCACACCATGCTGAGTCGCAAGGGGACAGGGACAGAGTAGAAGCCCCATTGCCTGTCCCCACAGACAGCTTTCTCAGAGGGAAGGCAGAACTGTACACCCGAAAAGACAGGCAATGCAAGGCTTAGGACCCAAGAAGCTGCGCGAGAGAGCAAGGTGGGACCTGGAGAGGCGAGGAAAGGCCTGGGGAGGAGGCCTGGAATGGGGGCTCCAGCCGCAGGGCAGAAGGGAGGGGATGAGAGCACTTCTGCTCTGCAAACAGGCGTGCTCAAAGGTGCAGGAGGGGGAAGCCCATGGTGTCTGGGTTGGGAGGCGGTACATAGAGTCGTGTGGCCAGGGTGGGGGTGCAGGGTAGGCTGGAGTCACGATGTTGAGGGCACCCTGGGCAGGGGCAGTGGGTAGGGTGAGGTGGAACTGGGAGAGAGTCAGGCAGTGACCTGGTGTCCTAGTTCCCAGGCTTGCTGACTGTTCACATGCCAGTTTGAAAAGAATTTGTTTGTAAGGCGGGGTCCACACCTGCTTTGCTAGTTCACTCTCCACCTCTGTTCACCAATCCCTATCCCCACCCCCTGTGCCCCACAGGGTCAGCCCCAAACCCCACCTACTTATTATGGGGATTTCTGGAGAGGCAGCTTGTTTTGCAGGAACCTGCCAAGGCAGGGCCTAGTCTCAGGCTCAGGGTGTGAGGGCTCAGCCAGCAGCACAGAAAGGGCCTGGGGTGGGAGTGGGGGTCTTTGGGGCCCCTTTCTTCATCACAGCACCAGACTGATGGGAGGAACCAAGCAGATGGGCCCCGGAGGAGTCAGTGTGGGGCAATGCCAAGTGCAAGGAGCTGGGAGCGCAGGGAGAAGTGAAGCAACAGGTGTGGGCGGAGGCTGGGCGCTGGGAGGCAGGCAGAGGTGCGGGAGGTGGTGTGGGGTGCAGAGCGTGAGAAGGTGGATGCTGAGCACTGCAGCCTGCGGGGGCTCACAGGGGCCCTCCCCTACTCACTCTGCCGTGCCTCTCCTTTGCTTCCATCCGCCCATCACTAGCCCCCAGGCCTCCCTGGAGAGGAAGGAAGGGCCCCTTCCTCATGGTGTCTCAGTGCTGAAATAGTGGCTAATACCACTGTTATTTGTTGCTAGGCAGCCAGACCTCTTACAATTAGGTACATCAGGAATTGGTAATTCAGAGCATCACTTAGTTTTTTACGTTGGAATGAATTACATGGAGCTTTGGAGGCCCAAGTCTGGTCCCTTCCAAATGCCCAGTCGCAGCCACAGTGCTGGTGAGGACAAAACACTAAAGTAAGGGCGATGGCCCCTGTTTATTGAACCCCTACTATGTGCCAGATGCAGGGCTGGTGAATGAGCATGGACTTTGGCAGCAGAGACCTGGGGGCAATTCTCGACCCTGCCTCTTCCTTGCTATGGGACCGCGGATGAGTCACTTAACCACCGTGAACCTCCATTTTCCCATGAGTAAAGTAGAGTTAACAATGGTACCTACCCCTGAATGTTACTGTGAGGTTTCACCGAGGATACACTAAGAACCGACACTACCAAGCACTTGTCTCCTGTCAGACATTTGCAAAGCCCTTTATCTACATTACCTCATTTCAGCCTCTGAGGTGGGCACGGATGTGACCTCAATTCACAGATGGGGACATGGAAGCTCGGAAGGGTTAGGTCGCCTAAGTTACACTAGCGAGTGCTCCTAGTGAGTGGCAGGACTGTCTGCTCCCAAGGCTGCAGGCTCACTTGCCACACTATGCTGTGTCTTAATGCCACAGGCCTTACAGTGAGGCTGATTGGTGGCAGAAAATTGAGGGGTGACAACTTTTCGGTTTTAGCCTCCTCAGCCCCCAGCCCTGGCCCTTGCAGAACACAGCCGCAGGACTCTGGGGTGGGTGGACGAGGCAGGGAGGGCCTGTCGCAGGAGGGGCCGGTGGGAGGGCAGGTGGGCTGGGCCCCAACATTTGCTAATGGGCTCCTCTGCTTCCCAAACTGTGCCAGGGAAGCCACGCTGACAGGTGTCAGCCGCTGAGGTGTCAGGCCCTGACTCCACAACCCACGGCCTTACGAGGCTTAGCTCCTCTGGCCAGACACTTCCCTCCCTTGCCCTGTGGCCTTCCAAACCCTGGGGGTAGTGAGACTAGAGGCTGGAACCCCCTACCGGGCCTTCTCCTTTCATGACACCCACCCCAGGTCCCCCCCTTTCCTGGGCTTGCCCCTTCCTCCCTAGAGCTGGCCATCCCTGGTCCTCATTTTTTCTCCTCCTGCCCTGTGTTCCCTCAGTTTTCAGTCAGAAGATCTGAGAGGGCACCGGCCACAGAGGCTGTTCTCTTGCGGCCTGGCTTCTAGCCAAGGCTGACTCAGTCTCTCCCCATACTTTAAAAGAGGCAAAAGGAAGGCTATCAGCCTTGTCCCAGGGAGGGAGGTCCTGGGGTAGGGGACGGGGGTGGTGAGTCCCCATGGAAGCCAGGCTCACCCTCAGTTCACTGCGTGCGTACTCTTCACCCAGCTTACAAATGAGGCAGCCACGGTCCCGAGAGGACACTGTGTAGCTGGGTCAATTCTGCGGTGAACCTAAATCGAGGCTAGTGTTTAGAAGCCTGCAGCAAGGTTAGGGCTGATGCCAGGAGGGGCAACTGAGGCAGGCTCACTGATGTGGTATAGAGTAGGGCTTGCGGGGGAAGCTGGCTCAGACATTAGCACAAGGTCAGTTTTAGCATTTCGCATGCCATGTGTGAAATGGATAAAAAGAGGGCCAGTGACGACCTCAGTAACCCAAATGAGAGAATAAAGAGCAAGAAGAGGAAGATTCTAGAAGGTGAGGGCCAGGGCTGCCAGGCGCAGCTGTGTAGATTGTCCACCTCACAAGAGCGCTGGCCCAGCTGGGCTAGGTGGCTGACGTGCAGCCCACACCTGCCTGCAGAAGCCATTTACCTGTGGGGCTGCACCCACCTGGAGGTGGAGCTGTTTTCCAATATGCACAAAGGGCCCCTGTGGCCACTGGAGTCTCTGTTAGTGCTTATATTAGGTTTAAGAAGAGGGATAGTGCTAGGATTAGAACTGGGCTAATGTTAGGGTTAGGGAAGTGACTCTGCTGTAGGGGCAGCGTGACAGAGCACTGGGCTGGGAGTTGGAACACCTGACTCACTCATTGCTTGGCTTCTCCTCTCTGGGCCTCGGTTTCCTCATGGGCACACTGATTGGACCGAACCATCTTCCTGCTCTGACGTCCTGCGATCCTCTCAGCAAGATCGGAGCTGACTTTCAGGAAGGCCGCACTGGCAGGGCTGGGTGCTGGCTGGGGAAGGGTGAGGCTCCGCCTCAGGGTTGCCTTGCCCTGGGAACACTCGACGGGGGCTGGTTCTTCTCACTGACCCTCTCAAGCCCACCGATTTCCTGGCTGGCCCCAAGCACAGACTGAATCGTGAAGTCCCAGGACAAGCAAGGTGCTGGAGAGCATATTAGTTTCTTATTGCTGCTGTAACAAATCGCCATAAATTTGTGATTTAAAAGAACACTTTTTTTTTTTTTTAAAGATGACCGGTAAGGGGATCTTAACCCTTGACTTGGTGTTGTCAGCACCACGCTCTCCCAAGTGAGCTAACCAGTCATCCCTATATAGGGATCTGAACCCATGGCCTTGGTGTTATCAGCACCACACTCTCCTGAGTGAGCCATGGGCTGGCCCCCAAACAACACATTTTTTATCTTAGAGTTCTGGAGGGCAGAAGTCCAAAATCAGTGTTGCTGGGCTGCAAGTCAAGGCGTTGGCAGGCCTGCTCCCTCTGGAGGCTCTGAGGCAAGAGGTCATTTCTTAGCCTTTTCCTGCTTCTGGAGGCGCCTGCATTCCTGGCCTGTGGTCACTCCTCCGTCTTCAAGGCCAGCAGCGTAGCATCTTTTCTCTTCTCTGCCTCCGCTTTCTTTGCCACCTCTCCTCTAACAAACCCGATCTCACACCTCACTCAGTTTTATAAGGACCCTTCTGATTACATTAGCCCCACCCAGATAATGCAGGATAATCTCCCCACCTCTGCCTTCTTAATTCAATCACATCTGCAAAGTTCCTTTGCCCTATAAGGTAACATTCACATTTTCTCCATGGCACGGGCATTTTTGGGGAGCCCTTATTCACCCTAGCCCAGGGAGTTCTGTCTGGGGGGTTCTGGCAGGGTCATGAGTATTGTTTCTGGCTCTGTGTCTGGGAAGGTCCCCTTGGCTGGGTGAGAGCATCTGTGCCATGGCTCCGGGACAGCTCTCTCTGCTCTGCAGGCAGAATGGGAAGTGGGTGGCCTGGTCCCTGGGCAGATGTGTGCTGAAAAAGGGGGCCCTCTTCTGTGAGGAGGGCAGGAGAAAGGCTACAGAGGCACACTTGGCTGGCACAGAGTGGAGCAGCAGGACTGTGACTGTGGGCAGCCTCTCGCCAGAGATCACTGGGGCTTGCAGACAGGCTCCGGAGGCCTTGCACCCACTCCATACACAAAGGGAGACTGGGGCAGGTGCAGGACATGGGGGGTAACAGTCTTGTTTTTTCAGGCCACCTTTGAGCGGACAGCAGGAGAGAGGCCCGAGAGAAGTCTCGGAGGGCCAAGGCCTTCCCTCCACACCTGAACCGGGCCGCAGGTCAGGGAGGATCTGAAGGGGGTGAGCTGGATGCTGGATGCCACGTGGTGTGGAGGGACGGTGGGGGTGGAGGTGGGACACTGGGGCCCCGCTCTGCCCAGCAGGGTCTGAGGATGAATAACACCCCAAGACCTCAGAGTCCTTGGTTGTTCCTGCAGAGGGGATGGCCCACGGGGTGGGCTGTGCTCACTATGTCTGCTGTGAACATCTGCTCGCCCACTTTTTAGGCTTGTCAACCCTCTTTCGCTCTTCTGTTTGTCAGTCTGTGCTCTTTATTTTTCCTTTTCAGAAAGCAAGATGACTCATGCAGACAATTCATTTTTGTGTGTATATTAAGGTCTTGTAAGAAAATTATTGTATGAATTATAAACATAAGAAGCCAATGCAGTAAACTCCAGGAGACTCATCCCTCAGCTCCCCAGTTCCTCCTCTGATCCCCAGCTGTCGTTTGGCTGGTGCCTGCCTTTATTTTCTATCCCAACCCCTCTAGTTAGAATCCTGTGCCCCCAACTCCCACAACTTCCCAGACCCTGTCCTTTCTCCCTGGCAGCCTTCTAGCATGGAAGTTTCCCATCATTGACCTGACCAGAGCCACCTCTCTAAGGCAATGGAGCTTCGCAGGGCAGGGCCTTTACTCCTCTGTGGGCACTTGGGAGCATGTGTCCTCGGGACGCCCCTCCCCACCAACTCTCCCGCTTCCAAACAGAAAGCATGGCTCCAGCTCCCAACCCTCCTCTGCCTGCAAGGCCTCTCTCTGGCCTCCAAGAGGGGTCAGTGTCCTGCTTGTCTGGCCCTAGCCTGGGATCCTGGCCCATGAGATGACCGACTATAATAGCCACAGGATTAACATAGCAGGCATTGTCTTACTCTGACTATAGGGTGGGTATTATGTGTTCATCACTGTGCTAAAAATATCCAGTAAACAGGTGCAGCCCCTACAGCACCAGCCCCCTGGAATCTGTTGGCTTCTGGCTGGAGACGAAGGGGAGGGGTGAGGTGTGTTCATGTCGCCGAGTTCCAGACATGGGACTCGGGGTGCTATTGGAACCTGGGGAACCTAACTAGATTCCAGCAGACCCACGTGGTGGGGGGCGTGGAGCATCTGCAGACCCTCAGACTTCCATGAGCACAGAGGTGGGCCCTGCTGCTACTGCCGTCGGCTCAGCCCAGGAATGCTCACCGGAGTCCGCCTGCAACACCGTTTATATCACTTCCCTCTCCAGACCTCCTCCTGTCCCACGTGTACCAGAGCCACGAAAATTCCTGACAGTCGAGTCTTTAGCCCCTTTAGGCTTTTGGAGCATGGGCTTGGGGACCTGATTTCTACATTTCCTTATGAGAGACAAAGGGTCAGCACAACAGTCCTCTTCCCCAGCCCCTGCTGGACCCTCCAGGCTTCCCAATGCCCTCAACATAGCCCCTTGCTCTTCCTAATTCCCCCTCCCTGGGCCCATCTCTGCTCAGTCCCCACATCTGGTTGTTCATTCTCTCCCTTTCGGTGACTTGCGTCTCCCTAGGTGGGCGCTGTTTTGACTCAGTTGGTGACCTGCGTGTGCACAGGACTTGTGTGTGCTTCTGAGTCATGTCCACATGTGTCTCTGAGCCCGTGTGCCTGCTGTGTGTACTGCTCTGCATGTGGGGTGGGGTGGGGGGTGGGGAGGAGGGGCAGCGGGAGGGGGCAGCGGGGCTGTTCTATTTTTACTGGCCAGTTGCTGTCGGACACAGTTTTCATAGCCTCCCTCGGCTCTGCCCCTCGCAGTCTGCGGTCTGCGGCGAGGCACGGCCAGCCCAGTTCCACAAGCACAGAACAAGGTAAGTGTCTGCAGCCCAGGACTTCAGACCTGGGTGATCCCAGGCAGAGGACCTGGGGCTTCTGTTTAAGGAGAAAGAAAGGTCTTGGAAATGGAGGATGACGTTTCTTGCCTGTGCAATTGGATTTGTTTGTAGAACACTCCTAAAATACTCCCACAATGTTTTGTCCCCCAGAATGGCATCTCTTCTGCAAAACTGTTGTGGGAAGTGGAGGCTTCCCCTGGCCATTTTGAGGCTGGGAGCCAGGAGCAGAATTTCCCACCAGGTTCCTCAGGAGCCCCAAGGCAGAGCCTAGTGTATGTTCTCCTCATGTCTTCACACCGGGCCGCCCAGCAGGTCACAGGAGAGAGAAGGCACCGAGGGGAAGGGAGTAGCACTGGGGACCAGAGAGCCGGGGCAGAGGGGCTGCATTTAGAAGTTTAGGAAGATCTTAGTGAGGAAGAAAAATGAGCAACGCCTTGCAGTGGAAGAGCCTAGAAAACGGGACCAGAGCCCCTGCTGACTGAGGAAACCATCTTGCTTCTTTGATCTTGGTCTTCGAGGGACGCTCTCAGCTCCCTTTGCCCATGCAGCTGTGCGAGCAGACACGAGCAGGTGAAGGTAGACTGCCAACCCCTCTGCACCACTCCTGGCTCCGAGGAGCAGAAGTAGCTGTCGGGTGTCCTCTTGGGGGAAGGCAGACGGTGACAGCATTTGGGGTTGGGGCACCAGCCCCGGTGAACACATAAGCCAGGGCAATACCTACATGTGATCCGTGGCTGGGGGCGGGGGGGTGGTGTTGGTGACTTCTAACTGTGTTGGGGGCTGAAGGCAGAACCTGCCTCCAGGTTTGGGCGCCACAGTCTCACAGCCATTCTGAGATTAGGCTTTCCTGTTCAGAGCTCAAGATGGGGTGTGGTATGTGGCAGACAGCCCCCAGCTACAGGCTGGGGAGTACAACCCTTGTTAACTGTCTGCCAAGGAGGACAGGGATGCCCTTGAACTGGGTCCTAGGTCAGGGAGCGGGGAGCCTAACTGATATTTGAGTCCCTGATTATTAGATTTTTAAGAAATCAGATTATTAGATTATTAAGAGATCAGTTCCTTTCCCTACACACACACACACACACACACACACACACACACACACACAATCATTTATGCACTCATATTTACACATACAGCCTCGAACTCATAGTCTAGTTGACAGTCCTTTCTACCCCACAGAGCCTCAGGGAAAGTCCAGCTCTGAATCAACCACCAGATATTCTTTGTTTCTCCCCTCCAATTGTGGACTTTCTAATCACCTCCTGGCGGCTACTTGTGGGGGAGACAGAATCCTGGCTCTCTAAGCCTCGCATTTGCTGCTATCTACATCCTGACTTCTTATCAGGTCCCTGCTTATCTTCCGCAGGACCTGTCAAGGGGTCCCGGCTGGTGGGTGTCAGAGCACAGGCTGGGTCCTAGTGCCTGAAGTAGGACCCCTTGGCCTGGCATTTGTCAGTGGGGCAGGCTGGGGCCAGGCCTGGGAGCTTGGCAGGAGGCCTGGGCTGGCGGGCAGGTAGGGCCCCACACTGGTGACAGAGGGCTGATCATGGCCAAGTGCCCACCAAGGATGAGGCACATCCCAGGGAGACATAAATGAGACCTGGTGCCCTCTGGAGACTGGCATCCCCGGAGGGCACTGATGATGGACGGACGGACCTGGGGGTGTTTCCTCACCAGCTAGTGTTTCTTTTTGGACTTCCTTGGTGCCTTTGGAAGAGAAGAGCCCTCAGGATAAGCAGCTGCCTATAAAATCTAATTTCAGCCAAGTATCTCGGGAATTTATGGATTGTCTCCACACCTCTGTCTGTGTGCCTCAGGGTGACAGCTGAGCCTCTGGGGTCACACTCCCCCTCCACCTCCTCTGCCCCAGCCTTACCCTTTCCTGGTGGCTAAGGCGGAGGTAGAAGCCCAGCAGGTTTTCAGACAGGGTGGGATATTTAGGAGAGGTGGCCAAAGCCCCACTTACTGGGGTTGGGAAGATCTTCATGGGCACAAAGGGAAAGGAGAGAATTAGGGCAGAGGAAGAAGTGGCTCTGGAATGAAATTATTGAGTGTCCTTTAGATTCTGCCCTCCCTGCTCCAAACCAGGTTCTTGGACCAAGTCCAAACTCCTGACCCTGAGCTCCAGGCCTGCCCCCATCTGTACACACTGGCCTCTCCATAACCAGCTACCTTGCACTCCTGTTCTCCACCCCAGCTCTTCCCCTCCTCCCCATGAGCTTTTGCACAGTCCTTTCCTCTGCTCCCATTGGAATGCTCTATGTCCAGGCTCAGGCATGGTGGTGAGCCAGGTCTGGACCTGGAACATCTCCCTCTGCAGCCCCAAGGCCCCCTTCCTTGGCCTGGGCCCCAGGGACCTCCTGGTCAGGGGTCTTCAAACTGCTCCTCAGCCAAGTGCCCACACAGAGGACCACATGGTCCTACGGTGATCCCTTCACCCAGTGCCATTCTGGTCTTACTGATTGAATTGTCTTGCTTCCAAGTAATATTTGGTTTGAACAAAGGGTTCAAAAGCTAAATATCAAGTGGAAAACCTCTTATCAAACCCCTAATTTTATAGAGAGGTGACCTGGCCAGAAAGGGTAAGGACTGACTAGAGTAGAACACAGGATTTGCTCTGCCTCCTGACTTATTCTCCCCAGTGCCCTACCCTGGGTGCCAGTCCCATTGCCACCTATGTGAATGGCACCCCCTGGAGTTGTGCCATGTGGCAGCTGCCTGCATTCCACTTCTACCCCACTCCGCTCCTTACAGGTCATCCCCTCTCTGAGCCCCTCACTGACCGCCCCTTTTATCCACAGGACAAAGTCTAAACTCAGCTTGTCGTTCAGGGCTGGTGAGCGAGCTCCACCCTTACCTTCCAGCCATTCTGTTGCCCACAGGGGTCACCAAGCTTTGTCCGAAAGGGTCCAGAGTAAATATATTAGGCTTTACAGGTCACATAAGTTTCTGTTGAGTATTCTTTGTTTATTTTACAACCCTTTAGACAAAAATGGGCTGGGGCCAGGTTCAACCTGTAGGCTGCAGTTGGCTGATCCCTGCCCTGCACCTGTGTTCCATCCTGACCTGTCTGGTTTCTTCCTCCTGCTTTCTGATGCTCTCTCCCGGGCTGGGTTGCTGACCCAAGTTAATGAACTTTCCCTCATTAAGGATTTTCTGTGCCCTCTAGGTGCTGCCCCACTGCCACCATGCCAGAAATGTAAGTAGTCTCACCCCCATCTAGGGCTCCTTTGCCACAGGCCAGGCCCTTTGCCACAGACTTCAGCCTCATAGTAAGGTTTCATCTGTTCAACCCCTGAAGCTGCTCCCTAGGAGCCCAGATCCTAAAACAGGGACAGTTCTGAGTGCCTAGATCAGTCCTTGATGGTTTTCCCAGTGTCAGCGTGTGTCCTTGTAGCCTTTGAGCAGAACTCACACTCCCAGGTTGCCCCGGGAAGACCTTTCTGGCCTGTGCTTCAGAGTTTTCCTGTCTGCATGGGTCAAATGAATTGCATGTGCCAGGCGCTGACTTAACATGGGCCTGGTGGATGAACAAAGCATTGGGAATTTACCCACAAGCCCAGCGATGGAAACTTTCACATTACTGGAACCTTACATCAAGGCTTCCATGACCTTCCACCACTGCTCCCCAAATTGCAATGGCCAGTATCTCCCAATAAGAACGTCTCATAGCAAAGGGCCATTGGGTTTTTATTCTATTCTGCTGGAACCCTTGAACACCATGGTCCTCCTGTCTGGTGTGTGATGTCTTTCTGGCACCTTGTCATCACCTGTCCCCTCCTCCCCCAAGCCGGTCTGCATGGTTCTGCTGATGCTGGTATAGCACACATGGTTCATACTCACTCTTTGCTCTGCTTTCTCCCCCACCCTTCCTGTGATGGATGTCTGAAGCGAGGTAAGTGATATTTGGGTGTCTTTGTCCTAGTTAACTCTTCAGCCTGGTGAAGGTGGTGTGGGCATCTGAGGATAGCAGAGGGCTTGGGTCAAGGCCTGGGATGGGGTGGGGGGTGCCCAGTGGCTGAGAAAATTCCCAGGAGAATAGAAATCTGGGTGAAGATTCTGGATATGGGCTTCCTGGTGTCCAGGGGCTGGCATCCCAGTGTACAATGTCACTGGAAGGTAGTTTTGGGGCTGGGACCACAGAAGAGCTGGGTGTGACTCTGTACTCTTGCCGAACACGAGTTCTCCTTCACCCACTCTGAGAGCTAGGCCAGCCCTGGGGGACCATCCTGTTCCTTGCAGAGCTGATCCTGTGCAAACCATGGTTGAAGGGTAAAGGGATAGTCACTGGGTTATTACACCCTTGCCCAATGACCGAACACCAAGGGAGGAGCCACGATATGTCCTTAGATTCCCCTCAGGTCTCATATAACCCAGACCCTGGTCATTCTCTACAGTCCAGATGTATTCAGGCTGCTGAGAACACAGCCTATGTACAGCCCAGGGATAAGGACTGTCGGGACAGGGCTGTGGACTCAGGGATGGCGAGGGTGGCAGTTTGCAGCCCTGCTGGAGGGGACTTGGGCACAGAGATTCTTATAGAGAATTGAACATGCTACTTTTCAATAGTCATATAAAGTTCTAAGTTTTGCTGAGGCTCATATTAAAGTGAGGCCTCATTTACCGGTGGCCAAATGATGCGGCCATAAGCTCGCCAGGTGGAAGGAAAATAAGACTGTGATAAAACATTTGTCATGGGGACCTTGCAGTGTGAAAATGATGGATGGTAATGGTTATAGTGACAGGTCATTTCTCTCAAAATCACACGTATCTGAAATGTAGCAAAACTCTAGGTCTTAGGAGAGGAAGGACTAAAGAACTCTTAACAGTCAGATTTGAAGTCCCACATTCTGTGCACTAAAACTCATGTGTTGTCTGCCATGAGAACTCCTCATCCAAAGCCTGATCACTCCCACGTTACACACTAGAGTGCATGGCGTGGTGGAAGTAAGCAGGGTGCTCACTGGTAGCAATGAGAGGTGACAACCTATGGCCCAGAAGAGACACCCCCATCTCATTAGTTAGGGGTTGAGCAGACCTATGCACCTTCTCCACCCCCGAGGGACCTCTGCCATGGAGCTAGGACTTACTAAGACTTATTAGAACATATACGGTGAGCAAGGACATGTCTGGTATTTTTGATAAGAAAACAGTGTTTTTATATCTCTGAAAGACTTATATGAATAGTGTTAACATTTTTAATTGTTTTGATGTTCGCATAGATATGCTTTATTTATTTGGGAAATTCACAGCTTTTTTCTGCAGTATGACAGATCTTCAAGGTACTGCTGTTTCACCACCCAGAGTGCTAACACATGCATCTCTTTTATGCTTTTCAAAGGATTTGCACATCCACCATCTCATTTTGTCTGTAATAACTCTGTGAACTAAGTAAGGTCGGTCTCAACATCTTTATTTATGGATGAGGAAGGAGGTACCCTTAGAGGCCATGTGACCTGCACAGTATCTTACAAGATTCCAGTAACAGATCCAGAATGGGAAGTGAGGGCTTTGGCCCCTAGGTCAAGGTAGCTGACTGCAGTGTCCTATGAATTTGAGGGGTTAAATTACTAAGATGAGCTTTTAAGGGACCCTGAGGCAAGCAGAGGATTCTGGGTAAGATGGTGAAGCCCGGCTGGTACTTGTCCTGGCTTGGACCAGAATTCTGGTTCTGCAGCCTCCACCTTACCACCTGCTTCTGGCCCTTCTCATCCTCAGAGAAAACCCAAGATCACTGCTTCCCGCAAACTCTTGCTGAAGGTGAGACTGGGCACTGGCTTGGGGGACGTCCTGTAGGGGGCAGAGGGACAGCAGTGCAGACTCTGAGGGGTGCGGTGTGTTATGGGGGGCAGCAAGAAGGAGACCAGAGCAGGACGATGAGGACACGGAGGGGCCAGTGCCAGGCTCAGATGGTCAGTGGGCAGAAACCTGGAACTATGATGGATTCTGGCACCTGCCTGGGGTCCTGAGAGGAGGCAGTGACCAGCCTCAGGGTGGGAATCCACTGGGGGAGACAGACTTGCTTTATTTTGGGATGTGTTTCTGTCTCTGGAGACAAAAAGTGGGTAAGAGAAAGACTGTGAGGGAAAAACAAGCTCCAGGGACCGAGGAATGCCACGTGTTGTCACTGAATGTGACCACACGGACTGTGGATGGCCATGTGCGCACTTCCACATTGACGTGGTCTCGGACCTGTCCGGCCTGGGCCACCTTCCCTCAGCCCTCATTCCCTGACGCCGGGTGGGAGACACAGAGCTGAGTCCCATGCGGAGGGTCTGTCCTGTGCAGAGCCTGATGCTGGCCAAGGCCAAGGAGTTCTGGGAGCAGGAGCACGAGGAGCGTGAGGCTGAGAAGGTGCGCTACCTGGCCGAGCGTATCCCCACTCTGCAGACCCGCGGACTGTCCCTCAGCGCCCTGCAGGTGAGCCTGTTGGGTGGCCCCAGGGGCCAGGTGGCAGGAGCTGAGCTAACGCCAGCTCGAGGCTCCTCCCTTACGTGGTCTCGTTTAATCTTTACAACTACCTGTGAGGAGGCGACAGTAGATCCCATTTCACAGGTGCCAGAAGTGGCCTCAGAGGGGAGAAGTGACCTGCTTGGGGCGCACTGGACTACGTGCAGCCAGCTTTATATCTGCCAGTGGGATGGCACAGAGCGGGGAGGGGGGCAGGACTCAGAAAGCCCCATTTCTCCAATGATTACCCATCCTTCCCCTACAGATAGGTCCGTAATGTTTTTAAAACATTGGCAACTGTTTAAATGCCAGTAATCATAGAGAAAAGAAACTGGAGGAAATATATCAAAATGTCACCGATGGTTATCTCTTTATTATTTTTGTTTAATAGATAGTTTTCAAAATTTCTACAACTAACTTATATTACTTTGATCATAAGAAAATGATTTTAAAGAAAACAAGGACATACAGAAAGGAGAAGAGGGGGCTTCCCCTCTGAGCCATCGATCGCCTGCTGCGAGCCCAGGAGTGAAGGGGTTTGGCAGCTAATCTCCAGAGCTCAGGTCTTGCAAAGGGACTGGGGAGAGGGCCAAGGGCACCAGGCTTGGAGGCAGAAAAGGAAGGCTGGAGACGGACGACTCTCCTCACCCCGTCTCCACTCCCGCCTGATCAGTCTGCTTCCCCAGGACCTGTGCCGGGAGCTGCACGCCAAGGTGGAGCTGGTGGACGAAGAGCGCTACGACATCGAGGCCAAATGCATCCACAACACCAGGGAGGTGAGTCAGAGGGAGGGGAGGGCCCAGGCAGGGCAGGGCTGTGTGGGGAGAGAGCGGGTGATGTCCGGCTGTGCGGCAGCGAGGGGAGAAGCCCCTCCTTTGGCAGGCCTGGGAGGTGGCCACTTAGCAAGCAGGAAGCTTTGCTTCCCCCAGACCAGCCCCATAGGGTGGAGATGGGCAGAGAGGATAATTGCACATAAAAAGCACACGCTTCCTCCCTACCTGCTACCTGGGCTCTTCAGTCTAACAGAAGCTGCCCTCTTTATTCACCCACACAAATAATCATATGCCTGTTAATAACATCTTACCTTTGCAAAGTACTTTCATGTGCTTCTATCCTTTGATCCTCCCTGCATGCCGGTGGATGAAGTAGGGGCTATTATCTGCACCTTACAGATGAGGACACTGAGGTTTGGAGAGGCTAGGGAACTCAGCCAGGTCACACAGCGGTCACACCTGGGACTGGTGGTGGTCTTTGACTTCCACTCCGGTGCTCAGTGCTCCCTCTGTATGGGGTGTGGGAGCATTGGACCCTTCCAGACCCTGCGCCAGTGGGGCAGGGCAGAGCTGGAAGGGCAGGGCTCCTGCTGCTGCAGAGGGCTGCTTCTGGGCAGTGAGGAGGGGGTAGGGAGGTAGCATAAGCCACCTCCTGCCTTCCCATTTCTGCCCACCAGGAATGATGACCTGTGGGGTCACCAAGCTCCCAAAATCTCCCTCCAGAGATCACACCCTGGAAATCCCTCCAAGGTTCTAGGGCCTGGAGGCTTATCCACCCTGCTGGACCAGGGCTGTGAGCTGCTTTGAAGGCTCACTGAGGAGGAACTAGTTACAAGCAGGCATGAGGCCACAGGAGTGAGAGGAAGCAGCTCCGCACTCCAAACAGACCTTCCAAACCACACGAGCGCTGAGCTGGGTGCAGCCGCCCCCTTCATTCAGGGCTGCAGTGTTAGTGATGACTAATGGGCTCTAGCTGTCCACTCACTTATCAACAAACGTGTGTGTGGATATTTGCAAAGGCATAGGTGGGTCTGAGTGTCCCAGAGGGTCTGGCCTCAAGGCTGGGGCATTTGGGGTGTGGCTCTGGCTGGAACCCTAGCAGTATGAAACCCTCGGGAAGGGCACCTGTAGTGATCTTTGGCCCCTCCTCACCTGCAGATTAAGGACCTGAAGCTGAAGGTGCTGGACCTCCGCGGGAAGTTCAAGCGCCCGCCCCTGCGTCGGGTCCGTGTCTCGGCTGACGCCATGCTCAGGGCCCTGCTGGGCTCCAAGCACAAGGTGTCCATGGATCTGCGAGCCAACCTCAAGTCCGTGAAGAAGGAAGACACAGAGAAGGTGAGGGCCCCTCTCCTCAGAGCCTTCCACCCCCTGACCTACCAGCCTTCACCTGTCACCCCCTCACACAGCCTCAGGCAGGCCCGGCAGCTCCTGCTGGAGGCCAGTCAGCCTCTCAGTCAGAACGTTCTAGAGCCCCTGGTTTGCTCCCTTTCCTCAGGCTGCTCCCAGTCGGAGGAGAAAGCTGGGACACAAAAAAAGGGAGACTGAAGAATAAAGTAACAGTTGTGCATCCAGTGTGAAGAGGACGTGGAGATTTAGGGTGATGAGGGAGACACCGCCCCTGTCACTACAGGAAAAGGAGACAGAACTGCATCGTGGTTATAGGGACACATGAGCACAGAAATTAGAGAACCAAGTTGAATCGCTCAGCAACAAATCACTCAGTGTTTGTTGAACTCACAGTGTATGTGCCCAGAATTGACAGGCCCTGTAAGGAACAGGGATGACAGGAGCATAGTCTGTGGCCCAAGGAGTTTCATAATGTGTAGAGATGGGCTGAAGAAATGGAAAATGAACCCAATTAGTAGGGGAAGGCTTCCTGAGAGAGGCGGCTTTGAGCTGCAGAGTGTCAGACCAGGCAGGTGGCGTGGGGCCTGGAGGCGGCGGGGGGCTGTGGAGCATTGGGGAGGGAACCGGCCCTGGAACTCCACCACGATCACCCGGGACTCCCCACCCACAGCTTCCTTCTTCCTGTGGAGCCTCAGCTTGACCCGTGTCCAGCTGTCTGGCTATGCTCTAACACCTCACCAGCTGGGCAAGGGTGTCAGGATTCCCTATAGCTTTGAGAAGGCTGATTTTCTACCACCTAGTTTCTCTGGAGTGGGGGACCTTGGTGGCCCTGTGGCCAGTGAGTCTCTGATGTGTGTGTGGCCTGTCCACCAGGAGCGGCCCGTGGAGGTGGGCGACTGGAGGAAGAACGTGGAGGCCATGTCTGGGATGGAAGGCCGGAAGAAGATGTTTGATGCTGCCAAGTCTCCGACCTCACAGTAAAGGTACCCAGAGACCAGCTCCCTTCTTCTCGGGGGGCGGCCCTCAGGGTCTAAAGGATAGTTAAGGGCTTCGGGATAGGGGCTGGGAGCTGTGTCCATGCAGTGCAGGGAGAAAAGTGCCGGCGCGAGTCAGTGCTCGGGGGCTCAGTCCTGGCTCCAGAACTGCTCTGGGATCCTCTTTGCTCCCCTCATCTATAAAATTGAAGGTTGTATGAGATCAGTGGTTCTCAAAGTGTGGTCCTGAGACCAGCAGCGTCTGCATCACCTGGGTGCAAATGATCGAGCCCCACTCCAGACCCACTGAACTTGAAACTGTGGGGTGGGGCTAGCCCTCTGGGTGATTCTAATGCACACAAGAGTTTGAGAACTACTGGATTAGATGATCCCTGAGGTCTCTCCAGCTCTGACTTTCTGAAAATCTAAGCTCTTTTGAATGCCTCCTGGCCATGTGCTTTATTTGCGCACCCTGCAAAGTACCCAGCACTCACAGGCCTTGCTCCCAGGAAGATGCCACTCAGAGAAGGCAAGACCTCCCAACCTCTGAGGAAATGGCTGGAGAAACTGGACAAAGCAAAAAATGAGGCCACGCAAAACGCTCTATGGAAGTGCTGGGAGAGTGTGCAATAGGGCAGGGGTCTGGTGATAGCACCACCAAGCAGAGAAGGCTTTCTGGAGAGGAGGAGCTCTCTGAGGATGGGTTAGGCAAGTGATAGCAGGTAAATGGGAAGGACAAGTCAGAAAGGCTGATGGTGGAATAAAAACAGGTGGGAATTAGCCAGTCATGGAGGAGGGTGGCAAGGCCAGGCAAGGGCTGAGGAGCTGCAACACGGAGGAGCAGTGGGAGGGTTCAGAAAGGGGAGAGAACTTGGGTCCTGGGTGAGGAAGCTGAAGCTTCACAGGACCCCTGTGGATGGCGATCCACCCTGGGCGTGCTAGTGGTGAGAAGCTCCGGGGACTGAATGTGCTGTGGGGGAGTCAGGGATTCGTAAACCGCACACGGCTCACCGTGAACTGATGGCTTCCGCTCTTGTCCCTACAGGCCGGTTTGCTGTGCTGCACTCTGGGCTCCTGCTCCTTGCCCCCTTCCTTCCACTCTGCTCACCCACTTCTCTCCCCACGAGCCTCCCTCCCTGCCCCACCTCTCCCCTCTAGCCTGCATGCCCTCTTCTGGAACTGGGATTAAACAAACACACAGGACAGGAGAAACACAAGTGCTTGAAGACCTCACCCAAGCAGGGTGGGCTTCCAGCCACCCAGGGAGACACCCCGCGGCTTCCCGGCCACCCGTGGTACAGCAAGCTGAGAAGGAGGCTGTGAAGCACCTTTCCCAACCCATGTAACCTCCCTTCACTGCTGTGATGATGTACAGTGTCCACAGGCATCATGGCCTCCCCATTAAAAACCCAGTTTCCTGGTTATTTCTGTAGCTCTGACCATGAGCACTCGTAACAAAGGGAAGACAGGGGAGTCAGTGAAGAAAGGGCTGTGCTGGGCTCCAGACACTGGTCCATAGTCTGGAGCTTGGGGTTAGGATGGAGGGCCGAGCAATGGGCAGCTGCCTGCTAAGATCCCTGGCTCATTCTGCCCAGTCCCAGTGACATCACAGAGCACATCCCCACCATCCAGGGGTTTGGCTTACCAAAGCCCTGACCTCTGAGAATAGGCCAGTCCCATTCTGACTCCAGCTATCAAGAGGGGCCTCTCCACGCAGTCGCTTGCCTTGCCTGATTTCACACTTCCCTTCCTCTGCAAACTTGGACCACCTTTCCTTGGTGCCTGCTGGATGTACCTGACTGTTCTGGGCTAAGAGATCAGGGAGCTTTCACCGTGGTCCTGCTGGCACAGGGCGTGAGTTGCTCAGCACGCAGGCGACACCCTGCAGTTCCAACGCTGGCCACCAGGTGGCTCCTTCCCCGGTCGCTGTTCCTGCTCTCTCCTCCACCTTTGTCCGCCCTCCTCCCAATTATTTCCCCTTCACACTCCTGCACTGGTCATATCCCCCAGGACTGATTCTTTCCCTGATGTGAGGCAGCCAGTGGTCTGTCCTCTGGGTCAGGTCCTTCTCCATCTCTTGACATCTGGATCCAAAGCCTGGTGAGGGGCATAAGCCTGCTGGGGTGGAAGGAGAGTGGCACAGCCACTATCCCTCCCACACACTGAGGATAGTGGCTCCTATGGAGCAGAGACCAAAGCTCCGGGCCAGAGCTGAGCCTGACTTTTCAGGGAAGTGTCATGGTGACTCCTGAGCTAAGCCTACGAGGGAGGTGACTGTTCCCAGACCTGGGGCCCTTTGGCTTACCAACTGCCTCAGCAATGGTCCCAGGCCAGGCTGAGCTGTCTGAGCAGCCCCCCTTCCACCAACCCCTACTGAGTCCCCATTCTGCCCTCTGCCACAGATGCCAGAAGCTGGTGCAAAGTGCTGTGCCAGCTACTCCCTGGGGCATGGTCTGGCACCCAGGGCTGCTCAGCCTGCCAGCCCCTTCCAGGGATCATGGCAGTGGGGACCAGCAACTTGGGACACATTAGGGGAAGCACTGCGCTGCCCAGGACTTTTGCTACGAATAGGTTGGTGGGCAGAGAGGCAGACGTGCTCAAAAAGCACAACTCTCACCATACACGCAAACCCTTAGGCACAGACACACCCAGTCACACACACACGAAGCTGGAGAACCTGACAGGGCTGCTCCATGCCACAGAGGATGGCATTAGGCTTCATGCCCAGGCAGCCGCAGAAACCCACCCTTCCCTGCCTCACAGGGCTCCTCCCGGTTGGCCTGGGTCCAAAACATGGCCTTCCTGTTTTGCCTCTTCCCAGTCGTTTGATAGAGCCTGGCCCCAAGTTCCAGAGCCAGATCTCAGTTCCGCCCGTCGACCATTGACCTGGGGCCCTGGCAGGTTGGGGTCTCCACCCTGCCTTACAAAGGCGGGAGACCAGCCCTGGGCCTGACTCAAAGCAAACACCTGGGTGCAGAGGGCCTATGGGAGGAGGAGGTGGGGCCTGTGCAGCACGACCAAGCCTACGGCCCTCAGGGAAAAGCCAGAAACCCCATCCAAAGGCCTCCTGGAGGTCATTGGGTCCCTCCTTCTGCTTCCAGGCAGGACCAGTCCTAACCATCTCTTGTGTGGCTGAAGCAAGAACGAAGACTGAGGGACCCGGAGTGGATGAGTGGGAAGGAGAGCTCTGTCACAGAGCTCCTTTGGGGCGGGAGAGGGATCTATGGAGGGGCTGCTTAGCCACGAGCAGGACTTGGGGTGGGAGGTATGGTCTCTGGAGCACCCCTATCCCACTCCAGTCCCTTCTCACCATGCAGGCCCACCATGACTCAGCCTGACTCAGGGTGAGCAGCACTGGGGGGGGCCCCTCCCACTGAAAACAGCTACTTATTACCCCGCAGCACAATTACCATGTGCCAGGCATGCTCTGGGCACTTAATTCATTTAATCTTCACAACAATCCTATGGGCAAGGAACTTTTACTGTTCCCGTGTTACAGAGGGGAAACTGAGGCATAGACAGGCTAATGACTTCCCACGATCACACAGCTAATAAGTGGTGGGGGCCAGGATTTAACCCAGGAGGTCTGTTAGAGTCCATAGTCTTATTCACTACTTCAATAATAAATATACTAGGCTAAATGCTTTATCAGAATTATATCATTATATTCTCACGAAAACCTAAAGAGTAGATACTATTATCTCAAATTTACAGAAGAGGAAATGAGTTTAAGCAGCTCACTCTAAGTTATAGGGGTTGACAGTTGCAGACTGGAGCTTGGAACCTGGGGTTGCCCTTTGCTAGGATCAGACTTGCCTCAACAGAGCCTACCCAGCCACTTTCCAGAAGGGACACAGCTGGGGACAGGTGCCCTGCATATGTACCAGGGGAGTTCCCACATCCCGCCAAAGGGGAAGACATTCAAATGAGATGCAAGGGACACCCACATGTGCAACAATGAGGTCTCCCTCCAACAGTAGGGCCTGGGCTGGGGGTGGAGAGATGGGGGGCTTCTTAGGAGATGTCTGTCAATAACTAAAACACAGAACAGCTGGGCGGGCACCCTCTCTCTCCGTGGCTGGAGATGGGACTGGTGCTCCTCGCTGTGGTATGAATGACCAGGGCAGGATGCCACCTGCTACCACCCTGTCTGTCCCAGAGCCCTCAGGAGGTCAGCTGCTGCCATCCCTTTCCCCCAGGAGGTGCCCCCACCCCCATGGGGCAAGGATGCCGAGCCCAGCTGTGTATCTGGAGCCCACTTAGTGGCAGAGGTGATCAGGGCAGGGCCCAGCGCTCAGGGCTGCTGGGGCTAAAGTGCCATACTGAAGGAAGGGCCAAGTTAAACATTAGCCACAATGGCCCCCCACGAAGTGAGTCACACTCCCTACAAGGCTCTGGGCTGGGCAGACAGGGGGGCAGTTTTGTTCCAGGTGGGTGACCAAGCTGCCAAAGCCTGGGACAGGTCACTGGGACAAGTGCAGACAGCAGCTTCCTCTCCTGACCCCAAAGCTTGCCAGCCTGCCAGTCTCACAGTAGAGGCAAGGAGCAAGGCCATTCTCTGACTCCCGAGACACACTCCTAAGTGGGCCTGTGGGTCCCCTGAGGCCAAGGCTGATCAGGGGGAGCCTTGATAACTCTGTGGCATTGGCACGGGGCAGTGCAGTCAATGTCTGGAGGCTTGGAAAGGGAAAGTAACTTGCTCAAGGTCACAGACCTAACCAGGACTAGGACACAGGTCCCCGGACTCCTGGTCTACTGAGAAAACTGGATGTGGGCACAGCTTTGGTCTCTCAGTAAGAGGCAGAGGCCCAGGGACCCAAGAAGCCTGCCTACTTGCCCATCGCTGGCCCTGACTCAGCACCCCAACTTGCTCCAGTGCTAACAGCTGGCCTCTCTCAAGGGCCAGCACAGGATGGTGAGGCTGGCCCTTGGCCCTGGGTTCAGGACAGAGGTATGGCCTCCCCTGGGGGCCAGGGCAGGTGTGTGGGAAGAGTGTGTGAATACGCGGGCTGTTCACCTGAAGGGGTGAGCCTGGCGTGCACGTGGGCATGTACACGCCGTCTGTGGGCTCGCCTGCCCGTGAGTGGATGGACATCTGTGTGTGCCTGTACTTGTGTTTCCCAGACACTGTTCTCCCAATCGGCTCCTTGTGATCCAAGTTTCAACTGCCCCACCCCACCATGGGGAAACCAGGGTCATAAATGTAGTGAGATTTTCACAAAGGTAAATGTGCTCAGCGGAAAGGGCTCTCCTTTGTTCTGCAAGCACGCATGCCTGCAGTTTTTATCGTAGTATTAAAATATCCTTTACTTATGAGGATAGTAGGTGGTAACTGTTGTTTTCTAGTGTTCTTACTTCACAAAGTAAAATGGTGGTAACGCTGTACTCCCTAAGTATTCATATTAACAAATTATTGTTCGTTTGTAAAAACCGAAAGCCAGGGAGCTACTGCCCTGGATTGTTTAGGGGGTGGGTTTTATCACCCCATTCATTCCTTATCTCCTCTTCCCCCAAGAGTGCCATGGGCATGGCAGCTGCTCAGCTGAGATGTATGACGGGAACTGAAATGTCCTGATGTGACTTCCACGCCAGCTGGTTGGGGCTGTGGGTCGCCCGGGAGCTCCTCTCTGGTCTCTCTGGAAAAGAAGCTGCCCTATGAGCCTTGCATCTGGGGGATCCCAGAGCCTGATCGCCTGTTCTAGGGCACCTCAGAGCCTCGAGAGATGGGAGGAGAGAGGGAAACCCTTCCCCCACTGCTGGCTGGGAAATCTTGAACATTTCTTTTTCTTTTCTTTGGCGGCTGGCTGGTAAGGAGATCTGAACCCTTGACCTTGGTGTCACCAGCAACATGCTCTCCCAAGTGAGCCAACAGCCAGCTCAGGCTGGGAAATCTTAAAAACTTCTGCCTTTGACCAGGGAATTCCCAGTTGTGATAAGCCCTGCTTTGGTGGACTCTCCCTGGAGGAAGAGACCAGCACATGCTTCCATTTTAAATATATGAACAATTTAAAGAATTATAAAATGAACACCCATATGCCCCTCATTGAAAAAATTAGGATATTGTGAATACTTTTGAAGCCTCTGTGTGCCCCTCCCTAGTCATAACCCCTTCCTCTCCACAAAGGTAAATGTGAGCCTCAGATGTGTTTATAATTCTCTTGATTTTCTTTATAATGTTACCACACGTTTATGAATCCCTAAACAGCACATTGTTTAGGTCTGCTACTTTTCGTCAACCTTACATAAATGCATGCTTCTTACTTTCCCCTTCAGCATTACAGTTGTGAATTCATCCCTGTTGATAACTACAGTTTATTCATTTTCTGGCCGTGAAATGATGAAATGATGAAAACACCATCATTTATTTATTTGTTTCCTGTTGACGGACATTTGGGTGGTTTCCTGTTTCTACTACTACCAAAAGTGCTGCGTTGAAGACTTTCTCTACCCAGGAGTGCAACTGCTGAGTGGGCCAGATGACATCTTCACCTTTGCTAGGCTGTGCCACTTACACTCCTACCAGTGACTGTGAGAGTTGCTGATGCCCCACATCCTGATTCTGCCAGATCCTGCAGGCCAATGGTCCTGAACACTTAGACCATCCCCCGCCAACCCCCCAGCTTCTCCCTGACCAAGCCTCCCAGTGTTGCCCTGGACAGTGGTTCTCAGGCAGTTTGGGTTTTCCTGTTCTTCCCAGATCAAGTTCACACAATTCTCCAAATCTTTATTGAGCACCAACTATGCCAGGCATACTGTTGAAGGACTACTGAAGTGAATAAGATAGTCTTTTTCCTCTTAAAACACGCATAAGACACTTGGGAGGCCAGGACTGGGTTCACACAACTTGAACACCAATCTCCTGGCCTTCCTTCTCAGCACTCGCCCTTGGGTGCCCTGGAAAACAACATGCAAAGCTGTTTCCTGAGCTCCCACACCCCAGTATCCAACCATCTGTTGATCAGCTCCACCTGGCTGTCTTTGGGGACCTCTAATTCTAGTGGGGAGAGGCCAGGGAAGCTGCTGACCATCTTACAGCACACAGACAGCTCTCCACGACAAACAGTTATCAGGCCCAAATGTCAATAATGCTGAGGGTGAGAAACCCTCGCTGGTCTAAAGTCACTCTCCTCCCTAATTCTCCTCCTCCTGAATCCCTGTCTCGTCAATAGCACCCACATACATTCATCCTCAAGCTAAGGGGATGGGAGTCACCCAGATTTCTCCTCCTACACCAGCCACAATCAATCAACTCAGTCCTGACAACTCAGCCTTCCAAAGCTCTTGCCAACACCACCCTCTCTCCTGGCTGCCCTCGCTCAAGTCCCCTTCATTTCTTTTGTAGGCTGTAAAGAATAGCCCCCAAGTGGTCTTCCCACTTCCAGTCTGACCTCCTGCCACTCTGCCTCCAGAGTTGTCTTCCAGAGTCTCAAAGGCCATTCTTCCTTTTCATTTTCTTCAACTTCCACATATTCTACAGGATAAAGGCTCACTGAGTCCTCAGCACAATACACGGGTCCTTATTATCTGTCCCCAATCTTTCCCTTCAGCCTTGGAAGGTACTCGATGCTTCAGACACTAGGCTTCTCTTCGTTCCACACTCACCTCTCACTTTCGTGCTCATATGTCTTTGTTTCTGCTGTGTCCTGTAGCTAGATGCCCTTACTGCCTTTCTGACAAGTGAATCTCACTTAACCTTCAAGGCCCAACATAGACGTCCCTTCCTCTGTGAAGACATTCCTAATCCCTCCATTAGAATCAATCCCTCCTGGTGACACAATCTCAATTTTTATCACAGTCTGACTTGAATGAGGCTTGGGGTGTGTGTATGCTCATCTGTGGACGTGCACCAGCATGTGTGTGTCTTCACTGCTGGCCTGGGAATGTCTTGACGTCAGAAACTAAGTCCTTATCATGTTTGTGTCATTGAATGTCAAAGGCACTTGTTGATTGCAGTGGGTGGAATTATGTCCTTCAGAAAGATGTGTCAATGCACAGTCACTGGTACCAATGAACGTGACCTTATTTGGAAGTATGCGTAGGGTCTTTGCAGGTGTAATCAAGTTAAAATGAGGACATACTGGATCAGGGTGGGCCCTAGTCTAATGTCCTTACAGGAGGAGGGAGACTTGGACACAGACACAGAGACACAGGCAGAATGCCATGTGATAATGGAGGCAAGAATTGGAATAATGCACCTCAAGCCAAGGAACTCCAAGAATGGCCAGCAACCACCAGAAGCTAGAAAGAAAGAAGGATTCTCCCCTCTAGGGAGAGGACTTTAGAGGGAGCATGACTCTGCCGACACCTTGACTTCAGACTTCTAATCTTCAGAACTGCTAGAAAAAAAATTTCTGTTGTTTCAAGCCACCCAGTTTGTGGCACTGTGTTACAGCAGACTTAGGAAACTAACATACTGATTTAGCACCAAGCACAGTGCCAGGCACATAGAAAGTGTCTAGTAAATATAATACCTGCTCTCAAGGAACTATTTGGTCCCTAGGATGTAATTTACTTTTCATTACCTTTAGAGTTGTCTGCATACCAACTTTCCTTCCATGTCTCTGGGTTTTTATATCCGTAGAGGGTGTTGGATTTGGGGATGCTTTTTTTTTTTTCCCGACTGGTAAGGGGATCGCAACCCTCGGCACGGTGTGGTCTGCACCACGCTCAGCCAGTGAGCACACCGGCCATCCCTATATAGGATCCGAACCCGTGGCCTCAGTGCTCCCAGTGCCGCACTCTCCCGAGTGAGCCATGGGGCCGGCCCTGGATTTAGGGATTTTAGATACCTGGCTTCATGAGGTGTCCCTGGCAGGGCCAGCCTTCAAATGAGTAGGAGTATTTTTCTTCCTATGTTGAACTGCCACTACCGACCAGCCATGGGAAGAACATTCACTAGGTCCCCAAGGAGACAGTGTCAGACCCTGGATCAGAGTATGCAGGGACATAGACTATTGAATGGCATCCCCTCTTTCTCTTTCCCTGGAAAGAGCAAATGGCTCAGGGTCCTGCCTTGGCCTCTACTCAGAACTCTCTGGACATTGTCACCATTCACTCTGCTCACTCCAGTGTCACCATCAGAGAACTTATTTGAATCCCACAACCTGGAAAGAAGCAGAGCAAAGTATCATTACTCCCACTTCACAGATGAGAAAACTGAAGCTATTGGCCCCAAGTCACATAGCTCATAAATGGCAGTATCAGAGCTCAAAGCCATGCCTCCAGGCTCCCAGTGCAGCAGTCATTCGCTGAACCTCACTCGTCACCTCTTATGCCAACAAGGAAGGCTCCCTGGAGGAGGGGGGCTTTGGGAAGCAGATAACTTAGCAGGCTGCCTCCGTGTGTTTCCAGGCCTCTGCTCAGCAGCTGGCTTGCCCTACACTATGAGATCTCAGAGCTGGAGGGCACTGTAGAGACCATTGTCCCTGGATAGTGCCCAGAGGAGGCTAAAGCTGGGTGGCAAGGCCCAGGAGAAGGCTGGCAGTTCTGGCTCCCTTCCCTCTTATCTAGGTGCTTGGGGCTGCATCTCAGTCCTCTCAGAACAGAAACTGCTGCCACCGACTCGCAGTTCTGACCTACCAGGGAAGATAAGATTCCCCATGCTCAGTGCCTGACCCTCTCTCAGCCCACCTGAAGCTGGTCCTGGATAGAAAGCACCTGGCACTGCACCAGCTCACATGGGCACTTCAAGGGAGCCAGGTAGAGCTGCCTCAAGTTGCTCCCACATTCTAGTCCTAGTTAACTGTGTTAACTCCTTCCTTCCGGGGGCGGAAAGCTGGGCCTGTTGCACACCCTGTCTCTCCAGCCCAAAGTCCAGTATCACAGAGCAAGGACAGTGCCTTTGACATAGTTGTGTTTTCAGGGCTGTGGACACTCAAATGTCTGCTGAACCGAGTCTAAGAACCTCCTTTGGAGGGAGCTGGCTTTAAATGGGGCGTGTTCTGTATGCAGCGCGGAGAAGGCCACGTCCCGATCATCTCGGCAGGGCCTGTTGGGGCGGTGGCCCCGGGTGGGTTCTGAAGCCCGGGAGCTGGGAGAGGCGCCCCTGGGAAGGGGCCCAAAAGCAGCGGCGCTTCAGAGCCGAGATGACGGTACCTGCCTTCTCCACTTTTGCGCTCGGCTTGCGGCTCTTGGGCTTCTCGGGGCTACGTCGGTTCCCGTCAGTGAGCGCAGCCTGACCCCGACCTTCGGGTCCCTGCCCCCCGCCCCCGCTCCCCGGCACCCCGGGCCGCGACCCTTCGAGAAGAGGCGGCCCAGCGCCGGGCTGGTCCGACTGGTTCTGAGCGGGACGTCTCCCTCCCTCGCCCCCCGCCGCCGACCAGCCCCGCGCTGGCCCGGGCGTCCGTCGGTCAGTCCCGCAGCGGGTCCGCCTGTCCGCGCTGCCGCGCCTCGGGGCCGGCCCGGCCGGAGATCAGTGCGGCTTTGTCTGGGGCGCCCACGCCCCAGAGGCCGCTCCCGGGTCGGCGAATCGGAGCGCGGCGGCGCGGGGCGCGAGCGGGGGTGAGATAAGTGGCCATGTGACCCCACCTGCGCGGGCGCGGGCGCGGGGGAGGGGGAGGGGCGCGCAGGTGAGGCGGCGGCGGCGGCGGCGGCGGCGCGGGGCTCGGCAGCAGGCGGGCGGCATGGCTGGCAGCAGGAAGGACTGGTCCGCGCTGTCCAGGTGAGCGGGCCGTGGGGTCAGCGGCGCGCCTTGGGGCTCCTCTCCCCGGCCGCCTCCTCGCCCTGGGACCCTGGCACTGCGGCTGGACCCTGGTCTTGCTGCTCCTCGGGGTGGGGGACAGAACTGGGGCCAAACTCGGGACCCTTCAGGTGACAGGGCAGGTGCTCTCGCGTCTTGGCAGCTTCCCGTCTTCCGCTTTGGAACCTGAGGCTCCACACGAGGTGTTTGGGGAAGGTTGGTCCCCAGCCTGGACAGCCCCCCGCGGTGTGACCCCCCCCTCTATGGGGGGAAAGGAACGTTTTGGGGGACTGGAGAAGTGTTCGGGAGTTACTTCCAAGTCTCATTCCTGAGAGAAGCTGCCCTCGCTGTCCCCATGTCTCTGGTAGAGAATTTTAGAGGGGGCCCCTCGGAAGTGTTCCTCAGCCCCTCTTGGTAGGGGCAGTTGGGGTGGCACCACCTTGGAGAGTCAGCAGAACAGGGACTAGTGAATAGGACCAGAGGGAAACAGACATCCCCCCACCCCCACCCCAAAGGAAGCTCAATTTCTGAGTAGGGCGTTTTGGGGTGGCATCTGGGCTGGGGACCTCATGATAGCTCATCCTCTGTGTGCTGCAATCTTTGTGAACTGGTCCCTCAAAAGGTGGGAATTGGGTATCTTATCCCTGCCTGCTAGACATCCTGTCAGGGTCAGAGAAGCCTGGGGTTGGGGGTGTCCAGAAGGCAGCACCCCTCATCATGATTGGTGACTCCTCTTGGAGCTACCCTACACCTCTCCGCAGAAGTGCTTGCGTGAGCATCTTCACCTCCTCTTCCCCCACTAGGCAACACACACACACACACACACACACACACACACACACACACACACACACACACACACACACACACACACACACACACACACACACATACATACATACATACATACATACATACATACATACATACATATTTTGTCTCTAATGAAACCGAAGCTCAGGCAGTAGCCCAGAGCTGGAGCCCTACTGCTTTGATCCCTTAGTCTCTAGGTAGGTGCAAATTGGCCTCATGGTTCCTCTCAGGTGGGCATTTGGGTTCTGAGGGCTTTTTTGAGGTCAGGGCGTTCTCTACAGGTGCAGATCAGCAGCCTCCAGCCGTTTGGGTACCGCAGGCCTTCCCCATTAAGGCATCTTCCACGCATTTTCCAGAGCCCTAGGAACTCCTCCTCCTGCCCTCCCTGAAGGGCTCCAGAGATACTTCACTGTCTCAGACTCAGCCTCCCCATAGCAGCTCATCCCCCAGTGCTGGGGGTCCACCTCCCCAGACCCTCAAGACTTCACACGGCTCTGAAGCACAGTTGCCTGGTAACCCCAGTGCAGAGGGGCCCATGGAGTCTAGCGAGGGGCAAAGGTAAGCCCAAGAATGGAGAGAACTCAGTGCTCTGGAAAAGGAACCCAGACTGCTATAGAGGTTGGCCACACCCAGGGAAGGTCTGAGCTGAGGGTGGGGCTGGACAGTCAAGGCCGTGGACTCTGCATGTGGGTTAGTGTGCATGGGGGGGTCAAGTGGGAGTGCCATGGCTTCTAGGTGTGGGCATATCTCTGCCTGTGAACGTCTGCTTATATACGTGTGGGCGAGCATGTTTATGGCCTGTGTAGTGATGAGCAGTCTGTGTGGGCAGTAGGTTCTTCTGTTGCCGAGTTTGGAAGTCCAAATATGTTAAGTTGAAATGTTTATGGAAAACCTTGGTACCGTGCATTGGGTTAAAAATACAAACCAGACACTAATTCCTCAGAAGCTCACAGTCTGGTGGGATATATGTGATTTTGTGTCTGAGAACATGTTTGGATATGAATAAGGGGTGTGTGTTTTGCAGGGGGCGCAGCTGGGGCACTGGAACTCTTAAAATTTCAGCGAGTTCTGGTCTTAGCTTGTTCTCTGCTCAGATGGACGTGGGCTCATGTGGCTGCACGGGTGGGGCTAAGTTCTCATGGGATGTCCAGTGTCCGTGCCAGGGAACCCCTGGGAAACCAGTCCTGCCACAGGAGCCCCTGGCCTGCCCTCCCTGCTCGGCCCCAGCCCTCAGAGAGCCCCGTGGGCAGACGCAGCTGCTGCCAACAGTCACCCTGATGAGGCACCTGGAACAGAGGACCGCTCCCGCTCTGCTCCCTGAGTGAGCAACAAGCCTCAGCGGGCAGGCGGGCAAGGGCTGTGAGTCACTGTCAACCGAGCCTCCCAGCTGGGGAGGACTGTGCTGAAGGTTTGATGAGTGTGGCCCCAGCGAGGGGCGGGCAGCTGAGGGCCAGCCTAGCCCATCCTTGGCAATAAGTAGAAATTCGGATGCTCCAGCCCTGGGATGGGGGCAGCGGTGAGCTGGCTGGCTGGGTGCCCTGGTCAGCAGTCTTGTCCTTTCCTCCCTGAGTTGGCCTGTGTGCAGGGGGTAAGGGGTGGACCGAGCAGCCAGTGGTTAATCATTTCCCTACCTGGGCCCTGAGCAGCCCTTCCACATCCAAGCTCTGCCCTGGGTTCCTCCTCCCATGAGACCATCAGGGCTGGAAGGGACCTCAGTGACCCCTCATTAAGCAGAAGGGGAGCTTGTGGCCTGCCCCACTCAGAGGCTGAAGACGGGCCTGAGGTCTCGGCCTGGCCTACTCTTGGTTCTCCCCTTCTCCACCCCTGCCCCTAAGATTTGCAAATTACACTTCCTGAGCTCCAAGATTCCACAAAATGCTTTTGGGACAGCCTTCACACCCTCTCCCTACTTAACTAGAGCAGCTGAGCCTTGATCTGCTGTGTAATGGACTTCTACATGTGATTCAATTTGGGAAACTAAGTTCTGCCAAACATAACATTTAACTACTGCACTTAAACCCCTGCTATCAGTCGCTGTAGAATAGATGGAAGTTAGATTTCAGGAAGCAACCTCCTGGGGGAGATGTCAGAACAAGCTCTCCAGTGAGCAACAGGACAGAATGTCTTTTAAATTATTTAGGAGACAAAGAAGATTCCCATCCCCAAAGGATGGAGTTGGCAAAGTCAGGAGGGGGAAGGACAGCAGCCCTACATGGAGGTAAAGAGGGGGATGTGTCCCCAAATGAAGGCCAAGAGGTGGAGAAAAGGGTTGTTGAGAGGGAGAGAGAGGTAGGGCAGCTGCCCAGGGCTGTGGCATCAGCTGGTGAGAGTGTCTGGGACTCCCCTGCTGTTGGGGCCTGCAGGTTGCACCCAGGGCCTGGCTCTGGGGCTCCAAGGTCAATGACATATTGGCCACTGGGTTTCCCCAAACCTCTGCTCACCCAGGCAGCACCCTGTGCTCCCGCCTGTCCTGGGGTGGGGAATACCACACCTTCAGAGGCCCTGCCAGGCCGCATTGTTCCGGCTCCTGAATGTTTAGCTGTCAAGCTCCCAAGAAGGTGGGGCCTTATTTTGGTTTAGGACCAGCCCTTCCAGGACATCCTTTTCTGGCAGTTGGGATCGTGGTTAAGGGCATGAGCTTTTGAGAGGCTGATCTAGACTGAAATCTTGGTTCCTTCTTTTTATTAGCTGTGCTATCTTGAGGAAGTGATTCACCCCTCTGAGCCTCAGTTTTCTCATATGCAAAATGGGGATAACACCCCCTTACCTCGCAGGGTGGTTGTAAGGGTTAACATCAATGGCATTTGTAAAATACTCAGAACAGCGCCTGGCATAATAATAAGTACTTGTATGTTAGTGCTCTCGTTTCCTCCTTTATTCCTTTGTTGATTGATTTATTATTATTCACCATAATCAACAAACGTTAAGCACCATTCTAAGCCCATATGCATTTATTATTGGGGTTTCAACGACTGCACCTGCTGAGATCCATCCTGGGAACTGCCCTTTGTCTTCCCTTCCCCTCTATTTTTGTCTCTTTCTTCATATTTAGAGAGCAGTAACTCTTTGCTTATAAGGGATCACATTTCTCCTCCAGGGAGGGATTGTGGTGAAGGGACTCATATTCTGCCAGGGAGTCAGAGATTGAAGACAGCATGATTCCTGAGCACCAGGGGTGGTGACCACTTCACTTTGGGTGAGCTGTGGGGTCTTAGTGTAAAGCTTGGGGAAGCTTGAGGACTCCTGGGATCCACCTCCTACAGTCCAGCCCCAAAGACCCCTCAGGGCTCAGACTAACCTGGGGAGTGAGTCACTTCCTAGAAGACCAGGCTCTGACTGATCACACACCATATAGGGCCCCACTGGAGGACAGACAAATAGGCCGCTTGCCTGAGGGCTGACAGCAGCGTGTGAGAACCTGGTTTCTCAGGACCAAGGAATCCTGGAGGCTCCAGCCCAGCCTGTCTGTGGGTGTGGTCAGGGGAGAGGAGCTTCAGGCTCTGTGGGTCACTTTCCCTAGTAGGTGGGTCCCTCAGCTTTGGAGGGCAAGAGCTGTTTCTAAACTAAGGACAAGGGCAGGGTGCATCCAGAGGAGAGGGCTGAAGATGTGGCCTCAGATGAAAGCCAGCAGAAGCTGGCGTTTCTAATCTGAATAGGAGGAGCTGAGAGATGGGACATCAGAGCCTGCCTTGTGAGGGACCATCCAGTTTGTGTGTAGTGAATGAATGAATGATCAGTCTTCAAATACACCGAGCTCACGGGTCATGTGAAGGCCCACGGGAATCTTAAGTTCCACGGTCAAGGCTATTGGGGGAAAACTTTGACTAGGGCCTTCCCGTCTCCACTGACACAGGAGGAATTGAGGGTTTCACCAAGAAGGGCTGCCCTGACGGCAGAACTGGGAGGATCTGTAAGGTTCCTTCCGAAGGCAGCTCCTTCCCTGTGGGGTGATGAGCAGGTGCTCACCTTCCCTGGGCAGAGGGGTGGGCAGATTGCCTTTGGGTGGGCTCAGGTTTGGCTCCCCACTTTGTGCCTTCCATATCAAGGCAGAGGTATGGCGAATCCTAGGGAAGTTGACATTTAGGCTTGTTCTTCCACATTCGTTGGCGCCTGCTGCGTGCCGGGCGCCATGCCGGACAGTAGAGGTGAGGCGCCTGTGCTGTGCTTGTCTCTGTCGGTGCACGACGACCCCACCACAGGCTCTTTCCAGCCTCTCGTGCTCTCTCCACTCTCCTTCATTCGCTTGTCTTTTTTTTTTTTTCTTTTAAAAAAGGAAAACTTAAGACCTGTGTATTTGTGCAGAAGAAGGCTTGAGAAAGCGTTCTTTGAGTCCACATCCTCCTCTAGCTACTGTCCCGTTTTCTTTGCTTCTCGGTAAAACTCCTCTAAAGCGTTGTCGATAGTCACTGCTTCCACTTTCTTGGTTCCTGTTCACGCCTTGCCAGCCCCGTCAGGCTGCAGCCCGTCCCCGAAACTGCTCTCTCTGAGGGGCCGGGCACCTCCGTGCTCACGACTCCCCGACGGCCTCATCCGTCCTCACAGACGTGGCTCCTCTGTCCCCGTCCGCACCCCCAGCTGGCTTCCCTTCGGCCTCCCTGTCTCCCTTGCTCCTCGCTGGTTTCTGCTCGTTCTGAACAAGCCAGAAACAGAACCCCTCATCCCCCCCGCTCTCCCCAGCACTCCAGCGTTCCCACCAATTCCTTCCTCCTGGTCTTTCCCGTCTTCCTCACGGCCTCATCAGGAATTGCTCAGGCCAGAAAGTCTTCTCTTTCCTCCCCCAACCTCCATCTGGTTCATCAACAGCCCTGCTGGCTCTAGCTTCAATCCGTCATTTCCCCCATCTCCCTGTCACTACCTGGGTTCAAGCCACCATAGTGCTCTCCTGGGCGGTTGCAGGTACCTCCTGACGGGTCTCCCCGTTGCCCGTCTCCCCCTGCACCCTTCAATTCTCTTTCTATACAGCAGCCAGAGAGATTAAAAAGATAGAAATCTATCATGTCACTCCTCTGTGTAAACTATCCGGTGTCTCTCTGCACACTTAGAATAAAACCCAAGTTCTCTCTCGCTCTGGCCTCGCCTCCCTGTCCAGCTTCCCTGCCAGCCGTGCTTTGGCCCTGGTCCACCCTCTGTCCCTGCAGCCCCAGCATCTCCTGCAGCCCCAGCCCCTCACACCGAGGGCTCTGCCCCTGCCATACCCTTCTCCCGTGACACTCTGCTGCCCCATCCGGCTCTGCTGGCTCCTTCTAGTGGGCTGGATCTCCCAGAGAGGACCCCCCACCCTGTCACCTTCTCTCACCTCACTTATCTTATTCCTTCATCCTTGTGACACCTGGTTGATGTCGTCATATCCAGCCCTGGATCTGTGCTCCACGAAGGGAAGGACCCTGCTGGTCTTATTCCCTGCCCCTGGAGTCATGCCTGGCACAGAGTGGGTGCTCAAAAAGTATTTATTCAGTGCATGTTGGCTCAATAATTGTGATGCTGGATGTAGAAAAATGTCAGAGCCATCATGTGGTTCATCCTCCTCACTTTTGGAGAGAAAACTGAGGAAGAGAAAAGGGAGTGACTTGCCCAGGGCAGGAGGTCTAGATACCAGATCATCTGACTTTGTCTTTCCAAAGAGTCCCTGGAGGAATCTTTTCTTCAGGAGTCCCATAGATGCATTTTATACTCAATTCAGTCTATAAAATGTGTGGGTTTATGTGATTTGTTTTTCGGAAACGTGTCTCCTCCTTAAGTCAAGGCATGGTTGCATGGCGATACCCTCCAAGGGGGGACAGGCTCAGTGTGAACCAGGGCTGGGCAGTGCAGAGGCCAGGAGAGCAGCAGAGAGTGGAGAGCTTGGTACCTGACAGTGGCAGGAGGAAACCTTACAGTCATTGCTGTAACTCTGGGAGGGAAGATGGAGGCCTTTTCCAGAATCTTCGGATCTGGGCCCCAGCAAGAACCGGGGGAGTCACAGGAAGGCCTCAGGGAAAGCTCACCCACTGACCTTCACAGTCTGCCACATCTCTGCTCAAACCCTCTGCCTGGACTGCCAGTTTTGCCCTAGCCCCAGTCACCCCATCGAAGTCCTGTTTACTCGTTGAGATCCAGCCCAGGTTCAGTCTCTCCTGTGAGACTTTCCTGATAATCTTAGCCTACAGCAATTGTCCTCTCACTCTGCAGAGCAGCTTCTGCACATTGGTTGGGGGACTTATTGGTGGACCGCTACATCATAGGTGTCTCCAGGGCAGAACCCCTGCTGTGTTGTTCTATGACCCCCATGTTGCCTGACGTGGGGCTGGCCGTCAGTTGTTCAGCCAGGGTTTATTTGCTCTTTGGTTGGATTGGAAGGGTGGGTGGGTGGAAGGGAAGATGGACTGGTGAGCAGGTGGACGAGGATGATGGAAATGGGCGTAGCTGGATAGACAGGTGTTCGGATTGACAGGTGGCTGAATGAATGGATGGACTGGTGGGGCTGGTGGCTGGCTGTGAGAGTGCGTGGCTGGTCCTATGAGTGAAAGGTGACTGGGGGCAGGAACCAAAAGTAGAGTGTGCAGGGTCCCCTTGCTCCCCTGGACAAATGAAAGTTGATCTTAAAAGTCGAGAGAGGCTCAGAGAGCTCCTGGGAGGTGAAGGGAAGATGATATTGGAATCTTTCCCAGTTGTCATTGGTCTTATGTGTGAGTCTGCCCTTCCCCAAAGCTAAGACATTTCATAAGGAATTGAGTAACTGTGGAAATTTCTCTGTGACTGTCCATTGAGAGATATTACCTAAGAATGCCAGGACCAAGAAGAGAAAGGAACTTGTGAAAGTCATCTACTTCACGAAGGTCGTCTACGTCCTCCAGGCAGAAACATGTCCACCCTTCCATGTTGCTGGCCACTCCCAGAGAGGGAGGCCCCACATTCCCACCCTACAGTCCAAAGTAAAGTCCAGTGATTCTGGCAATGTCAGGAAACATTTTGGCTGTCACAACCGGGGGATGGTGCTACTGGTATGTAGCAGGTAGAGGCTGGGAATGCGGCTAAACGTCCTATAATCCAGGCCCTACACATGGAATTATCTGGCCAAAAAGTGGATGGTGTCGAGGTGGAGAAACCCTGGTCCAACCTGAATCCCTGTAGCTTTAGTAGAAATTTAATAGACTAATAATGTGAACTCATTCAAAATTTTAAATTTTCAAGTAGTCACATTAAAAAGAAAGAGGCAAAATTAATTTTAATATATCTCATTTACGATCACCAGTATATCCAAAATATCATTTCAACACATAATCAGTATACACAATTCTTAATGAGAGATTCGACTCCTCTCTTGAAATCCCGTGTGTATTTCACACTCACGACCCGTCTCTGTTCAGACCAGCCCTTTTCAAGTGCTGCACAGCCGCCAGCAGCCAGAGCGGCAGGCCTGGGGGGTGTCGTGTGTCTCTCCCATCCCTGTGGAAGTCTGGCTTGGGAAGAGGTCTCTTGGGCTGTGCTGACCCTCCCCTTCCCCCCCAGCCTGGCCCGGCAGCGGACTCTGGAGGATGAGGAGGAGCAGGAGCGGGAGCGCCGGCGCCGCCACCGCAACCTGAGCTCCACGACGGATGATGAGGCATCCAAGCTCGCCCAGAATGGAGACCGGCCGGCGGCTGAGAGGTGCTTGGGGCAGGGTGGGGGCCAGGGCATCATTTCCCTATCCTGGGTGACAGGGGGGGACTTAGCTCCCCAGACAAACTGAGTGCCACATGTTTGGCCTGCCCAGGGATTTGAGGCCCAGGGGACGTGGCTGGAGGATGTGAAGATGAGTTCCAAATCCCACACCTTCCCCAGACTGTTTCTCGGCCCTGCCAGGTTCAACCCTCGTCATAACAGTATTACTATTTGTCGAGGTCATCCATGAGCCAATACTTTGCTGGACGTTTTGTGGACATGGCTTATTCAGTGCTCACAATACCCCTGAGAGAGAGGTCTTATTAACCCATTTGACAGATGGAGAAACTGGGTGGAAGAGTTCTTAGGCGACTTGCTGAGATCATATAATCTAAAGAGTGGCAGGGCCAGAATTTTCATCCAAATCTGCCAGGCTGTCCTCCTCTAGCCCTGACCCTTCGTAATCCACTTCCAAGTGGAAGAATATGGGGGCTAGTCTTGCCATCTAGATGTTAGGGTCATGACGGAAAAGAAGAGAAGGGCCCGGAATTTACTGAATGTCACCTGTGTGCCAAGACTGTGCTGGGCACCCTCATGTAATGTCTTATTTCACCTCCTAACAAGTCCAGCTTGCAGATTTGAAAGCTGAGGCTCAGACAGTAAGTTAAGTTGCCTGAAATCACATGGAGGGCATGGTGGTAATGAGGGGAAAGAATCTCCTTTTGCTGCAGGCCAAGTGCTATGGGTTTTGGACAGTCCTCTCATGTTGCTCTTGTTCCCTTGGTTTCCCTGGAGAAGGGAGAACAGGGTGTGTGCTCTGGGCTGCACCAACGCCTGTGTCTGCCACCTGGTCCCCACTGCACCTATATGACTGACAGGAGATGGCACATCAGGAGCCATGGTCCCTACTCCCAGTTCCCCCAGCAGTCAGTTGTGTGACTGTCGACAAATCCCTGAACACCTCTGGCCTTGATCTGAGATCTAAGGGGCAGGGACTGTGTTTATTCTCTATGACCCTCAGTGCCCAGCACAGGGCCTGGCCCATAAACATAGTTGCTCAATCAGTGTTTGTTGATTGTATCTGAACATGGAATGGCTCATGACATAGGCCTTACAGGAGTTTATAAACTTTTTTAAAAAAGCATGGAGTACTTTGTTCAAATGATACCTTGGAAACCCATTATGTAGAGTAAATGAAAGTGACCCTTATTTAGGTAGTGGTGGGGGAGGCCAGAGCCCGACTTCCTCATTTCCTCGGTAGCCCTGGAGGTACCTCCCAATGGTCAGATACACCCAGGGTCCCTCCCACCCGATACCCTCTGATTCTATCTCCTACCCCCTCTCCCACCTCCTGACTCAGACTGCCGAGTGTGGAAGAAGCAGAGGTGTACAAGCCACTGCCCCTAGCCTCCAAAGAAGAGGACAAAGACGTCCAGGCCATCCTCAGGTCGCGGCAGGAGCGGAGGCAGAGGCGGGAGAGGCTGGAGGCAGAGGAGGGAAGGGACAGCTCGGGCTCTGGGCAAGCCATGCAGCAAACCCTCGTGCCCAAGAAGGAACTACAGCCCCCATCTCGCCGGAGACTGAGCCAGGAGCAGCGGGGACCCTGGACCCAGGAGGAGGAGAGCTTGGCAAGCAGGGAGCCAGAAGCAGGGAAGAAGGGGGCTCCAGAGAAGACCCCAGTCTCAGAGAAATCCTTGGTGCCAGAGAAGACATTAGCATCCGAAAAGGGACTGGTCTCAGAGAAAATCTCCATCTCTAAGAAGGTGCCAGCCCCAGAGAAAATATCCCCATCTGAGAAGACAGCAGTGTCAGAGAAAAGAGGCAGTTCAGAAAAATCAGTTCCAGAAAAAACAAGTGTCTCAGAGAAGACTCCAAGCCATGAGAAAACATCTGTGTCAGAGAAGATAGCAGCGTCAGAGAAAAGGTCCATCTCAGAGAAGTCAGTTCCAGAAAAAACAAGCTTCTCAGAGAAGATGCAGGCCCCGGGGAAGAGGTCCGGGTCGGAAAGGAGACTGGTGTCTGAGAAAGCATCCATCTTTGAGAAGTCATTGGTTGCTGAGAAAATCCCAGCCACAGACACAAAGCTTACCCCAAAGAGGGCGGCAGCCTTAGAGCAGCCCCAAGCTGGGGAGCAGCCGGCCTCTGCAGGAAGCCAGGCCACCAGCAAGGAGCAGAGAGAAGGCGCCCTCCCTGGGAAGCACACTCCTCCCCCGGCAGAGCGGGGCACGCCGGACTCTCCGTCTGTGGCTGCCTACCTCCCGCCCATCACACTCCAGGTTGGCCGTGCTCCTGCCCCTCATATCCTTCTCTCCTACCTCCCTGGCTGGCCCTCCCTGCCAGTCCTGCCTGGGTGGTCTCTGGCTCCCCGCTGCCTCCTGTCCTCCTGCCTTCAGGCTGGCCTTGGCAGTTTCTTCTCTCCCTGCTTGCTTCCAGCCACTCAGAATAGGGACACAGAGACAGGGGCAGGCTGCTGGAGCTGAAAGGGGCACCTGCTGTGTGGCAGGGAGCACCTGGTACCCTGCGCCACATCCTCATCCAGGGCCCAGACTCCAGGACCTCTTTTGGGAAGCCTCGGATCCTTCCAGAAGCTCCCCTAGAAAGCTCTGCCTGGTGGCCTGGCCTTAAGGCATTGTGTCCGCCAGCCACCCCCACAGCAGATGAAGGAGGCAGGAGAGGAAGGCACAGGACTGTGTCATTCTCTCCTTCCTCCTGCAGCTCCTGGGATGAGCCAGGCCACATGGGGCCCCACGGAGCTTGGGCTGGGGCCTGGTAGGGCCCTAGACCTCTTGTGTGACACTCCCCCTGCTTCATCCAGGTGAAAATCCCCCGCAAGGAGCAAGAGGCAGACGCATCCTCACCCACTCAGCTCACCTACAGCAGCTCCCTCAAACGCTCCAGCTCCAGGACTATCTCCTTTCGGGTGAGAGCCCAGGGCACCCTTGTCTCCAATCCATGGAGGGCAACCTGAGGAAACTATCCATCACAGCATAGGAGCCTTAGGTTAGATAGCAGGGAGATCCTCCAGATAGAGAGGGGCTTTGGATTCCCATAGGTGGCCAAAACCAGACAAGGTTGTATTAAATAAAGAACGGGGTAATGACCTAGAAGGTGGGTGTAAATAAGCAACACCAGCCCCACCTAGTGGGCAAGGCCAGAGCTGCAGGAGCCCCACACCCAGGAGGGAGGCTAGGGGCAGAGGGCAGCAGGGCTCTCCTAGTGCTCTCTGTGTGGTCCCTGTCCCAGTAGTACAAATTATGTGGATTGGGGAGCCTCATCTCGCCTTGTGCCGGTATTTACTCTTAATTCTTTTGTTCACAGGCCCATTCATTGACTGACTGTATGTTGTGCCTGTGATATGTGCTAGGCTCTGGGGGGAGGCTGGAGGCCTGATGTCAGTCAGGGCCCCACAGGGCTCATGTGCAGTGGAGAGACAGATAGGAAAACAGCTGGTTTGCGATACCCTGAGAAAGATGCCTAAGGAGGAGGGGCTTCTGACCCAGACAGGTCGGTGGGGGCAGGGGTTTCGCAGACAAGATGAAGGCCTGTAATGAAGGCGTGGCCATGTATTCCTTTGGTTGGAGTCGAGCAGTGGAAGGGGGCATGGAAGGTTCGGGGGGTAGGAGGTGTCCTGAGAGCTGAGCGCCTCACTTGAGAGAGCCACTGGCCTCGCTGGGACTCCCACTCACCAACGCCTGCCTTTTTCATTTCAGATGAGCCCCAGGAAAGACAACTCAGAAACCACCTTAACCCGCAGGTGGGAGGCCTGGAGGCTTTGGTTCCCCTCTCTTCTTTGGTCATGGTCAGCCTGTGTTTTCTGAGCACCTGCCACCCACCCGGCTGCACCATAGGGCACACGAGGGGACGTGTGGTTCTTGCACAGGGGGACAGGATTAATAGGAGGGACTGAGGCTGGATGAGATGAACAGGGAGGGGGAGGGATTGGGGAGAGCTTCTTGGGGAGGCAGGGCTTGGGTGGGGCTCCAAAGCAGGGAGAAGGGTTTAGAGGAGGAGGGCTTTCCAGGAGGGAGACCATGAACACTGTGAGGGAGGGGACACCTCTGCTTCAGCAGGCCTGGTGTGGGGGCCTGGGAGTCTGCATGCTTAGTAAGCACCCTCATATTCCATAATATTGATGTGAGTAGTCTGAGGATTGTACTTTGGAAAAAAAAAAAAAACTGAAATAGGATCTGAAAAGCAGTTGTGCTTATGTGTTAGGAATGTCATCCATTCATGCTGCATTTATCTCCCTCTAAACATTTACGGAAGCCGACTAGACTAGGCTAGGCCTGGAGGTGGGGTAGGCATGGAGGACGAGGAGTATGAAGATGAGTAAGACACAGTTGCTGCCCTCAAGCAACTCACAGGAGACCACTCTGCGCGAGAGCCACCAAAGCAGGCAGGTGCAGGGATAGGATGTGAACCAGGAGCTTGGTAGTAGCTGCAAAGCTCAGCCTGCAAGAGCTGGGGAAGGTATTGCAGAGCAACTGATGTTCAACGTGGGACTTGAAGAACATGTGGGAGATTTCCAGGTGGAAAACTGGAGGAATGGCATTTTAAATACAGGGAACAGCATGTGAAAAGGCACAGTGAAAAGCATGAGGTGTCCAGTTGGCTGGCACATCGTCACGTAGCAGGGACTGGGGGTGGTGCTGGCCTCAGGAGAGGAGGGAGCAGATCATGAGAGCTTTAGTGTGCTGACCCACACTGAGGGGTCTTGTGGCCTGAGGGGTCTGAGCTGAAAGGCCAGGACCAGATTTGCTTGAGGTAGGAGCAGCCTGGTGGCAGTGGAGAGGAGAGCTCGGGCGTGGGAGACAGGAGAGCGGGAGGTGGTTGGCGAGGGAGATGAAAAGGAAGGGCCAGATTCAGGAGACAGTTCTGAGCCGGAAATGGCCGGATGTGGGAGGAGAAAGGAGGGAGTGAAGGTGTTTCTGATCCCAGTGGGTGGGATTTTCCTGGCAGGCGAGGAGAATCCCTGGAGTCTCAGTTCTTCACCTTGGCCGAGTCGGTGCGGTCTGCTCTGATGGATGGCCGTGCTCTAGTTGCCAGAATGGTGCGGTGTGATGGGGGCTACTCCTCAGGCTTGGGGCAGGCCTCATCTCCTGGTGGGGGGTGTCTCACTTGGTTTGTTTTGTCCTGTCCTATCCTGCAGTGCGAGCATGAGGCTCCCAGCCAGCACGGTCAAGTTTGGGGAGAAGCTGGAGCGATACCACACAGCCGTACAGGTGGGCATGGGCTCTTGCAGAGGGGCGGCGGGTGCCTGGCGAGGGTGGTGGGTGTGCACATGCACCCTACCAGTGTGGGTCAGCGGTTTGTGTGCTCCATTCCCAGAGATCAGAATCCATCAAGGCTCCAGGCTCCTCCCGCACCGAGTTCTTTGTGGCTCCTGTGGGTGTAGCCAGCAAGCGCCATCTCTTTGAGAAGGAACTGGCAGGCCAGAGCCGCACAGAACCAGCCTCCAGCCGGAAGGTGAGGGGCTCAGGCCCAGCCAGGGGTCTTCAGGCTGATTAGCCCTGAGGTCTCTAAAGCCTGAGCCTTGGCTCTGGCAGTGCTAGAAAACTCTATTTTCATGCATTAATTAATGTTGACAGATCTTGACTTGACCTACCGTTTGTGTTCCTGAGCCCAAGTCTCCTTAGTTGTGCACATAGCTCCCTGGGGGAAGGGGTGGGAACTGTCTCAGGTATATATGGCATGTGCTGGGCATATATGGGAGTGGGGTAGAGCCCCATCCCCATTCCAGGGCTTCTGAAGATGCCTTGCTGTTATCAGTAGCCCCAAAGCCTGAGATGGAAGCCTCTTTTTTTTTTTTTTTTTAAGGAGAACCTGAGGCTCTCGGGGGTTGTGACATCAAGGCTCAACCTGTGGATCAGCAGGACCCAGGAGTCTGGCGATCAGAACTCCCAGGTACCCTGTCCCTCTCTGATGCCTCTTCCTATGGGTCCTTTCTTGGTGGAATGACCTGGGTCAGGGGAGGGAGGAACTAGGGATGAGCCTGTGAGTCAGAAGACCACAGAGGGGAGTGGGGCTAGGGTCCTCCTCTCCTTCAGGAAGAGGGAGGCCATCCTGGGCAGGGGTGGGGTGGGCCTGGGGGATCCCGAGCCCCTCCACAGCCCTGCCTTAGTCCCTGGTTTCCACCCTGATGCCCACAATCAGGAGGTGCGGAAAGAGTCGGCAGCCACCAAGACTCAATGGGGAAAGAAATCAGACTCCTCACTGGATGTGGAGGTGAATAGAGCAGGGAGGGAGGACCTGGCCTGGGGACAGAGGGCTGCCCAGTGGGAGACCCCCACCTACCCACCCACATGCACACACTAACTGGCCTGAGACTACACAGTCCAAGTATCCAAGTATCAGGCTGGCTCCAGCCACCCAGGAGAATGCTGGCAGAACCCTTTCCCCCACAGCTCTGCAGAGCTCCCACCCCCTTCAACCAGCAGATTTTAGGTCTCCAACCCCATGGGTGTGGGGTGTGAACAAAAGGGTGCCTCCCTTCCCTTGTTCTAATAGACCTCTGCCCCACAGGTGTGACAAGCCCTGCCAACACAGACCTGCATGTCTGCATCTCAAGGGCCTTCCTTGTGCCGGGCCTCTGCCTCCCGCAGCAGCGTCTGTGTCTCTCACTGCCCCTTCTCTCTCTGTGCCTCTGGACCTCTCTGGCCAGGCCCTTGGGGACTTGGAATTTCGGTGAGACTCATCCAGCTCCCACCTGGCTCAGCCTCTGGGGGCGAGTGTGTCCTGGCACCTTCTGGTCCTGCTGCAGGCACAGCAGATGCTGGGACCAGCGTCAGCTCCCCGCACAGCACTGGCACACATCAGCTGCAGGGCTCACGTGTCCCACCCAGGGATGTCCCCTCCTCCCTGCTCACTCTGGGGTCATCTGTCTCATCTTCCAGCACGTGCCTCCATGTGCCTGTGATGTCTCCCTCACTGAGGCCTGGGCCCACCCTGGGGCCTGCTCCCAGCTGCTCGGCCCACTAGGGCCAGATTGTGGAGTTGCTGTGCATCGTCCCCATGCCTGTCTCCCTGCTCTGTTCTCCCCTCTCTTCCTTGGCCTGCTGCCTGGGCCAGGAGCTCAGTGCTTTTTTTGTGCAACCACTTAACCTCTCTCTGAAAAACCTGTTCTCAGGAAGGATCTGATAAACTCATTCACTCGCAGGTGTAAGAGACTAATGATGCCTTAAAGATGAATTCTTTCCTAGAGGCTTTGCTTTCTAACAGGGATTGTCCACTGTGTGTGAGCATTATTTTGGCTGGGGTGGGGGGAAGATCATTGTTTTCAAAGTCCCTGCTCCTCCTCACACTAGGACCACTTGCCACCCAGTGGCCCTAGCTTGGTGACTTGGGAGTTTAGAACTGCCACATACAGTGCCAGGCCTGCCCCTCTCCCCTTCCTTCCCAAATCCAGTCCTGTTTTCCTGACATCATGGCCCTGTGAACTTGGAGACTGCTGAGCCAGCAGAGAATCTAGGATAACCCAAACTAAGAAAGTCAGGTGCCCTGTCAAACCCCTTAAGGGTGTAGTTTAAAAAAAAATTTTTTTTTCTTTTAATCATTAGAACTCTTACTCCTGATTGACTGCCCTGGCTTTACCCAGAACCAGCTGGTGGTGAAATCAGGTGCAGAGGCCTGCCCACTCCCCCTTTGCATGCCTGGGGAAACTCTAGGGCTTCTCAGAATGCACCTCTTAAGGGCATCACCAGGCCTGAGTTCCCCAAGCTTGTGGGGTAGGAGCAGCCGGCCCTGCTCTGGCCTTTGTGATTCTGGATGAGGGCTCCCGTCTTGGATCCCATGGTCCAGGGGACAGAAGGCCCTCAGAGCATGACCTGTGCAGACATGCTAGTGGCCCCAGGCTGGCCCACCTCCAGCTGGTGAGTCTGCTGTGGCTGGCCCCCTGCGCCTGCTTAAAGTTAGGGGTAGCAGGACCTGGAGGCCCTGCCCTGAGCACCTCCCACCCACTACCAGGGCAGGAGCTTTGCAAGTGCTCCAGCTCCACCGCTGAGAGTTTGAGAACAAAGCTGGGGCTGGATAGAGGAGTTGGATGCTGTGCAGACTCAGGAGAACTGCTCTGGATCTGCCAGAAACTCAGGGTGTGACCCTGAGACATTTTCCTTCTCTGAGCCTCAGGGTTCAAGCACATGATCTCTAAGGACCTTCAGATGCTTGTGTTCCAGACTTTGGAAAGTCCCCCTGGCAGGTGAACTTTCCAGTGAGCAAAACTATCTCCACACAGGCTTTTCTTAGGAGAGGCGCCTAGAAGACTTCCTCAGGCAGTGGAGCCCAACTGCAGGGGTTGGAGCCCGAGAGGACACCAAGGAAGTGGCTTGGTCCTAGGTGTTTGGGGCTGTTCTGGCAGCTGCAGCCTCAGAGTGGTGGGGTCCTTCATGCCTGCACACCCTCCCCAGGGTGCTCATCGAGGGCATTCACGCATCCAACACAAGAGGGCCCTGCCCTCATTCCTGTCCAGCAAGCAGCCAGTAAACTAGGAGACAAATGCACTCACAGGGTGACCTCAGCTGGGATAAGTGCAACATGGTAGACTGGGCGGAGCGGTGGGTGGGTGGGTGGGGCCTCTTGGTGGAGGTGGCAGTTGAGCGCCCTCTGGAGACAAGTGTTTCACCCACTCGCCACTCCTTGACCTGACTGTGTGTGCTCCTGCCACAGTGGCCCTGAGACCCGCGAGTTTCAGCATATGCTTCGTCCTGTACCATTCTGGTTTGTTTTGTCTTCCCATCTATCATTAGCACTGGGAGGTGACTTTTTTGCAAGGACGGGGCATCCAAAATGGGTTGGGAGCAGCCCTGCTATGACAAAATGTGGCCACGGGATAGTGGCTCAATCTTGTGAGTCATGGCTGCCTCACGGCTCTCCAAATCAAGCCCCTGACTTAGAACAATTAGTAGAAGCCTTACACGGGTGGTCTGTGTGTACCAAGAATCTATGGGATTTTCCCCATGGGGCTCTGTAGGGATCTAGAGGCTCAGATTCCCTCTTCCAGGCATCCAGGCGAACAAATTATGGCTGGTTTGAAGGGTCATTGGGCTTATGAGGAACGATATCCCACTGAAAGTACAGTAACCCATCCCCAAGTTAAAGGAGGGTTTAGGAAAAGCAGTTCCTGAATTCTGGGAGATGCCAGGCCAGGACACAAGCAAGGCTGGGCCCTGGAGGGCTAGAGTGGGTAGGTGGGGTGAGGAGGTTCCCCCACCCCTTTCTGTCTTCAGACAGCTTGGTTCCTTCCTCGCTGTCCTGTGAATGTGCTGTCCCCATCTGCCTCTCTCTGCCAAGCTCCTCTGCCTCCTGTGGGTTCCTGTCCCCGAGGATGCTGGCAGACAGGCACGTGGCTGCAGTGTGCCCTGCCCTGATCTTCTGGCAGCATGGAGGCCCGCGTGGCAGGGGATAAGCCTGGTGCTGGGGTGTCAAGGCCAAGGGGCTCAGAGGCCACTGGGAACCATGGAGGGGATGGCGTCAGCTGAGCGATGAGGCGACAGTCTGACAGCAGTGTGGGCGCAGAGGATTCTTTCAAGGACGTTGGCTGTGGAGATGCAGCCCTGGAGCTCCCCAGGCAGCAGGGTTGAGAGGAGCGTTTGAGGACTGGGGAGGCTGGACACGTGCTCAGGCGAGGGGAGGAGGGGGCAGAGACTGCTTTCTCTGTCCACGGAGAAACAGAAGAGTGTATCATGAATGGGCAAGATCTGGACATGCCTGGGGGCTCACGGGGAGGGGTGGGTGGGCCTGGTCCAGAGCAAGGCTGTTCCTCCTTCAGAGCTAGGCAGGACCTGGGCTGTGAAGATTCAGGGAGATGGAGGGGGAGAGTCAGCTCAGCTGCCCCAGACCTGCCTTCCTCCTCTTTCATTTGCATTGTGTACTGAGCCCTACAATGTGCCAGGCAGTGTGCTCAGAGCCACGACATACTCATGCAAGCAAACGACAACCCCCTGGGCCCTGACCTTGTGCATCTCACAATCCAGGCTTAGCGGATCATGGTCCCGCATTGCTTCGTTTCAAAGCCCATGGAGAATGAACTTCAACAGTCCTTGCTGCTCTCCACGCAACCCAGCCGCCTGTCCAAGAAGAACTGTTCTTGACTGGAAGTTCTACACTGACCTCCTGTAGTAGTTTAAGACCATTCCCTGTGAGGAGGGCTCGCCTTAGGCTTTGGCAGGTCCTGGAGAAGACCCCCTCTACAGATGTCCTCACTGAGGCCTGCAGAGTCTGCGACCTGCCCCAGGCTGCTTAGCCCATTAGAGGCAGCCAGTAGCCTGGAAGACAATGTTACCTACAGCATCATTTCAAGTGTAACTGCAGATAAGCTCATACCCTCTGCCCCCCAGGACCCTGGCACAGAGACTCGCAAAGTGTCTCGGAGGCTGCCTTCTGCCCCCCAGCCCTGCTTCCAGCCTGCCCTCCCAGGCCTGGATTGCTGGCATCTGCTTTATCAGGATTCTCAAGGGGGACAGCTGGTTTGTGTTACATGCCTGTCCCTGCATATCTATTCTGGTTTTAAATAGCTTATCTGAGCAGCTGGAGGACCACATGGGCTTATATGGCGTGGGGTACATATTCCTTTAGACTTGTCCCTGACACCTGCCAAAATAGGAGCCAACACCCCCCACTCCCCACTGCCACCCCCCACCCCCACTGTCTCCTGCTGCACATTCCTCCCGCCACAGGGCTCGGCTCACAAGGCCACAGCCCACATGCCTGCTTAAAGCCCTCTCCATCCCCTGCCCTTGCCCAGTCCCTGCCCAGGCTGAGCAGACACCCCCAGGATCTGCCGGCAGCTCCTGTTCTAAGGTAAGAGTGGGGCAGGGCTCTAAGGCAGGGGAGAGCAGGGGGCGGGGATGTGAGGGTCCTGGGCCCTGGAGCATTTGCTCAGAGTCTGCCTGTGTCCACTCCGAGTGGGCGTCAGAGTTGTTAGAAGTCCATGGCCCCTCCTAGAGGAGGCCACACTTCAGAGAAGGTGTTGCCGGGACTGGACTCCAAGATTGGAGATGAGGATTTGAGTTAAAGACAAAAGACATTGTATTGTCGTAAAGTCTTGGGTAAGTCACTCTCCCTCCCTGGGCCTCAATGTCCTCATCTGTAAGTGGACTAGCTAATTGCTAGGCCTCTGCCTGCTCTAAAGACGATGAAGCTCAAACCAACAGGGACTCCCCCAAATTGCTTGGTCCATCCTTTTGCCTCCAGGCCAAGGGCCACCTAAACCTTTCCAGGCAAGTTCTTTTTGAGCCCCAGAGAGCAGAGTGAGACTGTGGCGTGTCAGTCAGATGAGTCCTCAAGGGGTCAAGTTCTCTCCGGGAACTTAGAAACTGTCCTGGGAGTATTGAGAAAGGCCCAGTGTCCAGAGGCAGGCAGGGACCGCTGGAGCACATCCCTGAGCTGACCCGTGGATTCTCTGACTCCCCGACCCAGCACCATCCCCCTCTCCAGACAAGAGCAAGGGCTGAGCAGCACTTGGGGGGCTGACGGGGGAAGTATCCCCACTAGGAGATCCTTTCGTGGGAGAGGGATGAGCCCAGCTTGTTGGCATTAAAGGGTTAACCCAGGTGAAGCTGCCCCAACTCCATGTCCCTGCAAACGTGACCCTTGTCCCACCCCACCCCAACACACATCATAGGGATGGACCTCTCTCTATGCCTGGGAGTGGTAGAGAAAGATTCCCTTGATTTTTCAGCTTCTCTTGGGCAGGCCGGGGGAATATTTGGGGAGGGGGTTGCCTGGAGTGTCAGGAATTTCAAAGCATATTTCCCGTCCTAGGTCCTAGTGCAGCCGGGAAGCCACCTGACCTCCCAAATTCCTTCTCTGACCCATGTCTTAGAGGGCAAATCCTCCTCCTCCCAGGGCAAAAGAGGAATCTGAGAGGATCAGATTGCTGCCCCTCCCTCCCACCGCCTTCCCCCTCCGCTCCCCCGTCCTGTCCTCCAGCTCTCCTGGGGAGCTTACAGCTGTAGGCTTAGGAAGATCCCAGCTGAATGTCGGGGGCAAGGGCTGAGGGGTGGGGCCTGCATTCCTCAGAAACTCAGAGACCGTTTCTGCAAGACCAGAACTTGAAGTTCATCTATTTTGTAAATAGGTTATCTGACGCCTGGAGAGGTTAAGGGACTTAACCAAGGTTACACAGCAAAACCTAGGTTTTAAACCCAGATCTTTTGACCCCATAGCCCGTATTCTTTGTGTCTTCTATCGTTTTTGCTTTACTCCCCAAGAAAGGTGACCCTGATCTCTTGGTGGTGAGGGAGTTAGGCTAGAAAGGAGCGTGTGGAAACAGGTGGGGCTCGACTGTGAGGACACAGGTGCCTTAGGACGTTCTCATACATTGCCCTGCCAGGTTCTTGACCTTTTCCCGTTCTGGAGCCCCCATTCCCAGCCTACCCTCTTCCCCTCATCATGTCCTGCCTTTGGCAAATGGCTTGGCTGCGTCCTCCAGGCTGAAAGCCCTTCTCTACTCTCCATGGTCTGCATACTATTTTTAGGATCCGATGGTGCTCCCAGGAGCAGGGAGAGAAGCCCAAGTTGCTCTTTCCTCCTCTGAGCCATGCCCAGGGGCTCTGAGCTGGTGGGAGGGCAGGGTAGGAGAGGAGAGAGAAAGCTGGAAGATATGCACCTCCGCTACTGCTGACCGCATACAACTCCCCTGAGAAACTTCTCCCTCCTCCCAGAGGTGGCAGGTTCCTCCTGGGGCTCAGCTAGCAGCTCCTCAAGTTCTCAGGGCACTAGTTCTGGCTGCTCCCCTGGAGTTTGGGGCAATGCTTTTCTGCCATTAGACTCCCCACCCATCATGGGGTTAGGGGGCTGTTCTCTTTGGCCATTCTGATCCTGAGACCCATTTGGAGACCCTCTGGGGTTTGAATCATTCTTCGGCAGAATGAGGGTTGATCCCCCAATATGACATGTTACACAATTGACATTTCTGCTCACCTACCTCACTCTGGAGGTTGCGGGGGTTGGGAGCAAAAAGTGGCTCTTCGCTGCTGTCCAGAGCTGCGCGTAAACGGGGCTCCTGCCTCACTTTGCCTGTCCTGCTCCAGCAGAGGGGGCAACCCAGCAAGACAGAACATGATGTGCACAGGTTCAGAAGAGCAGCCAGGCAAGCTGCAGTGAGTGTCAACTCTGAGGAAGTCTCCACCCAGAGGCGCTGGGGAGCAGCAGGGCTATTCATGTGCCACTGTCCTCACCCTGCAGCTCGGGTCTGACATTGGTGGCTGCGGGGCTGGCAGGCCCCAGTGTGGGGCAGGAGGCAGGAGGCACAGGAGAAACAGCAGGGCGAGGTCCCATCCATCAATCTGAGTCTACTCACCTCACTTGAGCCTTACCTTCACATCACCTTGTCCCTTCTTTCCCTTGCCACCTGATATCAGGAAGGTTGCGGGGCCATCATTTTGCACAATGACAACGGGTGCTACTCATATTTCAACCAATGCAATGGTGTCCCAGGAGCTATGGCCATGGGGGGTGGGGTCATAGTAGTTATTAATTGATGGCTACTCAGGGCCAGGCGCTTTGCACCAGCTCTAATCTTCACATCCACTGCAGAAGAAGAGCAATTTCACAGTGAAGGGAACCCAGGTGTAGGGAGGTTAGGTGACCTTTGCAAGGTCACACACAAATGCCTGATGGAGCCAGCTTCTAAATCAGATTAGTCTTGCACTCAGGGGTTTCTCTCCCCACCTTTCTCCGGGGCTTCTCCCCATGCTTACACCTTACACATGCACAGTAACACCTGGCATTGCCTAGTGCCTTCCACGTTCACCAATGTCATGTTCAGCCTCGTAAAGACCCCTGAGGGGCCAGGATGTGTACACGCTATCTCCATAGGACGGAGAGAGAACTGAGGTTCAGAGAGGTTGAAAAGACTTGTTGCAAACACCCTCAGCAAGCTAACTGAAGAGGATTTGAATCTAGATTGTCTGCTCCTATTGCAGTGAGGGGAGTATCTCAAAACAGGATCCCTGGGGAAACGTCTTTTAATTGGAATTTTTACTGAGATAATCATAATGAATATGAAGTTGTAAGAAATAAAACCGAGCCCTTGTACACTTCGTCCAGTTTTCCCCAATGGTGACATTTGCAAAACCGCAGTGCAATATCATGACCAGGATATGGACATTGATACAGTCAATGGTCTTATTCAGATTTCCCCAGCTTTACTTGTACTGTGTGTGTGTGTGTGTGTGTGTGTGTGTGTGTTAAATTCTATACAACTTTAACCTGTGCAGGTTCATATATCCATCACCACAGCCAAGATACTGAACAGTTCCAAATCCACATGGATCCCTCACGTGTCCTTTTATTACCACACCCACCTCCCTCCCACCCTCCACACAGCCCATGACAACCGCTAATCTGTTCTCCATTTCTATATTTTGCCAATTCAAGAATGTCATATAGGGCCGGCCCCATGGCTCACTCGGGAGAGTGCGGCGCTGGTAGCGCCGAGGCTGCGGGTTTGGATCCTATATAGGGATGGCCGGTGTGCACGCTGGCTGAGAGTGGTGCGGACAACACCGTACCGAGGGTTGCAATCCCCTTACCGGTCGAAAAAAAAAGAATGTCATTTAAATGGAATCATACAGTATGTGACCTTTTGAATTGATTTTTCCCTTCAATCAAATGAATTCTCTGGATATTTATCCAAGTTGAGTACCAGTGGTTGGCTCCTTTTCATCACTGAGTAGTATTGCACGGTGTGGATGTGCCACGGTTGGCTTAACCACCCTCCCAGGGGAGCTTTGTACAGGGATGAACAGACCATGTGGCGTGGGGGTGGCAGACTGGAAATGTCGAGAAACTTCACAGAACTGTTTTGAGAGTTACAAACGTCCACACCGGAATCCAGACGGTGTGCCTGTTCAGGGGCAAGGAATGAAACGGACATTAGCTGGTTGCCTGGAGCAGGAGGAAACAGCTGATAAGGGGTGGGGTTAGCTCCACCCCAGCCCTCTTGGATCTCTCTACAACTGGGGCCAGGGCTCCTCTGAGGAAAGCAGGCTTCCCTTTCTGCCCTCACTGACACTTTTCTCTTTCTGGAGGGAGAGCAGAGACCATGTCTGACACAGAAGAGGTGGTGGAAGAGTACGAGGAGTGAGTATCTGTGAGCGTCCTGTCCTGAGTGCTGTCCCCTCCCCACAACCCCTCACACCCGGTCCATGAGCCACCCACCTGCTCTAGGATCCTGGGTAGGGGTGGCTGTGTCTGTTTTGGGGACCCCGAGGACAGATATACCCCCTTCCTTTCCATCCTGCACCTCCGGGCTGCGGATCCTGTGCAGACCACAGGCTGGGGGACTTTGGGAAGTACAGAGGCTCAGCTCCAGGGTCAGTGGGTCCTACCTAGGGGAATGGCCCCTGGCAGAGGAGCTGAGAAGCTGAGTCTCCTGCAACTGATCCATAAAGCCTCATTGATTCTCCTGAGGCCGCAGAGCTGATGGTCATGCCCCACATAACCCGACTCAGAAGTCAGCATTACCGCTCTATCTCGATCATGTCCTGCCCACAGCCCTGTCCTGGGGAGAAGCTGGGTGGGACACAGTTAGCCAATCAAATAAGTACCTACTGAAGTGGGGAGGGGCAGGATGGTCACCAGGAAGTATGCAGAGGGACAGGCACGGCTCCTGCTCTCATGCACTTACTCTCCTGGGGGATGTTAAGACGTAAACTGTTGAAGGAATTAGCAAACAGGGGCCTGGCGTGGAGGCTGGGCCGTAGCTGTGCAGGAGCTCTGAGGAGAGGGGGGTCAGGGCTGGAATGGTCAGGGGAGGCCGTGTGGAGAAGGCAGGTCTTAACTGTGCAGAATTTGGAGAGAGACGAGATTTGGGCGGGGGAAGGGCTTTCTTGAAAGGGGCACAGCCTAGGGAAAGCTCCGAGGTGAGATGAGAATAAAAAGTGGGAAGAATGCTGGGGACACCCAGCTGGCTGACACTGAGGTTTGCTGGGGACAACAGTGGGAGGTAGCACTGGTTGGGAAGTGTGGCCAGGCTAGCGGTGCCTCTGCAGGAGGGCAGAGAAGCGTGACTGCATTAGGCAATGGGGAAAGTAAAAAAGGGGCTGTCTTTGGGGAAGGGCCAGAGTTGTGTGCGTGTGCGTGTGAGTGTGTGTGTATGAGTGTGTGTGTGTGTGTGTGTATGAGTGTGTGTGTGTGTGTGTGTGTGTGTGCGCGCGCACACGCTATTGACAGTGTCTTCTGTTCACTCAGGGAGCCGGAAGGTAAGCACACGTGTGTATCATTTGGAACAAGGACAGCGTGGTTCGACGCTGACCCACCTCTTCTCTTCTCTTTTGCTGCCCTGGTCTTCTCTTCTGAGCAGAAGTAGGTGTGGAAGGTACGTACCTTGGGCAGTGGAGGGCCAGAAAGCAGGAATCTCAGGAGTCCAGTATTCCTGGAATTCCTGGGAAAACAGCTTGTCTGTCCCTGCTCCTCATTCTCAGCTGAGCAAGACCCCCCCAGCAACTGAAGCTCCTAACTGGGAGTCAGCTCTACCTTGGTTGCTCAGGTCTGGAGGGAAAGGGTTTAAACCTGTCTCTTCTGTCTGCCGATTTCTTCAAACAGAATCACCACTCCAGTGGATTATTCTTGCATTTCCCCCCCATTGCTTTTTAGTGTGTAAAATTTTAAGTGCATATAAAGGTAGCAAAAAAAGAATAATGTACCCCCTCCCCTGGTACCCATCACCCAGCTTCAATTATCAACTTCCAGCCAATCTTCTTTCATCTATACTCCATCTCCCCCCAGGTATTTTGGAGCAGACATCCAAAATCATTGCCAAACATCATACTATTTCGTGCTTTAATATTTCAGTATGTATCTCTAAAAGATAAGAACTATTTAAAAAAATAACAACAATATCATTATCACACCTAAAAACATTCCATTTAATAATCTTTCAAATGAGATTATGACTATGAAAGTGCTCAGTTATCTGAGACATTTTATATAGACATGAAGATTTGTTATTATTACCTTGCAAAGGCCCATCTTACTGTTCCTACTTTTGATCTGTTAACACATTGCTCTGCTCACCTTTGGGTCCCCTATCTCACCCACAGGGTGACAGGACACCCAAACCTTTCCTTCTTCCTGAGCCTTGACACATGAAAGTGATTATGAGGCCTCACTCCAGTCCCCACCCAGCCCCCTAATGGCCCAGGATGGCTCTCAGGCGCCTCCAGCATCTGCACTGCACCCCCCGCAGGTGGGACCCTGCCCTTGCTCAGATGCTGCTTCAGCACATGGTATGGGGACATTGGGAGAAGGGTCTCCCTGAAAGTCAGAAGAGAGAGCTGGGGGCTCAGTAGCTGGCCCCTCCCTTGCTCCTCGTGCCTTCTAGGAAGATGGGGAGCCTCCGGCACATTTAGGGCTGTTCCAAAAGTGTCTGGCCAAAGAGGAGACAGAGAGAAAGTCACAAAAATTGACAGGAGCTACAGGAGTCGTTCCAGGGAACACCAAACATTTCTGAAGCTATCCAAAATATCTTTTGAATTAAAAAATCTAGCTGGTTCGATCTTCTGCTGTGTCCTCTGCACAGACTCTTGATATGGCCAGTTTTCTTTTGCTTTGGAGGATTTTCCACTTCATCTACACAAAATGACAGGTTTGGGGTGATGGGATTTGGGACATAGACCTCTGCATTTGGGACCAATCTGCCTGCTACACACAGTAGGATTTAGCTGAGTTAAAAAATAATTCTCCACTGTGATGGTGGTCTGAGCTCCATGTAGCGCCCACCTTGCTTGTCGTGAATCGACCACGGCCCCCTCCCACACAGCCCAGGACCTGGAGGTAAATGACCGACTGAGAGCAAAGTCTAGATGGATGTCCACTAAGCCAAGAGGATGGACAGTCCCGAGTGTCTCTTCTTCTGGGAGAGAACTCGTTCCAATTGCTGTAACCTCTTTGGGCAGATATTTGCACCCAGCACAACAGCAGCAGACGCAGTCTGTTTCCTTAGGGTTCTAATGCTGGCCCTTCCGTGGGTGGGCAGCTTCTTTCCAACAGCCCAGGCAAACCCCCCTCGGTGCCAGGCTCCAGAGCTGGGCTTTCAGAAGTGTGACTCCTGGAGAGGTTTTGTGAGCTATCTGAGAGGCTCGTTCAGGGCAGGAATGTGGGGGAAGTTTGATGGGAGCAAATCGTCCCCACTCTCCGCTCCTCTGGGGCCTCTGTCTTAGTGAGAGGGAAGCTGAGTGTCTGCAGTCTAGGGGCAGGGCCGGGAGCTGCCCGTTACCACTGACCGAACGCTGCTCCATGCCAGGCACTGCCAGGTGCTCTACACATGCCGGGTCACTCCATCTCACAACGTCTGACAATGAGTGTAATTGTTTCCATTGTACTGACCAGGCACCCGAGGCCTAGGGAAGTTGCCCACATTGCTGGAAAGTGGTGGCTTGGAGTTAAAGCTCAGGCCTTGCTCCAAAGCTCACACTCTTAAAAACCGCCGCACCGGCCTGCCGCTGCCTGGTCTTCTGCTCCCACGCTAACCTGTCTCGCTTCTCCCCTTGGCTGCCGCTGCTGTGCCCTGAACCTCAGAAGATGAAGACTGGAGAGAGGATGAAGACGGTAGTATAGCTTTTCCTTTGACCTGCTTTCTGCTCCCTGCTGTCCTGAGAGCAGCCTGCTTGTCGGGGGGTCCTGGGCTGGGGGTGTGGTGTCGAGTGGAGGGCAGGTGTGGGGTGGGTCGGTCATTTCCTCCCCAGCCTCAGAGGGGCAAGGACCGCAGATCTGAGCTCTCTCATCGTGTCGCTCCTTCAGGACACTGGCTCCTTCCTTTTCCTGCTTCCTGATCTTTCCCCTGGGCTGGGTGGTGGGAAGGACCCAGGCTGGCTCGTCTCCCAAACTGTCCCAAATGTGGCTTAGAGGGGGACTAATGTCTGAAAGGAGTAGCCCCTCACTGCCCCTCTGTATGTTCCAGTATTGTGTATGGGCCTCTCCCTGTGGGCTGGGCAGCACCCAGGTAGGGTGGCCAGTGGCTGAGGGCCCTGGGGACAGAGTCATCTGAGGAGCAGCTGGGGGGACTGGAAATAGCCAGAGCAGAAAGGACATGATGTCAGCCTTCAGATGTGCACTACGGAGGGGCAGGGGGCTGGACTTGTTCCCAGTGCCTGGAGATAGGACAAGGGCAAGGGACAGAGATCGGGACTTCAATTTAGAAAGAACTTTCTCTTGATGATGTCTTGAGATGCAGCAGAAGGCCATGAGCACTCTGTCATTGGGGATGTCACATGGCCACTGGATGAGGTTGGAGTGTGTTGTACAGAGAAGTGAAACATCAGATGTGGGGGGGGAGGTGTTAACAAGAGGGCCTGAAGGTGGACCCCACAACCTTCCATATCCTTCCTGGCCAGCCCTCTACTCTCATGCCCTCTGGAAGGACCTTTTTTGAGGTAAGTTTCCTGTAGGGATCAAAGAAGAGGCATCTCCAGGCCTTAGGAAGGCCACGGACTTAGGAAAGGAGGACAGACAGAATGAAGATTGAGAGGCTGATCTTTCTTCCAGGAGGGACTCTGCCTCCTGCCTGGAGGCTTTTTCTTCTCCCTCTGCCAAGAGGCCACCACTTGTCAGTCTATCAGTCAACCAGCGTCACTAAGCACATCCCATAGCAGAGCCCTGGGCCAGGCGTCGTCCCACGTGCCTTATTGACTGTCTGTCTGGCTGTCTACTCCCAGCGTCTGCCGGGGGTGGATTCTACATCCTGCCAACCCAATGGATGAAAGTGGAAAAATCCTGCCAACTTTCTGGCTAGTACAAATATCTGAATGTTGGGCATTTCATCCATCCCCACTGTCTTGCTGTTTTGGTTTCTTTTAGATAAGAACGAAGGGTCTCTAGATTTGGAGAGTCCCTGGACGGGAGCTTCCCCAATACCTCATGTTAGCAGGGCACGTCCTGTGGTGCTAGACACTGGGTGGAACTTCTGGGGTGGAAAGTTGGGGAAAGGGGTGGGCCCATATCGCCAGGGAGGTCACTGCGGGAAGAGGAGCTGAGTCGCAGAGGGAGCCAGCGGGCGGAACACTGTCCCTGCCTCCAGCAATGAGTCTCGCTGGGCGCGCCTCTTCTCTGATGCTCCTAACTCAGATTTCTGTCCCTTCCAGAGGTCTCCAGATAGAGACCAGTTCTCCATATTTGAAAAGGCCCAGTTCTGATTCCCAAACTCCCACAGAGTCAAGTTTAGAACAAAAGGACAGAGGACTCTTCACAAGCCTGATCATGCCCTTTGTTGATGTAAAGGAACAGATAGTAAATATTTTAGGTGTTTTGGGCCACACAGTCTCTGCTGCAGCTACTCGAATCTGCTGTTGTAGCAGGAAAGAGGTCGTAGACTGTATGTAAATGAACGGATGTTGCTGTGTTTCATTAACACTTTATTTACAGAAATAGTCTGGGGGCTGGATTTTGCCCTTGGGTCATAGTTTTCCAATTTCTGGTTTAAATGAAGAATCGAGCAGCCCCCTGTCATTCATATCGGTTGCCCCCAAACTCATCTGGAACCTGAATGCCACTGACCCCCATGCTCCCCATCCCATCTGTTCTGTTCTGGGTTTTGCCCAAGAGCATGAGTGGGGTGTGGCGTTCACTGTGTCTGGTCAACTTCTGCAGAGCAGGAGGAGGCAGCAGAAGAAGATGCTGGAGCAGGGGCTGAGGCCGAGGAGGAAACCGAGGAGACCAAGGCAGAAGGTGAGGCCCTGGCTGAGAGCCCCAGAGCCACTCCTATGGCAGGAAGAACCCCGCCTGGAGCAAGCGCTCCCGCCTGGGCCTCTGCTCCCCCTGTCTGTTGACGGAGCAGTCGATGAACATCGATGAGTGCTTCTTTTGTGTCAGGCAGAGTCTTGGGCCCAGGGGCACATGTGAGAACAGACAGCTCCCTCACCCCATAAACCAGCAGTGCACACCTTGTTAGGACCTGTCTGGGGGGAAAGCTCTTGGCGGGGGGACTTCAGCTCAGAACGAGGACCTTTATTGATTTCTCATGTTTTGTTTAGAAGATGGACAAGAAGAGGAGGGTAGAGATGCTGAAGGTAAGGACTGTCGGACATCAGGAGAGAGGTTTCAGTGTGGCAAGGGAACCCCTCATGGCAGCTTTAGGGGAGACTGTCCATAGGGCTCCTCCCAGGGAGGTGGGGGAGGAAGGGGCCTGGGGAGGAGAGGACAGAACTTGGTGGCATTTGCAGGGCTTGGATGTTGAGCTCTAAAGCTTCACCCCTCCTCATGCCAAAGAAGCTGCCTTGGTGGTGCCCAGTGGGAGAGGGGACCAGTGTCCAGCCCCCGGGTCTGGGCAGGGCAGTGGGATGCAGAAGTCACATCCACACACAAAGCTCCTGGAGCTCAGGTGAAATATCTTGTAGGGCGTGGTGCCTGTAGAATAAAATCCCAAGGCATAGATGGTCACATGGTGGGTTTGCTATGGTCATCATCACGCTGCAGGTTTTACCAGGATTCTAGGTGGTTCCACTCATGCCTCTGGAGGGAAGGGGGCAGCAGCTGGGGCTTGGAATCATGGCCTGTGGCCACCAAGAATTCCAGGGGGCAACCAAGAAGGCAAAGACTTGGGAGTGGATTCTAGGACCAGTAGCCCTGGGGACCTTCCCCCAGGTCCCCTCTTCACTGTGAAGCCCGAGAGCAGCAAGCTGCCTTGCCCAAAACTGGTGGATGAGAGAAGGCCTTGAAGTTCCACACTGAGCGTGGACTCAGCTGTCCCCTGAGCATCCCCCTGGGGCCTCTGTGGGAGCAGGAGTGTGGGGTTTGAAGCCCCCTGCTGTCTTACTTCATGTTAATGCACCTGGATCAGAGCTCCCAGGGCAGAAGGACTCACTCACTGTGCAGATGGGGACATGGAGGCCCACAGGTGCCCAGCTCATCAGGGGTGGAGCTGGGATCAGATCTGGGGCCTCCTGACCCTGTGGTTCTGTGCTTCTCTCCCTTCCAGATGGCCCAGTGGAGGAATCCAAACCCAAGCCCAGGTGAGTGGGATGCGCCTGTGGTGAAGCTCTGGGAGCAGAGGGCCAGTGAGGGAGGATGATGAGGATGAATCAGGAGTGCAGTGTGGCACAGTGGGCACAGGCTGGAGGTGTGGCAGACACAGACTGCCTCGTATGGTTGTACGGGTTGTATACCGCACAAGGATCTCTGCCTGAGGAGCTGTGTGGGGGCTGAACTTCGCCCTGCACTCCACTACCAGTTGTGCCCCCTGGCATGGACGGGGCTACGTTCGTTCATCTAGAGGAAGGGGATGGAATAGTCATGGCCCCAGGCAGACACACTCTGCCATCCCACAGGATGGCCAGAACACCCTCCTCCATAGCTGAGGTGGGACCTGGGAAAAAAGGGAAGCAGATTTTGGGGAGCCAAGCAATGAAAGTGCTCCAGTCTAAGCGTGATGGGTTCAGGGAGCTGCAGAGGGGCAGGGAAGGATGGCTTGGTCCCGCACGTGTGAAGCACGCCTGGAGGTGGTGCTGGTGGGGTGGGTCAGGGACAGGGAACGTTCTCGTTTGACAAAGCTGAGCCCCCCAGCAGATGGCGCCCCAGCACCCCTGCAGGCTTCTTCCCATCCCGGTGGAACCAGCCCAGCCCGAGACAGTCCCAGTTCGCTCTTCACCCAGGGCCTCCCCGCCCTTCCTGGGCATATACATACACTGCAGTATTTCATTTCAGCTCCACTCAGACCTGAGAGCAGCTGGGGAAGCTGAGGACCAGAGACCCACGTGGGCCTGGTGTTACGCACTAAGTACGCGTTGGGGCCGGGACCAACCTTGTGTTCCTGGGGAGATTCTGTGGGGTCAACCACAGGGGTTCAGATTCAGACAAGTACACCATCTTGTCACAGCTTCTCTGCTTCCTAGTTGTGTGGCTTTAAGCAAGTCACTCCACCTCTCTGGGTATATTGTGAGGATGAAATGAAATGACTTCTGTGAAAGAATTTTGTGTATTCCCAGGTGCTGAGTGGCGGTGAGGACCACCGTCGTTGGCAGCCGTGTCGATAGCATTGTGTGGTTGGCCGGGGCAGTGGTGGGAGTTTCTGCAGGAAGAAGAGCCCTGCCTACCCCAGGCGCCCACAGACCCTTGGTGTTGCGAGTCCAGAGTGGGGCTGATGCTCCTGACACCTTATTCTTTTTTCCAACAGGCCATTCATGCCCAACTTGGTGCCACCCAAGATACCTGATGGGGAAAGAGTGGACTTCGATGTGAGTGGTGGCTGTGGGTAGAGCAGGCCCAGTCTGGGGATGGTCACAAAGACCTCTGATGGGAGACTTCATGACCTGGTAGGCTGGGGTGGGTCTCAGGCAGGGTGGGCTGTTAGCACAGGCCAGGCTGGGTGCCAGCCTCGAGCATGGGCCCAGTTGCCCCTTCCCTGGCCAGGTCCCAGCCCCAGCCAGAGGCCTTTTGCTTTGAGGAGGGGGGTATCTGGGCCACCCACCTCCCCCTTGAGCTCTTCGGGGGTGGCAGCCTCTGAGTCCCGGTGGTCCGCCCACAGGACATCCACCGGAAGCGCATGGAGAAGGACCTGTACGAGCTGCAGACGCTGATTGAGGCTCACTTTGAGAACAGGAAGAAGGAGGAGGAGGAGCTCGTTTCTCTCAAAGACAGGATCGTGGGTCTCCAGTCTCCCCGAGGCCGCGCTCTCCCTGTCCTTCCCAGCCTTTCGTCAGGCCCACCTCCTCCAGGCAGCCCTCCCTGCAGCCCCTCGCCCTGCTAGCTGTGGGCCCTCCTTGACTGCTGCAGCACACTGAGCTGCTCTTGGGGCCCCGACTGGGGCTTTTTGGGTCCCTGCCTTCTCTCACTGCCAGCCTGGATAATCCTTGATGGCAAGAGCTGAGTCGATCTGTTTCTGGGCCCCCTCAGGGCCTAACTCAGGCTCTGGTTGTGGGATGACTAGTCAAATGCCCATTGTCCCACACTATCCCTGCTCCTTCCCATTGGTCACAGCTGAAGTGTGACCTGTGGAATTCCAAATCATTCTGTTGGGGAGCAGGCAGGTTATTTTGATTTCTTTTTTATCCTCTCCACCAAACCTGCTTTCCACAGACAGGTGCTCTGGCCGGCAGCAGATGGCTCAGCTCTCTGTCTTTGAACACAGAGCAGCTGTCGGGGCTGAGCAGGGGTGGGGGCGTAGCGCTCGTGGGAGAGAGGAGAAGCCTGCTTGACATTTTGCAAATGGTTGAAGACAATCCCACGATGAGTCATGTTCCATGTGGGTCATCTGCACATGCCCTAGCATTGGCCATTCTTATTTAGCCAGGGGCTCTTCTGTGGGGGAGCTGAAACCCTCGGAGGAAGGGTACCACTGTCCTGAGACTCTGGGAGGAAACCCCCCATACATTCTCTTGCCACCCCTGAGGGTCCCTGCGCCTCGGCTGACCCCTCCTCCTCATGCACACACTGGGCACCTCTCCCTCTCGCCTCTTAGGAGAAGCGGCGGGCTGAGAGGGCAGAGCAGCAGCGCATCCGGAATGAGCGGGAGAAGGAGCGGCAGCACCGCCTGGCGGTGAGTGAGCCCTGGCCCAGGACCATGGAGCCCCCAGCATGCTCCCAGATCCTGCCAGGCCCCCAGTCCACTGACATCCATTCAGCCAAGACAACAGGCATCCAGCAAGCACTGGGCAGCACCTTGGCTCTGATGGTATGCACCGGTGAGCAAGACAGAAATCCCTGGGTCCTTATGAACTTGGTATTTTAAAAGACCCTCCAGACTTCATCCCTTCCCCAGCACAGGATTCCTGGGGACTGAAGACCATCAGCCTCTTCCTGTGCAGCTGCTGGAGGCCCTTCCAGAGCAATGGCCTTCACAGGGAGCTCCCAGCCTGAGAGGATGAGGGGACTTCCCACTTGGGAATCAGGACCTCATTCATTCACAGTCATTCTTCATTCATTCAGTAAACTCCTGTGTGCCAGCCTGTGCTCAGGCACCCTCAGAAAACTCCTCGCCCACCAGGGAGCACACTGATCTCACCCATTAAGACCACCACTTCAGCCCAGAATTAGGGATCCCCCCCACGGCCCTTAACTTGCTCTCCTCCCTCAAATCAGGAGGAGAGGGCACGGCGGGAGGAGGAGGAGAACAGGAGGAAGGCCGAGGATGAGGCCCGGAAGAAGAAGGCTCTATCCAACATGATGCACTTTGGAGGGTACATCCAGAAGGTGGGTAGGGAGCTGCAGGGGGCACTGGGAGGCCCTGGCAAATCCGTGAGGAATGAGGTGTCCTCTGCAGCAGAAAGACTTCAGGTTGGGTTCCAGGAAGAAATGCCCAAGTGCTGTGGGTGAGAGCCTGAGGTCTCCTCACGCCCAGCTCCTGAGCTGGCTCTCAGCCTGACTGTGGCTTTCTCTAGGAGGGACCTGCCGGGGTAGGGACCACGGGCACAGCCAGAGTACCAAAGCTTCTCCCCACCCCTGGCTGCAGCAGTGCCCGGGAGCTCCAGGGAGCTGGGTGCAGCTGGAAGAGGCCTGTGCCTAGAGTCAGAGCTCCGGTTGGAGACCTACTCTGGCACACATAGCTGTGTGGCCCTATGGGACCTCAGAGCCTCAGTTTCCTCATATGGGACTAATATTGCCTGCCCTGCTGCTTTGAGGAGATCAAATGAGCTAATGTGGAAAGCATCTATGTGCAGCACAGATGTAAGATTGTTTCCGGGAACTCTCAGTTCCTAACTTTTGTGCCCCACTCCTACTAGATACTCCATTCTCAAAGGAGGAGGGGGCATGTAAAATTGATATTCTTTATGCAGTGGAGGGGTCAGAACGTTTTCTTAGATTTCCAAAGTCCCCAGCTCAGAATTGGGCTAACTACCCGGCCTCTGCCCCCACAGTGACCATAGCAGCCAAACCTTTGGTATGTCCCTGCTATCAAAATAGTCCCCACCTAACTCCTGGGCCCTGTCCTAGTAAACCGTGCTGCCTGCAGTGAGTGTCTGAATTGTCTTCTTCTCCTGTGTCTCTCTTGCCTTTGTCTTCCGCCTGTATCCTGACTTCTCCCTGTGTCTCTATCGTGTCTCCGTCTTTCTCTCTGGGCCTTTCTCTCATGGTTTCCTGGCTTAGCAGGCCCAGGTGGGTACCAAAACCTCAAGCCCTCTTCCTCCCCACAGTTTTGGGGAGCTCTGGGAGGGGAAGGTACCCTGCTGGAGGGGAGGAGAGTAGAGATTGGGCTGGATGGGGAGGAGGAAGGCCGGGGAGAGGGAAAGAGGTTGCTTAGGCAAAGGAGGAAGAGGCTGAAATGACCCTCCTGGTCCTGCCTCAGTTTCTCCGGGTAATCCAGGCAGTTGATAGTGTGGGTTGTTGCAGGAACAAGCGGATGAGACCCTGGTCCTCCTGCAGGCCCCACCCCACTCCCTAGAGGGTTTGGGGAGGGTTAGGGGACAGGGAGGGGCAGTCTCTAGACCATTCTCCCCGCTTGCCACCCTCTTCAGACAGAGCGGAAAAGTGGGAAGAGGCAGACTGAGCGGGAAAAGAAGAAGAAGATTCTGGCTGAGAGGAGGAAGGTGCTGGCCATCGACCACCTGAATGAAGATCAGCTGAGGTAGGGGCAGGGGGCGCTGCCAGCGTCTGCCTGGGGAGGGATCAGGCAGATGGCACTTCTCACCACGACCACCAGAGGGCGCTACGGCCTCACACCTTTTCCCAAGGCACGTTTGGCAGGAGGAGTTGGGCCCTGGCAGATGAAGCCATCCTGTCTGGGCTTTGCTGAGAGGAAGAGACAGCTGAGCAGGTGCCTCACTTCTCTGAGCATCAGCTCACCTACCTGCACACAGGTAGTGGGAAGGAGATTGAACTAGATGTTCCACAGTGTCAGAAAAGCTTCTCACCTGTCCTCCTTGTCCTCAGAACTCTGCCCCGGCAGCCCCTGAGCATGGGCACTGCCATCTGGGCCCCAGGCTGGCCAGGCCTATAGGGTGGGCTGGGGCACCAGAGCAGGCCTGGAGGTGGCCAGGAGGGCTGGGGCCCCTGGGGGCTGGGTCGGTCCCAGGATGGAGGTAAACGAAAGCCCTTCCTTATTGGCCCTCACCCCCATGCCCACTCTGGCTTGTGCAGGGAGAAGGCCAAGGAACTGTGGCAGAGCATCTACAACCTGGAGGCGGAGAAGTTTGACCTGCAGGAGAAGTTCAAGCAGCAGAAATACGAAGTGAGCCTGCATGCTGAGCCCCTCTCCCATCCTGCGCCCCTCCTGTCTCGACGGGTGGGGCTCCATCCCCTGTCCCCCTCAATCCCATGCAACTCATGCACTTGCCTCTGGCAAGGGCCTCGCACAGTGTTCGGTCCTCTTTCCCTCCCTCTCCCCTTCCTCCCTTCTCTCTTCCCCTCCTTGCCTCCCCCTCCTTCCCCATCCCGAGGCCACCTGGAACCTGGGCTGAATAAGCTCCAATGTCACTCTTTGTCTTTCCACTTTTCTTGCAGATCAATGTTCTCCGAAACAGGATCAATGATAACCAGAAAGTGTAGGTGTCTGAGGTCATCCTTTCCTGCCCGCCCCACCCTCCACCCCTGCCTCCTCCTTCCCTGTCTTCCAGCCATTCCATTCCTCCTTGGAGGGCTGTGGGCTCCCACCCTCTCCTCTCCTTCAGCTCACAAGCTTCCTTCTCAGGCTTCTCCCAGGCCTTCCCACGGCTGTCCACCTAGGCCACACTTGCCAGTGGGGAATGGGATGTAGGGCCTGAGGGGTCTCACTGCTGCCCTATTCTGCCCTTGGAGGCAGCTTCAGGCTGCTCCTCTCAACCCATAGCATCCCCCTATCCTCCCCCTCAGCCCCATGGAGACTATGCTACCCTATGTCCCCATCTCACTGGGTCCTGCTTCCCATGTAGCTCCAAGACCCGTGGAAAAGCCAAAGTCACTGGGCGCTGGAAGTAGAGGCAGCAGCTTCCTCAGAGTCTGAACCTCTTTCACAAAAGACCTGCTTCTCACTCGTGGCCCTGCCCTGCAAGCCACCCTGCTCCCGGGGCCCTCGTGGGCATTCGAGGCAGACTCCTGCCTGCAAAAAAGCTCTCCTGCCTGCCCCTGTGCCTGCACCACGCCGGTAATAAAAAGCCACACTCTGCACACACCGAATGGTGTTTCTGTCACTTTCCTTTCAGAGGGAGAGAAAGCGAGGTGAGATGCTGGTCTCACAGGGAGTTAGGGTGGACATCAGAGCCTCAGGGACACAGGCCCCTGGTGTCTGTCAAGCTTGGAGGAACGTTCACTTGTCTGTCCCCTCCCACCTGCCTCCAGCTGGGGGAGGGCACATGACCCAGGGAAGGCACACACTTTCTCACAGCCCAGGAGGGAGGCACACACAGCGGGAGGGCTTGTGATTTTAGCCATGTGAGTCACCAAGAACACACTGGCGAACGGCGCTGTGAGTGGGGACAGAGCGTTCTCTGTGTGAGTCACTCCATGGGGAACAATGGAGGCCTCTTTGGATGGCTCCTGTTTTCTTTCTCCTCCCGGCCTGGGCACTAAGAACCAGGCGTCTGAGGGCTGGGGAGCCATTGAGGAAGGAAGGAGGGCTGGTTTCATCAAACAAACAGCTTTTCAGCCCCGACTGCTGAGAGGTGTGGGCTAGTCTGGGTGCCTCAGTTTCCCCCTCCCATGATCTGCATGTCCTTTTGGGCTTAAACCCACAACTTGGGGGTCACAGTGTCCTTGAGCTAAACAGCATCGTGGCATGGATTCCAGTTTGCAGAAACCATGCGGGTGAGAGGGCACCTAATTCACCTGCTCTCCAGGTAAATCCCTGAGCAGGGCATGTTCTCTTGCAGCCCCATGCCTTTGCTCAGGCTGTGGCCTTGGCCTATAGTGCCTTCTCTCAATTCTCCATTTGCCCTCCATCACCAAGGACTCAGGAAGCCTGTGTCTGAGAAGGCTTCCCATAACCTCCCAGGAGGAGGGAACTCATTTCTCCTTGCTCGAGCACACTGTGCCCGCTGCAGCTGCTATCGCAGTTATGCCCCTCAACACCACACTGTATTAGATTTGTTTCTTCCTACAGGCATGGCTCCCTGTGCTCTCAGGAAACAATACAGACCTATTTATCCTGTGCTACAGGCCAAGACTCTGACAGATGCTAATGATATGGGGATGAAAAGGACATGGTCCTTGTGCAGCTGGGAGGGGCTTAGCCTGTGGTCTTGGCCTTGTTTCTTATTCATTCATTCATTCAGTGTCTCCTGAGCACCAGCTTTTTGCCAGGCACTGTGCTGGGCACAGGAGTGTGTGAGGGAAGCAGGTACATAGAGCTCACAGTCCAGTGAGAGAGAGAGGTGGCAAACAAGAGGCCCTAGCTCAGTGTGACAGCAAGGGGCACCCCCCCTGGTCTTGGCAGGCATGAGGGCTTTCTAGAGGAAAGAGTGTCTGAACCAAATCCCAGGTGTGGAGGAGACAGTCAAGGGGAAGAGGTCAGGGTGGGAAGGGAACAGCACATACAAAGTCCTAGAAGCAGGAGGCAGCACGGTGTGTTTGAAGAGCCACATTTATTAGCAGAATCCAAGCATCTTCTGGTGGGGGACAAGAAGGCTCCACTGGAAGTGCCCCCAGAATGGGCAGGGAGGCAGGAGCCAGGGCCTCAGGCCCAAGGTGGGCTCTCACTATAGTCTCTGGAGACCTCCTGCAGCCCCTGGGCATGACACTGGCCCTTCTCTCCCAGTTTGAGGGCAGGACAGCTGAGGCAGTGCCCCAGCCCCTCTCCCCATGATGGGGCCTGCAGCCCCACCCTCACCTGCCACCTTGGTGATGTGGGGGCCACCCCAGAGGGAGGCATCTGGTCCGGAACTGGGACAACAGAATTTTCCAGCCACCATCAAGGCCCAATGGGGGCTCTATTGCCTATGCCTCAGTGTCTCCATGGAGCAACAAGAGGTAATGATGGCGCAGTGTTGGGTCCTGTCTCCTCCTGCTCTTCGTCTCCCAGCAGGGTCCTTGTGATCATCCCTCTAGTAGATGTGGCCTCTCCTTCCAAAACTATATGCTTAGGCACCCAGAAGGCAGCCCTGGCCCTCTTACTGTGATCCTCCCCTAAGGAAGGCCAGGTCCCACTTAATCTCTTCTCTCCTAAGGTCACCTGGTGTTCAGGAAAGAGCTTTGGAGTGCCCTGGAATTGTCCCCACAGGGGCCCCACCCAGTCGAGGTTCCCCACCCTGTCATTTTAGGAGGAATGCCACATGTTAACCTGAGTGCTGCCTCTAGCCGGGAGACCTGCAGAAACCTGATCTGCACGGAGCGTGGGACATTTTTCCATAAGTGGAGTCTGGAGGTGGCCCTGTCCTATCCCACTCACCACGGAGAGAGCAAGTGAGTGCCAGACTGCAGGGGCACATCTGGGTCATCAGCCCAGCATAGGGAGTCCTTCCAAGTTCAACAGGGGAGGGTGTGGGCTTCAGGCTAGGTGGTCCTGTGCTCTCTCCATGATACTCCGAGAGACCGAAAGGACCATGGATGTGGGCACAGAAACGCATGAGGTGCCGTCCTCATGCATTTCATCTCATTCATTACATCTGTCACTCTTGTGGTTACCATGGTGCTGAACCAAACACTGAAGGTGCAGAGATGGCCAAGAGCTGGCCTGGGCCACTCAGGAACTGGGTGGGACTTCAGTGAGGTGACTTACACGCACCTAGACACCCTGACCCCTGCCGCACCCCTGTCCCCTGCACACCCCCAGGGACCACCCTCTCACCTCTCTCCATTCCCACCCCACCCTTCTTTGGATCCGCAACCCCTTACCTCATGGGTCTCTCAGTGGCCTGTGTGCACCCATGTGCTTGGGGAAAATGACCTTCAAGCTCTGCTCGGCTCTGGGTCAGAGAGATGGAGCCCTCCCTGTCCTGTCAGCAGATTTACTCTCAAACAAGCTTGAGTCCTGGGTGGGGCTTAGTCCTATTGAGCCCACTTCAGAGAAGGAAAAGCCGAGAGGCAATGATGGCTCTCCAGGGGCTCACTTGCCTCTGAATCCAGCTCCTCCAGCTGGGGACCCCAGGCTCTGAATCTAGATTCTCACTTTCTCCCATCATATTCTGGCTCTGCCACTTTCCAGCTCTGGGACTCTGGGCAAGTCACTTCTCTGCACCTGAGTTCTTCTGTCTAAAAAACGAGGATTGTTGAGAAGGTTAAATGAAATAGCGAGCACAGTAATTAGTGCTGTGCTGCACGTGTAGTCAGTGTGGAATCAGCGCTGGCCACTGGGCTTGCTATTTTGAGTGTAACATGTCACCAGCCTCTCTCAAGGGCTCAAGGTCTGGGGAAGCCGGGTTCACCAGTGCTCGGTCTGGGCTGGCCCCTCCTTGTGTGAGGTTTTGTTCGGAGCCCCCAAAGGCTTTCCTTCTGGATTCCAGGGCCAGGCCTTCTCTCTGACCAGACCACTGGGGGCTGGGTGTGGGCGAGAGCTGCTGCTGACTGTCCCTCATCACAGTTGGCCACGGTCTGTGCCACCGCCTGGATGCAGGTGACACAACTTGCTCCCAGGCTTGGCTCCACCCCGGCTCTGCAGCCCAGTTTCTGGAAAGGGTGGGGCAGGGCCTGAGCTGCCACGGATCTGCCCTGGTTTGGGGGAGGGAGGGCTGGGCTCAGGGGCAAGCCCCAGGGCCAGACTCCAATGGGCCCAAGTTGGGGCTAGGAGCTGGCAGGGGGTGCAGGGAAGACCAGCTGGACTCTATGATCCCACGGTGTACACATGGTCACTTCCCTGTCTGAGCTTGGCTTCCCTCTGAAAGTCCAGCCTGCCCCGTCAGCTCTACCAGGAGGAAGACTGAGTGTGAACTGGGGGAAATGCTGATGATCTGGGGGAAATTCACCCTTCTCCCTCTGCCCAACGTACCCCTCGTGTTTTTCGCATTCTGCCGCTGTGCCAGGCACTGTGCCAGCTTCTTTACATATGTTCTCTCCGGCCAACCACCCATGGTCCCCAGGTCACATCCCCATATTGCAGATGAGGAAACTGAGGTTTAGAGAGTTTAAGCAACATGCAGAGGGCTATTCAGTTATAAATGGCAAAGCTGGGATTTGAACCAGGTCTATGTGACTCTTTCCAGCATGTGGAACTTGCAGTCTGAGGAGCACCCCAAATCTCCCCAAACTGCAGTACCTAGACCCAAATCAGAGCCTGTGTGAGCTGGTGAGGGTGGGTCAGGTTGGGGCTCAGGGCATGCTTCCAGGGGTCCAGCCCCCTCTGCTCCTTTTCGGCCCTGCCCACCCAGGACCTGATAGGCAGAGATGTGCTATGTCCGGCCTGGAGGTGGCTTCTGGAAGGAACAGCAGGGGTGATGTTGAGGGGGGCTGTGCCCAGGGTGCAAGAGCACAGTCAGGCAGCCCCTCCTTCTTGGGGGTAATGACAGCACACTGTGTCCTGGAGGGCTGGGGGCATGTGTGGATCCTGTGTACCTTTCCTTGGTCAGTGGGTCACCCCTCGACTCCGTGGAGAGAGTGAATGAACCTCGGGGTGGGCAGAGTCCTGGGTCTAAATGCCAGCAGGGCTGATCTTGCTATTGTTGGAGGTGGTGGGTCGCTTCAGGGCCCTCAGCAGTCCATCTTCAATCTTACTTTCCAGCCAGACGGAGCTCGCTATTGTAGTTTCCCCCAAATGTCCTATGCTCTCCCACCTCTACAAAGGCTTTTTCCACCCCCAGAATGCCCTTTTCTTCCCTCTCTGCCTGTACAACTTCTGCCCGTCCCTCAGGGACTTGCTCAAGTCCCTGTTTCTCCATTAAGTCTTCTGGGCCCCCTCCTGAGGGATGTCCCTGGTGCTGCCCTGAGAACCCCACACTGAAGGCCCATTCTCTCTGGCCTTGTGATTCACAGAAACCAGGTCTGGGTGCCCAGCCCAGCCCTCCGTCCCTGGCATTGTTACCAGAGCTTCAGCTCCACCCACCTGCTCATCCCAGGTTCTCAGCTTCCACCCCAACATCGGCAGGAATTTAAATTGCTCTCAACTGAAGAATCAGGAGAAAAATGTTTCCACACTTGTGCAAAGCACCCAGGCCCCAGGGTAGCCCCGCCCACGGTCCCCCACTCAGTGCTGGCCTTGACCACACCAGCCACACCTTCAGCATGCCCCAATCCCAGAGCAATTTCCTCTGTAAAGTCAGGCCCGGGCAATGCAAATCTGAAGCAGACTGGGGCTGCTCTTCAGGAAAGCGGTGGGCGGGCGGGCAAGGTGGTGTGATTCGCAGGTTGAGATTGTGCTGGCCTTGCAGAAGCGGGACGGGAGACGTGTTTAGGATAAGCTGCCTCTCCCAGATCCTCTCCCCACCCGCCCGTGTCCTGCCAGTTTCCAGAAGATGACAGTAACTGGGCATGCAGGTTGGTGAGGATGGAGGGAGAATGTCACCTCACTGAATGTGGGGGTAATGGAAACAAAGCAAAGTTTTCCCTCTGAACTTGACACAGAGACCCCTCTGGCCCCATATCTCCCACCTACTGTGGTCCAGAAGAGGTGGTGAGAAGTGAATTCTGCTGGGGGACATTGACTATAACTTAGAAGCCAGCTACATGGTAACTAACAAATAGTATTAGTCTCCATATATTAGGCACCTATTGTATGCCAGGCACTGAGTTAGGTAATTTATATTTACTCTCTAATTATAGTAACATGCAAAGAGGTCCCGCACAAAGGAAACTGAGGCTCACAGAAGTTAAATGACTCACCCAAGGTCATATGGGGTAGGAACCCAATTATTTTAATTAAGATTTTGAAATTATCGGCGTGGTACACTTTCTACCCAATTAAGTCGGGTATCTGACCGAAATAAAGAAAAGCATATTTCTGAGGAATTGCTTCGTATTCCAGCCAACAAATATCTGAATAATTTCCGATTATACCATGCAAAGTGTGTGTACATCAATCCTTACCATAGAAAAACATGTGTGAAATAACGTTCAGATCTGTCTATAGCCAAATTTTGATCACTCACCAGGGCAGTCCAGGCTTATGATCTTACTGTTAAGCAGTAAGTACGATCTTACTGCTGTTCCTCAGTCAGGTACAATGGCTTATGAATTAACACAGCCCCCATCCCACTCAGCTGAGGTCGCTGATTTCTTCACCTCTGCCCGAATCGAGACTGGGCGACTTTGGGGCCCTGGGGCCCCGGCTGGTTCATCTATAGATCCTAGCTCCCCGGCATACATGCTGAATGAATAATGAGGAAATGATTATCAAGACTAGATCATCTTGTATGGGATTTGATCTTATGAATATCAAATATTGACAGAGAGGGAAAATATGGCAAAATAGCCCCAGTAGAGTTGCATTGCCTTTTGCAGTTGTCAAAGCACTGTGACAAATCAAAACCATAGTAACTAGAAAAAGAATGACTTTTATCTTCGAAGTGTTGTAAGTTTACCTCGCTCACATCTTATCAGTGTAAGCATCCAATCTGCTTTGTTGTCAATGTTTTTATTAGAAGAGTTCATCGATTCTTTGACTGAGTCATTCTGTAAATCTAACACATTTTCTGAGCACATACTCTATGCCAGGTACTGACTGGTTATCAGGTTTACAACTGGAGACAGGCCAAGACATCGTAGACCAAGGGAAAAAAATATTACACAGACATTAAATCAAGGAACAGATATACAGATATATAGATATAGATGCATTTCTGTGGGTTCTGCATCTGTGGATTCAACCAAACTTGGATGGAAAATATTTTTTAAAAAATTGGACTGAACATGTTTTCAGACTCTTGTCGTTATTTCCTAAACTATGATGTAACAACTATTTACAGAGCATTTACATTGTTTTAGACATTATAAATACGCTAGAGATGATTTAAAGTATATGGGAGGAGGTGCATAGACTACACGCAAATACTGAGTCATTTTATATCCGGGACTTGAGCATCTGCATATTTTGATATCTGAGGGAGGTTCAGGAACCGATCCCAGGGGAGGCCGAGGGACGATTGTACACACACACACACACACACACACAGAGTTTCAAACTGTTGAGAGAAAGGAGCGTGCTGTGAGAGAGGACAGCTGGGGTGGGCATAATTTAAGTTGAGGGGCTGGATCGGACAGCGCTTCCTGTGGAAGTCATCACTGAGCTGAAACCTAAGGGAGTATCAGGCATTAGCCAGAGGAAAAGAGTGGACATGTTAGGAGCAGAGGCGGTGGCAGGTGCAGCGAGAGCTTGGTGTGGTCAAGGGATTGAAAGGAGGCCAGAGTGGCCAAGGGGACAGGGGGGAGATGAGCCAGGTAGGCGGGCAGGGCTGGGTCATGTCTGGCCCTGGAGGCCATGGGGATGGGGACTGGATTTTCCTCTCAGTGTGGTGGGGAGTCACTGGGAGGACACACTGATTTATGTTTGAAGAAGACCACTTTGGCTGTGGAGTGGCCCGTTGGCTGGAGGAGGACGAGAGGGAAAGGGAAGACAGCCAGGGGGCTGTCAGTGCGGCCACAGCGGGTACCGCGGTGACCTGGGCTGGCAGTGGTGGAGACAGAGAAGGGATTGGAGAGACCCGAGGTGAAGACGGCAGAATCGAGGGGTGAGGGTCAAGGGGCGACTGCTTGTGGGTTGTGGGTGGGGTGGGAAGAAATGTGGATGAACCGCTGGCCGGTCGGGGAGGCCTGGCTTCTCCTGGGGCCGCACAGGCGTGGCTTTGCGGAACTCCACACGCTTGCTGAGGCCGCAGCGGGCAGCGGGCTGCTGTGGGGAACAGGCTGAGGTCTTTCCCCACCCTGGGGGTGACGGAAGGGTGGGGGATGACTTCCTGCAGGTTCTAGAAGGCTCCAAGTAGCCAGCCCTCCCCAGAGGGCAGGAGGCAGTTTGGGGGGCTTGACTGTGGAAACTGTAAGAGGGGCCTGGGAGTGTGACATGGTGACCTCTGGGGGGCCGGTCAGTGTTTCTGAAGGGAGGTGGGCAAGTCACAGGAATGGGCCCTGGCTGGCATGTGGGGAGTCTGACAGGAGACCACCAGTGCCAGAAGCTGCCATTTGGGACAGGCCTCTTGAGTCTACAGACAATGGGTCTGAGGAGCCAGGAGCATCTACACCCGGGGGATGATGAAACAACCATGGGGACAAGGAAGGGGTCAGCTTCCTCCCTTTCCTAGCAGGAGGGGACAGCCCAGCCCCACTCCCCCATTTGTCCCCAAGTCTATTGTGTGCTGGGCAGAAGAAAGGAAGGGGGGGTGTGGAACCGAACAGGAGACTGGAGTTGGAAATAGATGAGGACAGAGTCTTCATAACTAAAATGTGGCACTTCTAAGAATCAAAAGAGACTGTTCGGATTTGGAACCTTTAGTAGAGCCTGTTGTCCAGCTGGCAAGGGCTTCCCCAGAGCACAGTTGGTAGCAGTTACCGAGAAAAAAATTAAATCTTTTCATAATCAAACCTCACCTCCTTTTGGCCTTTACTCGGCCTTCCCAGGGAGGCCGTCCCCTGCCACAAAAGCTAACTTTGTGGCATCTCCTTTCCCCCTGCTCTTTGGTCCCCTCCCTGCCTTACTTTTCTTTTCCGTGCTTTTTACTGTCTTTTACATATTTATTATTTATCTTGTTTTCTGTCTGTCTCTCTCTACTTGACTGTAAGCCCCAAGAGATCAGGGATTTGTCTGCTTTCTTCCCTGGGCACACAGCGGCACTCAGTAGCTATTTGCTGAATGAATAAATGAATGAATGAATGAATGAGTGAATGACTGTTTGTCCACAGGGAGTTGAGTTCTCTTGTTGAGCAGGTTACATATATACAGTGTTCCAAAAAAGGCAGAGAGAGAATCTTGAGGCTCAGAGAGGTCAATAGAGATATTTGGGACCCTGGGGTGGGGGCAGTCGGATATTTGACACTCTGAAGGGTTCAGGGACCACCATTTCCAGCTGGTCAAGAGAGAGGCCAGGACTGCCACACCCTGAGTGAACGACTGGGGGAAGCCAGTTAGAAGGAGACTTCACAAGAAGGAGACCAGGCTGCCTTGCCACACTTGGCAGAGTGGTGCTGTTGTCTCGGCCACCAGCAACCCGTTCCGCATCGTGCTCAGTTGGGGTTGGTGTGGCGGGGGGGGGAGTCTCTTGTGCCCCAGAATCTGCTTCTTCTGGAAAGCGTTTAAGGGCACAAACTCTGAGGTCAGACTGCCTGGTTCAATGCCAGCTCCACCATGTAAGAGCTGAGTGACCTTGGCCAGGTCACCGTGTCTCAGTTTCCTCATCTGTGAAATGGGGATGCTATGAGCAACTACCTCACTGGGTTGTTGTGAGGATTAAGTGAACTTATACGAATATAAGTGCTCAGAACAGTGCTGGGCGCACGGGGCAAGCATATGAGTGTTTGCTGTTATCTTTGGGATATTGTGGAGATAGAAAGGGTCCCCTGCCCTCAGTAAGTCTCCCTGTCTTTTCCCTTAATTGTGGAGCTCACCCCCTCCTTCCCACCTTCCCTTAGATTCCCCGCTGAGATTCTCTTCCCTCCCACGCCCAGGCATAGGGTAGGCCTGGCTGGGCCCCTCCCTCCCACCCTCTCCTTCCTTCGAGGCAAACCTGGGACCAGCTGGTCATGGGAAAATGGCCCTGGTGGTGTGAGTCAGCCCTTCCTGCCTCGCCCTGCTTTGTGCAGCCAACCAGAGACTCGAGGCTGGGGGAGGGTGCCGACAACACCCCCACCTCCCACCAGGACAGCAGAGGTCTCTTGTGAGGAGTGGAGGGACACAGAACCCCAAGTCACCACACCCCTCTTCTGAGGAATGAAAGCTCACGCTGGGCCCTGCACCAGATATATTGTCAACGCCAGTCCTTCGGGCCCTGAGAGACTGCCAGCTGCCCGACCTTGGCGTCCACCCTCCAGCCCTCATCTGTGCCTCCCAATCCCGTTCCTAACTTTAAAATCCGTAGCCCCAGAATACTGCAGCTTCTTTGTTTTCCCAGCCTTCCACATCAGCCTCACTTCTGCATGCTTTCCCCACTTTCATATTGTCTTGCAACCCCAGCTCTGCTGTCTTGTACCTTCTCCCTCCAAGTTGCCCCTCTCTGCTAGGGCTGCCCCTCCAGGAAGCCTTCCTAGATTGGCTTGGACCTTGCCCCTCAATCTGCCCTCCACAGACCATCAGCCACAGTGTTAACTGGGAGCTTGTACAAATGCGGAACCCCAGAATCTGCACTTTAACAAGATCCTCTAGGGAAAAACGTGAACATTACAGTTTGAGAACTATTGGGCCGGGCTGTGCTTGTTGTCCCTACAGCCTTCCAATCCTTGGGAAGATGGAGGTCCTGGGAATCTGTGTCAGCTGGCATCAGACTCACCAGAGACAGAGAAGACAGCATTCTAGATTCTGCAAATAATGAATCAGGCCCTGCTTCTGTCTTACATCCTGAATCCTGCATCCACAACAGCCAGCCCCAGCCTGCCTAGTGGAGGCTGGAACTCCCCCTGCAAGGTCTCATCAGCTGCACTTGGTCAGCAGAGACAGAGGTCTGTCTGGGCCCTGCCCATCTAGCTTGCCATTTCCCATGCAGCAGGGCCTTGCCTGAGAATCCAAAACCTCCCTTCAAAAATACGCTTAAACAGTCTGAATGCTACTGCCCCAAATGGCTCTCTGCAACACTGGCATTCTACTGAAAAGTGTTCTGCAGTGTAATGAGTTTGGGAGGGATTTCATGCCACCCCTTTCTCTCTTTTTCTCTGCCGTAACAAACACTAACACATTAAAGCTCTGAGAATCATGAGTAAGGAAAATTGTTTAACCTCATTTAGCTCAGCTTTCCAAAACTTAGACCTCCTTTGTCACTTAGCGCCTATGATCATCCTGTAAAAATAACTTTGGGAAATGCCAATCTAATTCCCTTCTATACACACAGATGTACGCACACAGGCAAACACACACAGACACATACAGGAATATACACACAGACATAAACACACACAAACACACACACAGGCATACACACAGACACACACACGGGCATACACGCAGACATACACACACAGACGTACACATGCAGACATACACACACAGACATAAACACACATAGACATACACGCACACACAGACGCACACACAGACATATGCACAGACACACATACAAACACACAGGCGTACACATGCAGACATACACACACAGACATAAACACACATAGACATACACGCACACACAGACGCACGCACAGACATATGCACAGACACACATACAAACACACAGGCATACACACATACACACACAGACAGACACACTCAGACATACACTCACACACAGACACACACACCAATTATTAAGGCTTTCATGAGGCTCTTTGGCTGCTGAGGGACCCCTCGCCTCCATTTCTGATGTGAGCAGCTGAGACTGGGGGAGTGGCGAGGGCCAGCTGGAGCTTCTCTCCCAGTGCCCCTTTGGGCAGAGGATGGGCTGGTACAGGAAGTGTCACCTCACCAACCTCGACTTCTCCTGTGCACTGGGTGGCTCAGACTTGAGTCTCAAATGCTATTTGTTCTCTCAAATCTGTCAGCCTAGTCCTGGAGTTGGAGTCCCTGCCCACAGGTAGAAGACTGTTCTCAGGCACCTGTGGGCCATTATAAAAGAAGGTGTCATCGCTGCCTGAGGGAAGGAGGACAGGCAAGTGCCATCTGCCTTGCCCACCTGGACAGTGTGTGCTGCCGAAGTTTCTAGCCAAACCCTGTGCTGGGCTTTTGCTGACACTGTGGTTGGGTGAAGATGGAACTGGCAGGGCCAGTTCTGACAGCCTGACTCACGGCCTCTTCAGTCCCCTCAGTATGGCTGAGGAGATCAAGTGGGGGAGGCTGTGGGAATCTGTGCAGGAATGCCACACTGCGGGCTCCTTGGCCCTGGCCAGGGAGCCGGGGCAGGCCGGGGCCAAGGTTTAGGGTCTGTGGATCCTAAGGAACCTGATGGGCATGGGAAAAGGGGACTTGGAGAGCACAGATGCTCTGAGAATATAAGGCATCAACATAAAGTGGCTACACTGGAAGGGACCCCAGGCACACCTGCTGTGGGCGGGATGCCCCCCAACCTCACTGAAGATTAAGTCCCCACTGTGACTGTTGAGAGTGAGAAATCCTATTGTGGCCATTGGAGGGTGGGGCCTTGAAGAGGTGATTAGATTGTAGGACCCTGCAGTAGTGAATGGATTAATAACGCTGCTCAGGGGCGTGGTTCCGAGGGCTTTAAAAAAAAAGAGCACATAGGGGGTTAGTCTCTCTCTGCTCTGCCATTTTCTTCCATGTGAGACCCCTGGGTCACTGTCACCACTACCAAGACCCTCACCAGATGTGTTCCCTAGACTTTGGACTTCCCAGCCTCAGAAACTGTAAGCAGTAAATTTTGTTTTCTTATAAATTGCCCAGTTCCGGGTATTTCATTATAAGCAACAGAAAGGAAACTGGTGAAGAGGCTGTCCCAAGGCCATACATCAATTCTGTAGCAGATCTGGGATCTCCTGACAGTTATACCGAGACATCACTTTTTGTGGCATCTGGGCTACTTCCCAGACAGAACTGCTATGTTCAGAATTACCTGAGAGTAAATATTTCCCAAGGCCAGACCTATGTGCCCTGGGGAATCCCGTTTCCAAACACCGACATATACCATGCCCGATATCCTTGCTCCTTACTGGACCAGCTCCCTGAGGAAGATGCAGGGTGGCGCCCACCACAGGCTGAAGGAGCCTGATTGTCTGAGCCCCCTGCAATCATAAAAGCCCTTCATGTGAATTTCCAAGGAATGGGAGCTTGGAGACCTCAGAAGTCAGGTGGTTTTCAGGGCTGGATGACAGCATAGTCTAGAAATGAATGCCCCAGATCTGAGAGGTTCCAGCCCCACTGTACTTGGTGCTACTCAGACCACATCTGACTTCTCTTGCCTTATTCAGACACAGTGACAACCTGAGACACGTTCAGAGAAAGGTGACCAAGACAGTGAGAGGGACGCTAAACCAGGTCCTCAAGGAGTGCTTGAAGAAACCAAGGAGGTTTAGCCTGGATATGAGAAAACGCAGAGGAAGAAATGGTTATGTTCAGGTGTTGGAAGGATTGTCATGGGGAAGAGAGACTGGATCTATTCTCTATGGCCCCAGTGGGTGAAGACAAGGGCCAGTGACTGAAAGTTGTAGGAACCCAGAAGTTGGAGCCACATGAGAGACATGCCTAACACTCAGGACAGCTCTGCAATCTCTCCCCTAGAGGTGCTCAGAGGGCGCTGCTTGGCCAATGGGGAAGGACGGTCAAGGAACTTCAAGTGTCAGATACAGGGAGGGATGCCTGGAAGATTTTTGAGATCAGTTCAACGTGAGATTCTATAAATCTACACCGAGACTCATCTTCAGTTCAGTACATGTTGAGAACATGCTCTATGCTGGACACTGCACTGGTGTTGAGAAAGGACACAAAAATGAGTAAGTCACTGTCCCTGCCCACAAGGAACTCATTTCACAGAGGGAGAAAGTGGACACATGCACAAGTCAGGGCATGTTGGGGGCCTCCACATGGTTGCAAACATGCAGGTCTCACGGAGGGAATGACTGTGAGCTGGGCCCCAGAGGATGAGTAGCATTTGACAGGCAGAGCCAGGGGAAGGGCACACCAGGCAGAAGAAGCAACACAAAGACAATGGGATTAACCAGACAGGTCGTGTTTGGGGAGATGCCCATCATGGGTGGAGTCCAGAGAATGACTGGGGAGGAGCAGGAGTCAGGGAGGGTGGACTGGGGCCAGCCTGGGAGAGTCTTGGGTGACAGCCTGAGAATCCTAGCTACAGAAAACTGGGAGCTGGCAGAGGTTTTCAGGCAGGGGAAGGATACAGTCAACATTATTTATAAAAATCACTCTAGTGGTGGCACACTCTGGTGGCTGGGGAGGTAGTGGCAAAACAAGAGGTGGAGAGGCCACTGGGGCCAGACTTAGTGGTGGCCCAGGTTAAGACAGTGGTAATGGTTGTGGCGATGAGGTGACATTTTAGAGTTGTCAGAACTTGGTGCCTGAATGGGAAAGGAAGTGTTAAAGATGAGGCCAGAGTTTCTTGCTTGGGTGACTGGGTAGGTAATGATTTCATTAACCTTTGTCTTTTGTTTCTCAAAAGCAAACAAACCAAACTTACGGTTTGTTTGATGTGCCTGGCTCACTTTCATGTCCTTTCTCAACACCAGCGCAGTGTCCAGCACAGAGCACATGCTCAACATGCACTGAACTGAGGATGACTCTGGGTATAGATTTCTAGAATCTTACATTGAACTGATCTTAAAATTCTTCCAGGCCTCCCTTCCTCCCCACATCTGACCCTTGAAGTTCCCTAAACAGCCTTCCACGTTGGCCAAGCAGTGTCCTCTGAGCATCTCCAGCGGAGGGATCTCAGGGATGTCCCGATTGTCCTGGTTTTAAACTTTGTGGAGCCCTGAGCAAAGAAGGGAAGGCCTGGGAAGGCACTAGAAAACTGGGAAGAAGCTCAGATAGATAGGCACAAGAGGTCTGAGGTTTGGTGGGTGTGCTCCCCTCTTGGGGTCTCAGTTTCCTCCGAATGAGCAGCAGTGGCAGACACAGCATCCTGGCTCTCAGGCAAAGACCCAGATCATCTCCTCTGCCTCCCTCTCTCACACCTGCCTCTCTCAGTCTATCCCAATCCTCTGCAACTCTTGCTTCAAGACAAGTTGGTAGGTTGATAATAAGGCATCTTTACAGTGCCTGCTGCACCACCCCCCGCCCAGATCCCCAACCTGCCCTGCTGGGAGTTAGTGTAGCCACCAGCCGGGATCTTTGGTTCACAGAGCTCAGACCTACCAGAGCCGAAGCGTGGATGCTTTTTGCTCTAATCCCAAACAACATTTTGTTCTTGGGTTTTCTTTGAGCCTGTGGAGGAAAACTCATCTCCTTCACAAGATGGTGTTTGTGCATTGACCGGAAACTACCATAGGTGGAGTTCAGGAAAAAAGAAGGTCTGGTGATGAGTCGGAGCCTTACTTCAGTTTGGATAAACCAATATCTCATGTCATCACACTGTAGAGGTTCCACTGCTGTCCCTTCTGTTGCTGTCACCTACAGAGCTCAGGACACTCCTCTCATTTCCCTGAAGATTTTAACTCCAATCTACGATCATTTTCTCAGTACCGGTTTTGTTATTACTCTTGGTGGTTTCAATGCCTATGAGCACGATCATTCCAATATCTTGGCCTCTTGCTTCCTCAATCTCCTTTCCTCCTGAGATTTTGTCCTCTATCCTACCTTAGCCATTCGCTCCCATGGTTGGCCAGGGCTGATGTATTCAACAATGACAATTTCTGCGTAGTCTCAGTTTCAAGCAATGCATTATCTGACTACTACTTTCCAGGTGACACCTTACTCACTCAAGTACCCTGACCCTCATAACTTTTTAGACCTGGCAATCCATTCAATCTCTCATGTTAATTTTAATTATCTCTCAACCCCCTGATAGTCTCTCCTCCCTTGCCCAGGTTGAAGTTCATGGCCCATCTCTGATCACTCGCTTGCATACATCCTGAACGTGCTCCTTGTATACACACTCCTCCCTGGCTTCACTATACCTGCCTGAGAAAACCTTAGGTTAAATACTCTTTACTTACTCTACACCTGCACCTCTGTGGTAGCAAAATGTGGGTGGAGAAAACACATAACTCTGCTGACCAGTCTTTTTATATTCATGACCACCAACCTCAGGAGGGTTCTCAGGGTGCCTGGCATTCCTACTACATTTTGCTAGTTCTTCAGTTCTCCTACTCTCCTAGAAAACTAGTTCGTGCCTTCTCCCCTCTTCCAAACATCTAACATGTCCTCCTCTGTCCTCACTCTCAGGTAATAATCACTCTTTCTGTCTCACTGAGAACATGGAAGCAATGAAAAGAGAGCTTCGACAAGCTCCCTCTACCACATCCACCAGCCACCTGCCTTTGTGACTGTGGATGAACTGTCCACACTAGCCAAGGCCAACCCAACCCCTCCACCGTGCATCAGGTCCTATCCCCTCTCATCTAGTCAAGGATGTCACAGCAGCAATTCTTCCCTCTCTCAGATCACCAGTTTCACCTTCCCTGCTGGATTATTCCCATCTGCATATAAAACATGCTTTTATCTTACAAAAAGGCCTCTCTTGATCCACATCCATCTCCAAAACCCACCTCATTGCTCTCTTCTCCTTTACAAAAAAAAAAAAAAAAAAACTTTTCAAAAAACTGTCAATCCTTGGGCCGGCCCCGTGGCGCACTCAGGAGAGTGCGGCGCTGGGAGTGCAGCAGCGCTCCCGCCACGGGTTCGGATCCTATATAGGGATGGCCTGTGCGCTCACTGGCTGAGCGCGGTGCGGCCGGTCACGAAAAAAGACAAACAAACAAACAAACAAAAAAACTGTCAGTCCTTGCTCTCTTTAATTCCCTTTCTTCAACTTTCTCTTGAACCCTCTCCAGTCAAGTTTCTGCCCCCACCACTCAACCAAAGTTGCTCTTGTTAAGGCACCAATGACTTCCACGTCACTAAATTTGATGGTTACAAGGTTCCTTTTCCAGTAATGGTGGAGTAGTTCCTATCAAATTGTCTTTCTTATAGATAACAGCTGTAAACTCTGGACAAAATAGAAAAAGTAACAACTACCTGAAGAAATCAGAGTGATTGAAAGCAAGCAGAATTAAAGGGGAGCTGACAATCAGAGAAAAAATTTCACTGGGTAATTTTTCTACTTTATAGCTCTTTACCCAAGGGAAGGCTGCAATTGGTCCCATGCAGACTGTCTATAAAAAAATCCATGCACGCAGTGTTATCGGCTTAAAGAACCAGAGAGTTTGAGGCAGCTGGAAAGTGGGGAAGGGCATATTGGAAAGGAGACAGTAACAGAGAGAGTGCCCCAAATTCTGAATATAAACACTGCCTAAATCTGATTGGCCCTTCAACTGTGCATACATGGGAGAGAATCCAAGTAGTCCAACTAAAACAAAAAGAACTGAATAGAGATTTCAGCTGCTGCTCACCACAAAGGAAACAGGGTTTGAAGTTTGAGTTCAGCCAGTTAATTACCTGATAAAACAAAACATCAATATCCTTCAGAGGAGTAAAGAATGGAACTTAGAAGCTATGTAATGTATCATTCATAATGTCCAGAATGCAATACAAAATTACTAACATAAAAAGAAATAAGAAAATGTGACCTACAATTGAGAGAAAAGGCAACAAATGGGGACTGATCATTAAATGATTTAGATACTTGAATTAGCAAACGAGTATTTTAAAGCAGAAATTATAATTTTACTCAAAGATGTAAAAGAAAATATACTTGTAATGGATGAATAAAAAAATTATAAAATCAAATAGAAATTCTAAAACTGAAAAATATAATATTTAAGATAAAAATTTACTAGATGGACTCAATAGCACATTTGCAATGACAGAAGAAAGAGTCAGTGAACCTGAAATCGCATCAACAGAAATGAACCAATCTGAAGCACAGAGAACAAAAATAAACAGACACCCAGTGATCTGTGGAACAACATCAGAAGGCCTAACATATGCATAATTAGAGTCCCACGATGAGAGGAGAAACAAAATGAGACATAAAAGTAATTGAGGACATAATGGGGAAAACTTCCCCAACATGGTGAAAGATGTAATGTATAGATCCAAGAAGTTCAGCAAACCTTAAGCAAGATATATACCACACACACACACGCATGCACGCACACACGCACACGTGCACACACACAAGACACGCACACATGCACACGCACACGTGCACACACACAAGACACGCACACACAGACACGCACACACACAGACACACACACACAGACACACACAGACACACACACAGACACACACACACGGACACACAAACACAGACACACACACACAGACACACACACACAGAGGGACATTATAGTCAAGCTGTCATAAACCAAAAATGAAGAGAAAATGTTGAAATCAGGCAGAGAAAGATGTGATCCAATAGATACGGGGGGACAACAATACAAATGACTGCTAAATTCTTGTCAGAAATAATGGAGGCCAGAAAACGGTGGAACAGCATCTTTAAAGTAATGAGAGACAGAGAGAAAAAAAGGCATCATCAATCAGAATTGCATATCTAGAGAAAGTGTCCTTGAAGAATGAAGTAAAATAAAGGCATTCACAGATGAGTGTGACTAAGAGGATTCATTGCCATTCGACCTGCACAAGAAGAAACGATAAAGGAAATTCTTCAGGGTGAAGGGAAAGAATACCAAATGGAAATTCAAATATTCAGGAAGGAATGAAAAGCATCAGAAATGGTAAGTATTAAAGACTATTTTCCACTTAATTTCTTTCAAGTGCATGTGACATTTTAAAGCAAAATTATAACATTTAATCATAGGGTTTACAATCTATGTAGACATAATATATATGACAAGTCCAGCAAAAAGGAAGGAGGCTGGCAAATAGACCTACATGATTGCAAAATTTTTACATTTTATTTAAAGTGGCACAGTGTCACCTGTAAGCAGACTGAAAATTAAAAGATGTGTAATAATCCCTAGAGCAACCATACACACACACACAAAAAAACCCCATAAAAATGTATAACTAAAAAAACTTGATGAATTACAGTAGAATTCTAAAAATATCTAATTCAAAAGAAGGGAGTGAGGAAAGGAAAAACAGAGGATTAAAATGAGATTTGACAATCAGAAAACAAATAGTAAAATGGTAGACTTAATTCAACCATGTCAATAATTATGCCAAATGTAAATTGATTAAAGACTCCATTTCAAATGCAGAGATATCAGAATGGATAAAAATAAGAGTCTTAACTATTTGTTAACTACGAAAAATGCACACTTACTGTAAAGATACATGTTGAAAGTAAAAAGGTGGAAAAAGATGTAGGATTCAAACAGCAACTAGAAGAAGAACGGAGACTAGATTAATATCAGATAAAAATAGATTTCAGAACAAAGAGTATTAACAGAAACAGAGAGGAACATTTTATGATGATATTCATTGATAAGACATGGCAAACAAATATATGTAATACACTCAATAACTGTAGAATATACATATTTTTCAAGAGCACTTGGTTCATTCACAAAGTATGCTGGGCTATGAAACAAATCTCAATAAATTTAAAAGAACTGAAGTTATACAGAATATGTTCCTTCAGTGTAGTGGAATTAAATTAGCAATAAATAAAAACAAAGTATCTGGAAACTCCTAGTGTTTGAAATTAAATAACACTCTTCTAGATAACCCATGAGACAAAAAAAAAAAAAAAAAAAAAAAAAATCACAGGAGAATTGGGAAAATATTCTTACTAATTGGTGATGAAAGTACAATATCTCAAAATGTATGAGATGCAACAGAAACAGAGCAGAGTGGGAACTTCAAATACTTGAAAAGTCTAAAATCAACCTCCTAAATTTCTCCTTTAAGAATCTACAAAAAGAAAAGCAAAATAAACCCAAAGTATAAGAAAGAAAACAACAAAGAGCAGAAAGCAATGAAGTAGAAAATAAGCAATAGAGAAAATTAACAGGGCTAAGATTTGGTTTTCTGAAAAGGTCAACCTCTAGCTAGACTGTCGGAGAAAACAAAGAGAGAAAACACAAACTACCAGTACTAGAAGTGAAAGAGGGCCTCTCGCTATGGACACTACAGACATCACCTGTTTTAAACAGGCAAAATCAATCTATTGTAAAAAAGCAGAACGGTGCTTGCCTCTTAGGGGAAGGGGAATTGTTGACTGGGGAAACGCATGAGGGAACTTTCTGCGGTGGTGATAACAATCTGTATTTTGATAGAATTTGGGTTGCACAAGAGTGTGCATTCGTTGAAACATACTGCATGGCACACTTAAGACCTGTGCATTTCAGAGTATCTAAATTTGACCTAACAGAGGGGAGGGTAAGAAAAGGGAGAAAATAAAAGAACCACCTATGCAGCAGTCAGCCTCGTCTCAGGCGGTCGCTCCCTCTGTCTACAGGCTCTTTCTTCCCTGGGCTTCCCGACGCTGCGCTTTTGGGGGTGGCCTCCCATGTCACTGGACGTTCCTCCTCATTCTCTTCTCCACAGTCATTGGACCCTTTCTCTTTTCTACCCATACTTACACCTCTGGTCATCTCCTCCAGTGTCATGGATTAAAAGCCCTCGGACCTTTGCTCAAAGATGGCTGGCCCCAATTATTCTAGACTGTGTTTAGGATGTGGGGGCCTTTGGTATCAAATCGTCCCCTTCTGAGTCCTGGTCACCAATGCTGGGGCTACAGGAAGAGCCCTACTCACCATACAAGAAAACTAATCCTTGCCAAGCCTCTGCCCTGTGCCCACCCGGGGCCAGGTGCTGTCATCGGTCCCCCTGTCAGCCATGTGGCTGTGCGAGTTCATGTATGTGAGCGAGTCTCTCTACCTTTAGATAGTCTCATGTTTTGTGAAATCTTGGAAACCAGTTAAAACAGTATTCCAGACAAAAAATATTTTTCTTGCCATATTTGCCATTTTCCCCTTCCTTTCTTCTGTCCTTCCATCCCTGTGACAGGCACTGCTTGGATCCCTGCCCTCAAGGAGCTCACAGTCTAGTGCAGAGAGAGATGAACAGGGTGTACCAACCAGCCAGGCTGGTAGTGTTACTTTAGGGCTCCTGCGGGTGCTGTGGGAGCAGCAGGAGGTCCACTTGGTCTAGTGGGAGGGGAGAGACAGTGTGGCAAGGAGCCGGGGGTCGTGTAGGAGAAATGGCCTAGCTTGGAATTCAAGAGACCAGAGCTCTAGACCTGGCCCTACTACTCCGACTGCTTTGTGACCCCTGAGCATGTCTCTTTCCCTCTCTGGGCCTCAGTTTCCCCACCTGCAAAATGAGGGAGTTGGACTAGACCAGAGGTTTTCCCACAGCTCCTCGGAGAAGAGGGGCAATTGGAATTCCTGTCCTGAGTCTCTTCCATCAGGGCTGCCTCTACCTTATCTGTTTGGTGTTTCAGCTTTCTGTGTTAGATGTCATTCACCTAAAGGACTCTGTGGTTGGAAAATGTGTGAATATCATCTGCCAAGGAGAGCTCTGAAGACCCTTCCACCTCAGATAGTCCGTGACCCTATGTGGGCCATCTCCAGAGGGCAGGACCTGGATGTTGATGTTGAGTCCAGGGCCAGCCCTGTCGTTGAGTCCCTGCCTGCCCCGGCACCTGTGGCTACAGCCCCACCCTCCACAGTCCTGCCAGTTCTCAGTCATCAAGGAGCTCTGATTTGCTGAGGCCAAGAATAAAGCCTCTGCCCCCAGGATTGCTCTGAACCAGACAGACATGGAGACCAGGCAGGACCAACTCTGGGCTGGCAAGAGCAAAAGAACAGAGAGGTTGGGCAAGAAGTGACCCCTTCCAGATTCAGGAGTGGACAGTCGGTGGGAGGTCTGGAAAAGGGCTTTTCTCAGCTCGGAGGAGTCAGTGGGGATGACGTGTCAACCTGTATTTGCCTTGGGAGGTTTTTGGAGGTGGACAGGAACTTTTTTTCCCCAGATGTTTCTTGAATTAAAAAGAAAATTTGAGCAGTGAATGACTGGGCACAGGTGTTTGTTCCAGTCTCACACCCAGGTTACAGAAGGCTCAGTGGGGCACCACTCTCTGAGGATGGAGTCATTATTAGGCTGGCAGTTTAGGAGCCAGCCTAACTGTTGGCAACCGGTGTCTGGATGTCAGCTATAGTGAAGGGAGAAGAGCACCAGCCTTGGCCTCAGACCTGGTTCAAGTTCCAAGTCCGTCCCCCACTAGCTGTGTGACCTTGAACAAGTTACTCGACCTCTCTGAACCACAGAGGGTAACCTTATGGGTAAAATGGTAATGGTTGTAGAGGTAGCTACTTTGTGGCATCTGCAATAAGATTAAAGATACTTAATGTGTGTCAGTGTCCATTACTGCTGCTGGTCACGGAATAGGTGGCCACTCTTCTCTAGATCTAAACCTGTCCCCCCCAACCGCACTGTCCTCTAGGAAAACTTTGGGCCCCAGAATGCAGAAGTGTGAGCCTGAGAGGATCCAGGACCACACACATGGGCTTAGTGTGGGCCCCATTGGCCTTGGAGACCTGGGTGAAGTTTCCTTTCTGAGAGAGGGGCAGAGAGCAGGATTTTAATGGCCTTGTGTGAAGGGGGTGGCATCTACAGCCCAGAGATTTAGAACCACTCAATAAATACTGAAGTGCTTTTATTATTTTTATTAATTCACCAGTCATGAAACTCCTTAATGGTCGACCAGAGCGTTTGGAATATTGGAAGCATGAAGTCCTTTCTGTATATGGGATGTCTCTGCTGGTCCCCCACCAGTGTGGCTCGTCAGCTTTGACATGCTTCCCACAGAGGGCTGATACATCACTCAGTGACATTCGTATTCTGCTGAACCAGCGACAGGTGTCTGAGGATGATGGGTTAGGGTGGGGGACACCTGCTGGGTCATTGAGGCATTTTTTTGCCCTGTGGCCTCATTACCCCCATATTCTAATCAACCAAACCAGCTTGTCCCAGACTAGATGCTCCACACAGTAGTAGTTCCTGGTATCTCATCTGCCATCTACCAGAGCTTTTTATTTATTGGCATGTCGGCACAGCAACCACAACTCGGAAGATGTGTACTCTTCTGATGCCTCAAGGTACCATGAGCTTCTGATTCACTAAAGATTAGATTACGCACAGTCTCGCTCTTGTGTCAAGCCTATCTGACTGTGTTCTGATGCTTTGACAGCTGGGCAGCCTCACTTGAGTGGACCAGAGTCGCTTGGGCTGGTACACAGGAGGCCTGGGTCCCAGGCTTGGTTCTGCCACAGTCTCACTATGGGACTCTGGGCTAGTCTCTCTCTCTCTGGGTCTTACTTTCCTCATCTGGAAATCGGAATATAATACTCTGTGCTCTGCCTATCTCACTAGAATGAAGTAAAGATCAAAACAAGAAAGGAACACTCTAAGGCTGTGAAAGTGAAAGGGTTGTTGTGGACCCCCTAGGAAAAAGACTGTTGACATTATTAACACCTCTGCTTACTCTTTTCTCCGACTGTGCTGGGCAACAGAACGCACTGCATTCTAAAAAGTGATGCCCAGGGAACTTTATCTTCAGTGGGGAGTATCGGCCCCCAGGCCAGGTTAGTTGCAAAGGGAACAACAGTGTGTGTGGGGGGGTTGCTTCAAGGCTCAGCAGGGGCAGATAGGCTGGTGGGCAGCTGGGACGTGGGGATCTGGGAGACTCAACCTCCAGGACCACGAGCTTCTCATTGCCATGAGAAGTGCGTGCAGGCTTCCAGCTGCTCCTGGTGCCTCCCGGGCTGATCTTGCCTGTCTGCTCCTGGGCTCAAGACCCTCCCACTATCACTGCCAGTCCCCTGAGGGGCTAGAAGGGCCTGCCACCCTTTTGGCCAGGGATGGCTGAATGAAGACCTTTATAGTCCTTTGGCACTCCTGCACATTAAATGCACGCACATCCCACATAAAATCTAATTTCTTTCCCATTAGTTATAATTTCCCAGTAACCATATCACACATGGGAATTTGGGGGGAGTGAGACAACTCACCCACAAATTGTCTTCAAACATTTGTGAATACTAGATGCAACAATGATGGGGATGCAATACTGCACTTTGCAGTGTAGCACAGTCATTACTCTACACAGCAAATTACCGTACACGGTGGACGTGATATGCACTGGGAACGAATGAATCTTATGAACATGTTGGGCTAAAGAATCCAGATGCAAAAGTGGACTCACTATGGACTCCATTTATATAAAGTTCAAAGCCAGGCAAAATTAATATGTGGAGTTAGAAGGCAGGACAGTGGTTCCCTCTGGGGAGGAAGATAGTGGCAGGAAGGGGCATGAGGAATCCGGGTGCTGTTAACGTTCTGTTTCTGGATCTGCGTGCTGTTCAGTTTGTCAAGATTCATTGAGTTGCACACATTTTAAGTTGTGCCCTTTTCTGCATGCATATTTCAATGGAATCTTAAAAATTTGAACATTTATTGATTTTGAATTTGTAATTTGATCTCCCAATTTGGAATCAATACATGTGTTTCAGGTCTCAAAAAATTTTCGGAGCCCCAGGTGTATTTAACAGTCTGGGCCACAGACAGGCCATCTTCCTTTCCTGGGCTGTGGGGCAGCCCCTCCTCCCTGGCCTCCCTGGTCATTACTAAAGTGTGGATGACCCGGCAAGTCAGGGCCATGAGATGTAGTAGAGAGGGCTTGCTGGTCATCAGCCTCCCAGGCTGGGAAAAGCTCGTCTTCAGCCCTCTCCCAAGCACCCCGACCTTCTCCACCCAGCTAGCCCTGCCTCTCACCGATGCTCACAGCAGTTATGCTCGTGCCATCACCAGTGCTTGGAATTTACTATGTGTGTCTCGGAAGGTTCCACATGTATGTCTTGCCTCTTATGAGTCTCTTGAAGCTGGGCCCACCACATCCTTCATTTTTGCGAATCCCTAGCACCTGATACAGAAGTCAGGCAGAGCAGGCATTGCATAGACATGAGCTCCTTGAACTTCATCCTTGAAGTTCTCTTTCCTACAGATGGGTCCGTGGTTGGGGTGGCTTTTCCATTTACAAGTTGCATGACATTGGGCATGTTTGGTCCCTTCCTAAGCCTCACTTTACTTTGTAAAATTAGTATAGCAATCCTAGCGCCATAGAGCTATGGTGAGGCTCAGATGGGCTAAGGTTTGGCAGGTGTCTATGAATGGTGCTGTCCCTCTGCCTCAGGTGGTATACTTGATCCTTGTCTGGTACAGGGTTAATAAGAAGAGATGTTGGAAAGATGTGAGTAGCCCCTTCATTGCTCAAGAGCACCCCAAATAAACCACTGCTTGAACAAGTTCAAAGAAACACTAGCAATTTATTGATTTCCTATATTTCCAAAAAAGCAAATACATAGTATATCACACAGGGAAACTGGGCCTGGCCAGCACAAGGTTCTTATACAAACACGAAGCAAGCGGAGGGATGGGCTATGGGGAGGCTGCAAGATACCTCACAGCAACCCGGGCTTCCTTTACCTGCATGACCCCTAGCCCCAGCCTTGGTCATCCCAGCCATCCACCTCTCAGCCAGCTCCAAGGTGGACAAGCAGAGAGAATTACTGCCTCTTGGGTCCCAGGGAGAACTGTGGGGTCTGAGGTGCTAGTCTGGGCCCCATTGGAGAGGCCACTGGTAGCCAGTGACAGGGTTTGTCTTAAGCACAGGAGATCCCAGAGTCAGGATGGGGACAGGGTCTGTGTCCTTCCTCATTTGGCCCCAAATTGGAACTTTGTGTTCTAGGTGTCAACCCTGGCAGCGTGAGGCCAACGCGGGCTTAAAATACTGGGACATGCCTCGGGTACATAAACCCCTTACTCCGTCTCTCTAGGAAATATGACCTCAGGCCCCTCTCAGTTTTGCCTCTTCCAAAATGACAGGCAGGGGTCAGAGGCCTGGGTGAGTAGGCCCATCTGGCCAGCCTGTGAGGGCACGAGAGAGGTTACAAAAATCAGGCCTGGCCTAGCTGCCCACCTCAGCCCACTGAGGTTTGAAAAGCTGCCCATTCCCAAGGCTGAGGGCTGGGCCCACCTGGCTCTTCATCCTGGGGGGGAGGAAAATGAGCCGAGGGTCTTCAGGGAGGAGGCTGAGGGGGCGTGCGGAGCAGCTTCTATTCTCCTAGAGAAGGGGACAGAGTGGCAGCTACTTCCTGCCTGACACCAGCAATGCAGAGGGAAGCCAGAAATCTATGCTCCGCTCCATCTGACAGCCTGGACTGAGGGCTGTTGACACAGAAAAGTTTTCTCAGGAGGCCTTCAGGAGCCTTCTACTTCTTCTCATCTGAAATGCACATAGTCTGGAGTCTTGGGTGTGGCTGGTGTCCCTGACGGGCCTCCTGCTCACATCCCCTGTGGGTTTCACATACACCGAGGGGATGGAGACAGGACGGCTGGGGTTCAGGGGAAAGTGGGGATGGCCCCTGGCTGGGATGTGGGCTTGCTGGTGTCCCGACAGGACACTTCCCTTTCCAGATCTATCCAAATTTCTTTCCTCCAAGTCTCCTGGAACCCCAAACACTCCCTCACTTGGCTCTCAGCAGGCTCGGTGGGGAGCATCTTCCTGGTTAATTTCCACCCTCGCCTTTCCACTGGCAGCCGGAGCAGGTAGATGCCCAGCCCTGGCCTGTTCCCTCTCCGCTGGGAATGTGAAGACAGAACAGCCATTCTCTGAGCAGCTCTTTGGATCTGAGCACCATTTCTTCCCTTCTCTCTCTTGTAACAAGTAGATGACAAGCCCCCTGAAAGCAGGGGCTTGGCCGGCTGAGCCTGCATTGATGGTACACGGCCCAAGGAATAGCGAGTCCCATCTCTCTGGCTCCTGCCCTGCAAGGCAGACCTCAAATAGCAAAGCAAGTAAGGTTGTCCTGCTGTTTTCTAGAGCCCCACACCCTGTCCAACCCAGTCTTTGCAGCATGGTGAGAAGGGCGGCATTGTCAGACACACTAAATTTTCCCATGAGATACACTGAGGTTAGCCCAAGCCCCAGTTACTCTCCCCTCCCACCCCAGCCCCGGGAGATGGCAGGCAGGAAGGTTGCAAGACTCCTCCGTGGTCCTGAATCTGGGGAGGACCCCCTGCCCTGGCACAATACATTTTAGGAACTACGGGCAGCTAACCAAAAAGCACGTCATCCTTGCTTATGAGGAAGAAACACGGGAGAGTCCTTTTCACCACCTATAAGCTGCAATAAAACAGCTTACCTAGATTTTTGCAGTTTGTGGTTATGCTTTCAGGCACTCATGCACATACACACACACGGACACATGCGCACACACATTATACACATATATATATACCATTTTCAGAGAAAGAAGTATTGACATCAGACATAAGCCCCTTTAACTCAAGAAAGTCCCCCCACCCCAACCTCCCCAATCCCCATCTCCTGCCAGTTCCCCCAAGGAAAAAAAAAAAGAACCTAAAAATATTTCCATCATCCACAGTTTTCAGGTTTGCTGTCAGTTGCATTTGAACTTTTCTAAATACTGCACAGTATGGACAGAATAACTCATCCAGCAAGGCCTGAGGTCTTCTTAGCTGGGTCATATCTTTCTGGAAAAAGAGAAGTCCTCAAGTTAGCATTTATAGTGAGGTGTTTCCATGTGGCAGTAAGTCTGGCCAGTACTGCTACCCTCTTCTCATTCACATTTGCTCTAAGGTGTACTCTGGCCTGTGACTGGATTCAGGGCCTCCCTGGACACATTCATAGGTTGCTCCTGTTGGTTCAGAAGCTTGTCAGCCTTGACCCCCCTAATCCCCCACCCCCTGCCCACCCTGTTCAGCGCTAAGCATCGAGACTGTGCTCACTAACAATCGCTGAATCTAATCAGCTCCCCCTTTTCATCCTCATGTTGTTGAAGCTTATCTACCTGGATAGGGTGTCTGAAGTCTTATGTAATCTCCATCTGGACCAAAGTTACAGCCCTGTCTCCCCACCAGGACCCTCCTCACATGTCAGGATTTGGGGGGAGGACGGTGCTGGCAGACAGCTTGAGCTAAGAAGTCCCCTTCAGCTCAGGAGGCCTTGTCCTCATTCCTGGCTATTTGCAGATGGTTCCACGCTGGAGCTGCCCCTGGCGACCCTCTCTATATTTGATGACATCTGGTGTGAGTACCCAGCTGTGGTTCCTGGCTTACCCGCATCAGAAACATTTTAGGAGTTTGTTTAAAAATGCATGTTCCTGGACCCCAGTCCAGGGCTACTGAGTCAGAATTGCTAGGGTTGGGGCCAAGAGTGTGCAGTTTAGCAAGCATCCCAGGTGATTCCAATGAATGTTAAGGCTTGCAAGCCTTTGTCATAGTATTGGTTTTGAGTTTTTGGTCCCCAGAATCATCAGCTAGAAATAAGCTTGTGTGTACGAGGCATGTGCAGAGACTGGAAAGTATACCGTAAAAAGGATTTAAAAAAATGAGCTGTGGATGACCAAATCCAGAATGACACATTGTATAACTCATTGTAGCCCATGTGAATGGCACAACCTGCATGGCTGTACCTAGCAGTCCTGCCCAGACTCTCTGGCCCTTCTGACACGACCAAGACATTATACATCCCTAATGTCCTATGGTGTGGGATAGTCCATGCCCCAAGCCAAGCAGTGTACACAGCTGCCCTCCCAGTCTTCGAGTCAGCCACAGCTAATCTATTTTCTGTGTCCCTGAGGAGCCCAGGCCTAGCCTGTCTTCCTGAAACTGGTGGAGACTACTGCAGTGGTGCTGGAGGCACCGTCGCCTGGGGCTGGGCTGACTTACCTGCAAGCTGGACTTGCTTGGTCAACCTCTTAGAATCGGGAGGTGAAGTTCCTGAGGCTGTTGGCCCCGGCCAAGGATCCCAGCATGTTCCTATCGAAACCTTGCTGCAAGGGGAGAAACATCAACCATATGTATAACATACCCTAGGACAAAACAGTGTGGGGCTTACTGCAGGGTCAGACACTGCCCTCCCAGGGCATCCTCAGGCTCACGTAGCCTCTGGACGGCGGTGAGCTCTGACTGCCGTGTCCATGTGTCAGGGCTAAAATTGGCCTCATTTCATGTGCAACAAACATGATGCCGTTCCTGTCCCTGAGTTAGTGAAATGTGTTTGGACTTCCATCAGCACGTTTGAATTTCCTACTTGCATTGGCAGAAACCTGAATCAAGGCATGAGGATTTCAGCTAGTACTCATTACTTCTTAAACAGATCAACTGCTGAAATCAGATTAGATAAGTTGTTAGTTCTCCCCTCTGACCATCCTGGTTTTTTGGTTTTGTTTGTTTGTTTGTTTGTTTGTTTAAATTCTGACATGAGCACTTGGGCAGGCAGGATGCGCCCTGTATTTCTCAAATACACGAGCAGGGGGCTGGGGCTGGTGCTGAGAAGCTGCCATAAGGTTCTTTTTACTTCTCTGTTCTCCCCCCTCCAGCCCCACCAGCCCCTGAGCTCCTGCTAGGTGGAGACCTTCCTGTTATTTCTCTTAGCATACAGCAAGTGCTCAATACATGCTTCAGAGCAAATAAGACAGCATAATGAAGAGTAGCAATAGGCCCAGGTGCCCTTGAGAAGAGGCCCCTGGTGCCAGCCCTGAGTGCTGAGAGATGTTAGCTGTTGCCAACCTGTGGGAACAGGAGGGGGGATGGCACGGGGGATCCAGACCAGCAGCCAGTCCAGATCCCTATTCCTGCTGCGTTTGGGCACCTGCAGATTTGCTTGCTCATTCCTGTTCAGTTTGGCTGAATTTGGTGGAAAGAACCCAGGAGTGAAAAGTACTGGATCCTAGCCTCGCTCCGGCCCTAACGCATGGAATTAACACAAACACCTTGGACCCTGATTCCCAATTCAGCAAAATGGACACAAGCCATGTGGCCTGCCTCCCCTGCTCTTGTGATGGCCTAATTAACAGCAGATGTGAAGGTGTTTTGGAGCACCAAGCTAGGACCTGCCAAGGCTGTGGTCAAGCACAGCTGGGGGGAAAAGTAGAGACTGAATAGGGATGCTGGTTCCCAAAGGCCCTGCATAGAAGGGAATTAGTGAACATAGTGAGTGGACTCTCTGTGTGTCTTAGGTCAGGGTGGTCTCTGTCTGTGTTTTGGGGCATGTTGAGCCCTCTGGACCAGCATCAAGTGGCATGACGAAGCTCTCACCCAGTCCTCCTTACCTGTTTCCCCCCTTCCCCCTGGTCTACCTGGCAGCTGCCACTTGGCCCAGCCCAACCTCATTTGTCCTCATATTGTTGGACAAGAGCACTGGACTGTCAGATGGGCACGGGGGCCACTATTTGCCATGGCCTTCAGATTTTCCCAACCACCTTTGACCACAGTGGTTTCATGGGTGTCTTTCTTGTTTCCCTACTATATTAGGAACTCCGTTCCTTCCTGGCCAAACTGTGGTGAGCGGTGTCTCCCCTCGTCCCCTCATTCCCTCCTGTCCCCCCCCACTGCAGTAGGCTCCACAGTGCTCCCCTGGCTTTGCCAGCAGTGCTCTTAGAGGTCGCAGATCCAGGGCCTTTTCCAGTTCCCATCCTCCTTGTCCTCTTGGCATCTCAGGGAATGCAGCCCACCCTCCCTTAGAGCTTTCTCATCCCATAGGGTCGTCAGCCCCTTCCTGGGCACCTTGCACAGCTCCTCCCGATTCCCTGCCGCTCATTCCTCCCTGGCCTTCAGGTGAGGGTCTTCCTGCTTCTGCCCTCGCCCCTTAAGACTCTCCCACAGACACACACCCCATGATGGTCTTGCCTGTTCTCATGGCATTGCCGATCTGAACAACGCTCAGATCTGTGCAGTAGCTCTGACTTCCCTGCTGGGGTCCCACACCACATTCTGCCTGGACTCCCATCCAAGTCTTCCAAACTCAACCTCCTCTACTCAGGACCCTCTTGCTCCAACCTCGAAAGCCTCGACCTCAGCAGATCTATTTCTAATAGTGTAGCTGCAGTGTCTCCAAGCTGAAAGCCTGAGCATCAGCAGTCTTGCTATTCTGCATTTTCTACCTCCTGTCCTTTGTCTTCATCATCACCGCTGCCTACGTCTCAGCCCAAAGGATGGCTGCTGCAGGAATGGGAGAGAAGGGGCAGTGTGAAGGCGTCTCATAAAAGCAGAACTTCGATAGGACTTTGTGCATGATTAGGTTGGGAGGTGTTGAGGACAGAGAGAAGCCAAAGGTCACCCCTGGACAAGGACAGCAGCCTCCAGGTCTCTCGGTCCGTGCTGCATTGCTCAGTGGTGTGGAATTAGTCTTTCTAATGCTGATTTGACCATGAGACCCTCTACACCAACTCTGAATGGCTTCCCAGTGCAAAGGCACAAGTCTGAACTCTTTGGTCTGACTAAAGGGGTTTGATGATCTAGCCAAACCTACTTTCCAGTCAGAGTGCAAGTCCTGCCCTCAAAGGACTCTTGTGCCTTTCATCCGCATGCTTTTCAGTTTGCTCCTAAAAGACCCCGCCCCAGGCCTCTCACACATTTCCTTGATTTCCTCCACCATCTATGGACCGAGCACCCCTCGTAGGTCCCAGAGCCTAGAGATTTGGTCACTGCGTTTGTCACATGCATTGTCCTGAGGACTCTGTCTGTTTGCCAGACTCTGTCTTAGGCAAGTCTCAGCAGCCTGGTGGGGCAGGCCAGTCTGCCTTTCCCTTCTTGGTCCACTCGGACTTCATTCAGTGGGGAGAAAGTGCAGGAGAAATCTTGGCAGAGGGGTTAAGGTGTAGGCTCTTACCTGTCTGAGGATTCCCTGTAGCTCCTTGCTGGACCACATGTCAGACAGGAGGAGTCGGGCAGCTTCTGCAGCCTTGGGGGAGGCACTGGGCAGGTGGGAAGTGCGTTTGTGAGGTGAGATTCCGGGAGGCATGAGAAGGACATCCTCCTCCCGCCCCCCGTCACCTCCAGGTTTTGGAGACGCGGGGAGGCCCACGGGTGTGCTGAGCCCTGGTCACTCTGCACAGTGGGCACAACCCCACACCCCTCCCCTCTAGGGGCACCCCAGGACTCTCCTCAAGGGCCATAAGGTGGTAGTGCCTCCCACTCCAGTCCCCCAGTCCTTGTCCTGAAGAGAGAGCCTCATGAAGCAGAATTAAGTTCCCTGCAGTAGGGTCTGCTGCCCATGCCTCCTGCTGATCCTCTGAGGACCCAGGACCTTGCATGACCCCCAGCTGAGAAGTGCACTGCCTCTGTCCCCTCTGTGCAGCCCTGAGGCCTGGACGCTGGACCCTCAGCTCCATGGCACTCCTGGCTTCTGGAACTTCCCTTCCACTCAAGCATGCCCCACCTCTGGCTCCCCCATCACTGGGGGCTTGCCCTGCCCTACATCTGTGCCTTCTCGGAGAGTTGCAGGATGCCTGCCATGCAGCGTGAGGAGGGGCTGCATGTGGGGCAAGGCCAGGTGGGGGCCCCGTCCCCTTCCCCTCCCACCTGCTGCGGCACAGGTTGATGACGTTGTTGAGCATGCTGCTGGAGAAATACTGCTTGGCCATCTGCGGCTGCGAGGCCATCAGGTTCCTCACGGTGTAGCAGGCAGAGGACAAGATGTCTTCAGAGTTGCTGGTGTTGCCAGTGTGACTGGTGAGGAGCCTGGTCACCTCTGGGAACACTTGATTCCCTGGGAGAGGAAGGATTCAGGGCACAGGGTCAGAATGACCAAGGGAAGGGGGCGTTGAGGGGTTCCCTGTAGGGCCACAATCCTGGACTGCCCTCAGCCAGGTTCTAAGCCAGGCGGCCCCTCAGAGCTCCATGCCAGCTCCAGCTCAGGGCTAGAGACCCAGATGGGACCTCTGCAGCCCTATTCCCATCCTTAAGGTGACAGGCCCTGTCCTATCTCCACACCTCTCTTTGGCCGGCTTCCCCTTCTGGAATGCTCACCCAAGGAATGTTTAGATGTTGTCCTTCCAGCAGGCTCTGGAAAGTGGGAGTCTGCCATGTCCTATTTAGAGGGGGAGGAGAGGTAGGAGGCCTTACCCATCACTCTGTGCAGCACAGGGTGGCGGGACATGTTGCTCAGGAGGGAGGCTCCAGACCGCACCACATCGGAGTTGCCAGACTGCAGGAGGCGGGTGATTTGCGGCAGGCCCCTTTCCTTCAGCCCAATCAGCTGGCTCATGCCGCTGGACATCTAAGAGGGAAGGAGCTGGTGAGGAGCTGGCCTGCGGCTTCCCAGGCGCCATGGCAGGCAGAGAGAGGCAAGTAATCCCAAATGAAGAAATCCCAGAACCTTTTCTCTTTCATGTTGGATGCACTGGCAGACACAAAAATCTGCTCACACACGGGCAAGGACAGACTGACATGCACCTCCCGCTTGCCGACCCTGCTCCCTGCTCATCCTGCAGCCCAGGGCAGTGTGACAGGGAAGTCTCATTTCTCTCCCTCATGGTGACCCAGGGTCAACTTCTAGATGAACCAAAGTATCCGATGCCACTCCTCACCCCATTGTCCCAGCTCTGCTTCCCTTACCTCTCCCAGCAGCATCTGCTCACATGAAACCATGTGGACAAGGGTGTTTGTCAATTAAAGAAGATCTGGCCATCTTCTTCCAAAGTCCCTACTTCCATAGAATTCACTACTTATTTGTTGAGGGCTTGCCTGAGACAAAGATGGATAACAGAGGGTCTGGGCCCATGTGGAGATGTAATTGGGGTCTGCCGAAGGCAGGTCAGCAGGCCGGCTTATCTGGCCTCTAAGCAATGGTGCCATCCTGGGTGGAATCTGGTCTGTGCTGGTCTGGAGTTCTTGGAGACCCCCAGCCTCAACCCCTCACAGTCAGGGAAGGTCTTTACCCCCAATTCATCCTTTTCCAGCTGCTGCCCAGTTCCCTTTGTCCTAAGTGAGGCAGAAGAATAGTTGGAGCCCTCTTCTTGATTGCAAACAGGCCTCCTCTGGCTCCACCCACACCACCATGCCCTGCAAACTACATTGGCCCTCAAACTCTACACTAATTCTGTCACATCTTCCTTTGGACCTGTCTCTGCCCCAAACCTTTGTTTTCCATCTCAACAAAAGGGAGACTCCTCCTGCCACAAACATACTCTCCATCCCACCCCAGGCAGAGCCCAGGAGGCCAGCCGGGGACCAGGAACCACGAGGCAAAGGGGATTGTGTGGGCACAGACAGATCCAACAGGAGTGGGTCCATCCACAGTGCACCACCAGAGAGTCCCCAGAGGGCAGGGCATCGGGCCCTCATCATTTCCCCAGCACCCAGCCCGGAGCCGAGCATATGCCAGCAGCCCTGCTCCTGCTTGCAGAAGGAAGCTCTAAAGCCCACATGTGTTTGACAAGCGCAGGCAGGGGCGGGCTGGTGGGAAGTGCAGGGAGCAGCCTGAACTGCGGGTTGGAGAAGAGGAGAGAGTCACAGCAGGAGGCAAGGAGGCCCCTCCTTACCAGCCCCTTGCTGGCGGTCAGGTTCTGCAGGGCGCCAGCGCAGGCCTCCAGGGTGGCGTCTTTCTTGCTCTTGCCCATGAGGCTCAGGTAGGTGCGGATGGCATCTGAGTGGTACAACCAGCTGCTGCCCTTGGGGTTGGCCTCTTCCTCGGGAAGGGGGCAGTCATAGTTGTTGTTCTGAGCACAAAGAGCAGGTCATGGGGAGCGTCATGGGGGACACAACACAAGCATTCTGCCCCCCCCCGCCCAACCTCAGCATCCTGGTTCCAGATGGGAGGGACCGAGAAAGCATCTGCTGAGGCAGGGGGCCCAGAGACAGCCCTGCAGCTCCCCTTTCCTCTGGAGACTGTGGCAGCTCCACAGATTAAGGGAATGGGCCGTGGTCCCCCAGACTGTCCCCAAGGCAGATAGAGAGCATTCCCTGTGTGCCCTGAGGCAGCCTGGGCCCAAACCTTCCAGCTGTGCAAGGCTGCTTTGGGGTCTCACATCCTGGTGCTTCCTCTCCACTCAGACTCAGAATGTGGGTTTCACCTGCCCTGGGCTAACAGGACTGGGCTGGGGCCGGCTCCCACAGTATACCCAGTGAAGAAGGCCTGGCCCTCCATCCACAGCACCCATCTGCTTCTGGGGAAACCTGGGAGGGCTCAAGAGGTGGTGGGAACCAAGGCCAGGGAGAGGTGGGAGTGCTGGCTATCCCCAAATCCTCAGGGGTAAGGGAGAAGATGGCTTATACAGGGAGAGAGGCTGAGGCCTGCAAACAGAAAGCTAGGGCCTTTGACCTCTGGGTTGGTCTGGGCTCCGACAGTTCCGAGAACACAGATCCCCTCTGTATGCAAGACGGAATGCCCTCTACCTAGTTCCTGGGGCACAGCATGGTCCCATGGCCAGGGTTCTGGCAGGAGCCTGTCCCCAGCACGCTGAGAGGAAAGGGTGGGTGAGGCCGTGGGACCTGGTGGGGCACGGGGAGGGGCACAGTGCTCACCATCATCTTGTCGCTCTTGTTGCTGAAGCAGCCTGTCGAGGACTTCTCCGTGTAGGCGTTGCGGGCGTTATACTCCAGCTGGCGGTAGCGGGTGGGCACCTCAGCGTCCAGGCGGTAGGAGAGGTTGTGCAGGATGCACATGCAGTTCTCCACGGACTGGGGAGTGAGCAGACGCACGGCTCCTGAGCCCCAGCCCAGCCCCTGCCCGGCTCCTGCCCCCAACTAATAGGACAGTGGCAGGTCCTCAGCTGCAGCGGGGGGAGGGGACGAGCACAGGCGCCCACCACACCCTCGCTCTGAAAAGATCTCCTAGGAACGTTTCTGGGACCTGGATCTGAATCCCAGCTCTATCATTTCCTGGCTGTGTGAACTTGAGTGACTTGTCTCATGTTTCTGGGCCTCAGTTTCCTCAGCTTAAAGTACAACTAAAATCACCTACTTCACTGAGCTATTAGAAAGATTCTATGAGAGGGGTCTTCAAAAAATTTGTGGAAATGTTTGTATTATCTTTTAATTCTATGAGTACTGTCATGGGCCTAGCACATAGTAGGACGTGACAGACGGTGGCTACTGCTTCTACTTAAGTGTCAATGAGCAGACAGGGATATTGCAGAACACGTCCTCCCTCCTGGAACAGACTCCTTCAGAAGAAGCCTCAATACCTTCAGGTTCCAAAGCCATCTAGTGCCCCTGTCCCTACCGTCGCCTCTTTCCATGGCCAGCCCTCAGCTCCGATATCAAAGGTGCTAGGTCTACACTAGCAGTGAGACCTGGGGCCCAGTACCTCACAGTGGCAGCTGGGCCCAGATCGTTGCCATCTTCCTTTGGTGCATGCCCCAGGCTAGGGTTTGGGGCAGCAGATTTAGCCTCCTAGTGATGCTTGGTCCCTGTTGGGGTTTGAAAGAATCTGACTTCCAGGGTTTGGGGTTACACTCAGAGCAGAAAAGCACATTGTCCGCTGGACCCAGGCTGAGCAGCCAAGTGACAAGGCTCTCCTCTGAGGCCCTGTGGTCGTTTCCAGTGGAGGGAGTGGGAGATAAAATCCTTTCTCATGGGTACCCAGGTTCCCTGGTGATCTGAGGACAGCTGGACCTCACTGTCTCTAGAGTCACTGTCCTGCCGTGGTGGAAACATCTCAGCCTTCAGTTTATCTCCCTCTGATTTTTTCCTTTCTGTCTGTCTGTGCTGTTGTCCAAAAAGTCCAGAGAGGGCAGGAGGGTGGCTCTGCCAATGGCTTTTGGGGGAGGCACTGGGAAGACAGCAGTGGTGGAGGGAGTCTGGTCTCAGAGAGGACACTGAGGCCCTGGGAGCACTGGTGTGGATTCCTCAGGGCTGTGGGGCAGGGCTCAGCGCCGCCAGTAAATGCTCACTGAGAATATGCTCCAGGCCCCGCACTCTTCGTGTTTTGCTTACTGACTGACCTAGTCCTTCAAATAACCCATGAGGTAGATATGATTAAGAAAGCAGCTACATGTGCCCAACTTCCGAGGGAGAGAGAGAGGATTTGCAGGGCCTCACAGACCCCAGAGCCCACCCCCCACAAGCACCACCATGCCCTGCATCCATACAGCTGCTCTGCTGCTCTAGACTCTGTGCTCCTATCATGTCACTGGGCCAGGCCTCAAAGACACCCAGAGAGTGCAACCCTGACTTGTGGGGTCTGGGAGAGAAAAATGTCAGGACCCAGAGTGCAGCAGCTGTGCTCACTGACTCAAGGTGTGGCCCTGGGCTTTAGAGCTCTGGGCGCTGGGGTCGTGGGTCAGGGGTGCCGCGGGTCGGGGTGTGGGGGGGTGCCACCAGGGGGCTGCACTCTCACCTTGTCATCGCAGCGGCTGGCTGCCACACAGTTCTGGACGTAGGCCATGAGGGAATCAATGAGCCCCGTGTAGTTACGCATGGTCTGGCGGCCAGCATCGGCTGAGCTCAGGTTCCTGAGGGACAGAACGTGGAGGGTGGAGGATGCGGGGAGGGTGGGAAGAGAGAGAGAGGGAGTGGGGACATGCAGGGCAGGAAACAGGCAGAGGGGATGCGGTGCAGGTTGTGGGAGGAGGAGGAAGGAAGAGGAAGAGGAAAGGAATGAAAAGGGAAAAAGAAATGAAGAAAAAGAAAAATCATTTAGTCAATTCTGCCCGGCTCTGGCTGAGGCTGAAACTGGGTCTCATTCAAACTCATTTCTTCTCACCCTCCTTTCTGCCCCTTAGTTGCCAGGCCCATGATGTTTATAACCTTCAGTGGCTCTCCTGTAGCTGGCGGCCCAAGGTTCACACCAGCCACTAGCGGCCACTTGTCACGCAGGAGCTGGAAGCACCTGCCTGTGGGGCAGGAGGAAGCTCTGTGGGGTGCTGGATCGGGGCATGGAGCTGAGGGGGGCTGGGCTGGGACTGGATGCCCCCTCCCATGCCATCTGTGTTCTGCCCCAGCAGTAGTCTCATTCTCAAGCAATCTGGACCTATCTGCCTGGTGCAGGCATGGTGTGTGCCTGCTTCTCCCAGCAGCCCTGTAGTCCCATAAAGTCCTTAGTTGCATTGGCTTTTCATCTCCCAGCCTCTCTGCTCCCTGGAAGCTGCTGGTGGAGGCTGGCAGGGAGAAGCACAAGTTGAGACACAGAGGCACATGCCAATTGCTCCCCCATTCTGGGAAGTTCTCAGGAGTTGGGGAAGACAAACCCCGTTAGAGCAAAGTGTGACCCTAAAGAAGATCTTGTTCCGTGGCTCCACACTCTGTACCAGCAACCCCCACCACGCCCCGCCAGCCTGTCAACCAAGCACACCCAGCAGCCCCACAGGGGCTTTGCCACATCCCGATGTGGAACTCAGGAACCTCTGGGCAAAGCAGTGCCATCTCCATGCAAATGAAGATGGCAAACGGTTTTCACACCACAGCCGGGAAGTGACTCATTAGCAGCCAATCAGTAGACTTTTGTCTAAAAGAACGCTCTTCAAGATAGTACAAGAAATGCATTTTTTCGGGAGTGGAGGAGGTGGAAATGGTTGAACCAGTTTGGATGCTCAGATCCAGGCATTTCCACTCTTACATTCTTAACGAATGTCTGCTGTGCTCCCTCAAAGGAGGGGCAGGATCCTGAGCCACATCCAGATCCAGGGAAGGCTGGAAGGCCTGGCCCCGGGCCTCGCAGGCTGCCCGTGAGAGCCCGCGCCAGGTTGGAGGTTCCGTTCCCCGTCCTGGCTGATGTGGGCTGGGGTGGGGCTGCCTGGAGAAGGGCCCAAGGCTGAGGCACAAAGACCCCACTGGCCTCTTCCCTCACCTCAGGCAGCCTGTGGCATTGAAGAACACCTCAGGGTCCACCGCTTCCCGGGTCATGTTGCTGTTGCCATCGCACCAGCCGGAGAAGGGGATGATGACACGGTCGGCCAGGACAGGCAGGGCGTCGGCAATGAGCTCCTCCTTCAGCTCGTCAGTGGAAGACAGGTTCCAGAGCAGCCCTGGGGGTCGCACGAAGACCATCAACCTGACATGTGCCAGGCTCAGGAAGCCCCGGGGAATGAGATACCACGCCCAGCTGGGGCTCGGGCAAGTGGACGCTAGTGAAATGTCACCCTCCAGGTAGACCTGCTCTATCAAATCTACTGACGATTGTTTCATGGTCCCATTTCTCAAAGTCCCAACTAGACTGCAGGTTCTTTGAGGGTAGTGAGCATCTCAGAGTTCTCCATCTAGGTCAAAATTATGCACATGTGATCAAAAAACATTTGATTGATCAGTGGTTTTTAATAGAAATTTTAGCAGGCGGGATCTTCTAATGTTCTCTATTTTCCATCTGAAAGTCATTCTAGATATACTCAGCAGTTGTTACTTTGTACAAGATCTCATCTTCTCAGTCCAATTCGAGGACTTCATCGTGACGTCTATGTCTTGTGCCCCCTACCTTGAGTGCTTAGCATATTTTTTGAACTCAGGGTAGGTGCATAAGAGCTGTTCACACCTGCCCCCATCAGCCTTGCTCTCTTCTCCGTCACCTGCAAATCCCAGGGACTGCTGAATATGGATCCTGCCTGGACCCAGCCTTCCTCCACTTGCCCTCTAGCCTCAAAAAGACAGTGACCCTGGTGGGTGTGTACACCACCCAGGTCACCATCTGGACACCACTACTCTGACCAAGGCCAGTGCCATTGGGCTCCCAGGACATTAACCTAAAGTCTTCACAGCTGTGCCTTGGCCTGGCCTGGAGGTACTGGCCTGTCCCCTAGCATGAGGCCACAGCCAGCGGTCCTGCGCTGCTCCCCACCCTGGCTCTTCACAGCTGGGTGACCTACCGGTCAGTTGTTTCTGGATCTCAGTGCTCCCAGTTCTCCTCAGGAGGTTGACGGCCTCACGGATCCCGTTCTGCCTCCGGGTCTCCAGCTTGTTGGTTGTGCTCCTGAACACCAGGTTGCGCAGGGCCCCTGCTGCGGCCTGCTGGACGTTCTGGTTGGGGCTGCGGAGGAGGTCCACCAGCTTACAGATGCCTCCCAGCTGATAGACCTGCCAGAAGACAGTCACGCAGTCAAGGGGGTTCAGGCTGATCTAATAATTCTCTACTCAAAGCGTATTTATCTCATACCGAAAAATCTACTTCCAGTTCAGAAACATCCAAGTCCTCCAATATAAGTAAGCAGTGTGAAGTAATGGTAACTGACCCAGACCAGGAGCCAAAGGACCTGGGTCCCAATCCTAGCTCCCCCGCATCCTGGTGGGAAGACCCTCAGTGAGTCGCTCCTCTTTCCTGAGCCCTATTTTCCTCTTCTGGAACATGTTGGTGAGGACCAGATGAGAAAATGGATATAAATACACCTCAAAATCCTAAAGCAGAACACAGATGTAAGGGAGATGCTCCCATGGAAACCCTTTCTCCTATGGAAGAAACTTTCATGCAAACTAATCCAGGACTCTAGGAAACCCATTTAAGGTGCTATATCCTTAGGCTCAACTGCAGAACCCTGTAGGTGTCCTGCTTGCCAGCCAAGCTTGGGAGGCATGAACAAGCCCTGTTTTATACCATAAGATGCCTGGAGGGGAGGGAGAGGGAGAGGGAGAGAGAGAGAGAGAGAGAGAGAGGAATGGAGCTGAGCTGTGGGGAGCAGTCATGCTCTCTAGTGTCATTTGAGAAGGGATTTCTGCTGAACCTATGGCTGTCACCGAAGTGCCTCTTCCATGGCCCGTGGAGGAAATGCATCTATTTGCCTAATGTCCATTCGACCAGAAGGCTTTGCTCTCCGGAAGGTTAGGATGCTCAACTCTGACCTTAGGCAATGCCAGGCACACTCCTCACTCTTGGAAGCTGGCAGGGTGAGAAGAAGCCAACAGCAAATGCCCCCACCCATTTCTAAATGCAGGTCAGGCTGTCATGCCCAGGTCCTGCCCAGGCCTACCAGGAGGAAGGTGTGCAGCCAGTTACCTGTTGCTTGGCAGACTCATCCTGGAAGCAGGTGTGCTGGATGTAATAGGCCCCAATGGCCTGGTACTTCTCATCCTGAGAGCTCAGATACTGCACAGCCTTGGGGATGGTCAGCCCACTGCACTCAATGTCCTCACTGCAGATCCTGCAAGGAGTGGGCAGGGGTTACAGGGTGGGCTGGGAATGCTAATGAGGGGGCTCGGGAGTCCTCATTGCACTCCTGAGCTGCCACATTCTGATCTTCCCTCAGGAGAGCTAGAACAAGGCAACCCCAGGCCCACGTGGAAAGCATCCCTGTGGAACAGCTCCTCCAGAGGAGGAGAGGGCTTGCAGTGGATTTCCCCCACGTGAGAACATTGGCTGTGGTGAGAGCCTGATCATGGGTTAATGTCCAAGCAGGTAAGTTATCTCTGCACTGAGAAAACATTCCAGCCTATTCCTGGGGGGAAGCTTTCCACCCACCCTGCTGTCTCTCATGTGTGTGCCTGGTATTGGGAAAATGGTGGAGAATGGCCATGAGCCTATCTGTCCATCCATCTGAACATCCATCGGTCTCTCCCTCCCCAAGTCCAATGGGCTCTTCTTACACAAAAGTTCTCACATCTACTCTTCCTCCCATCCTCACGGCCACCACTTTCTTACCGATCATGACCACCCTCATGGGGATGGCCACGGAGACCCCGTAACTGGCTCTCTTCTCAAGCTCCCCCATCCAGCATTTCACATGCTTTGACCAGGTAAGTGGTCCTAGAACCCTGTTCATGGTGCTGTTCCTCAGCTCCAAAACTGTCAGTGCTTCTCCATTCTGAAGGTTTAGGTTCAAACTGCTTAGACTGACATCCAAGGTCGTGTGTTAGGTGGCACCGTAGGAAATGGCGGATACTCTACAATGTTTGAGCCACAAAACCAGAAATTTCATGTTTTCACCTAATGACCGGCTCCACTGTGTCCTCTTGCATATGGCCCAGCTCCTAACAAGGGTCTGCTCCAGCAAGACCATTCTCTTCACAGTGCCCTGACCCGGTCTCAGGCATCCAGCCCCCATGGTGTTGAGTCACAGGCTGTCTTTCCACCTGACCATGACCTGGTTCCCAACAGAGATGGAGAGTTCCTCAAGGGCAGGGGCAGGCCCTTCTGTGGCACCCAGCCCTGCCCCACTAGATGCCCTTCAGCATTCACAGAGGAAGCCCTCTCCTCACCCCTACTAGACTCACATTTTGCCATAGTAGGTGCTCAATAAACAGTCATGGTTTTAGCTATGGCAACCCAGCTTCATTTCTGGAAAAATCACTCAAGGGGCAGAGGTCTCTGGGATTGGGTTAGTAGCACCCCTACCTTGCATTGAGAGAATGTCACTCTGTATCCTCCAATGAAACGTCATCTCTAAATGGCTTGTCACTCATACTCCCCATATCTCATGTAGACCCTCCACTCAGGGCCTCTGGTTGGGGCAATAAGCCGGGGCCAGATCCTACCCCGATCAGTCTCCAAGGGAAAGAGGTTTCTTAGTCCTTCTCCAAATCATCCTAAATATTCCTTATGGTCTTCAATAATTAGGAGAGGTCCAGCTTTATAAGGGCGTTCTGCTTATTTTCAGAACAGTGTGGTACCAGCAGGGAAGATCACAGGATGCAGAGTCAGCTGTGTGGCCTTGGGCAAGCTACTTAACATCTCTGTGCCTTGTGTCCTCAGGAATACTAGCACCTGCCCGGAAGGCGTTGTGACAATTAAAGATGAAGAATGCAAAGCCTAGGGCTCTATGAAAAGTAGTTAATTGTGTAGATCCAGGACAGCTCTAGGCTGACCTGTTTGTGGCTGTGTCCCCTGCACTCAGCACAGAGCCTGCCACGTAGTAGAGGCTCAGTAAATGTTTGCTAAATAAGTGAATAACCATGACCATTAGGTGGTGATAAAGGACAGTTCAAAGGTCCATGGCACTCTGAGCCCTGAAGGGCAGGCTCAATGTCACTCATGACACCGTAGCCCCATGACACCTGTGCGTACGGGTCTTCACAGGACACCCCATTTGGTCTCCTTCATTCCCACTGGGCAATGGCCCTTCAACATTTATGTGCAGTTGTGTTCTGTTCCTTTGCACTTGCTCATGTCTCTCATTTTTTATGTCTATTTGTCCTGTTTGTCCTTAGGACTTACCATCTTATAACATAACCTGCAATCCATTCTATTCCCACCATCTGTACCAGGGCGCATTCCTTTGCTATTTCACAACATGGATAGAGATCTGCATGCCTGAGATCAGAGGTTCTCAAACTCTTGTGTGAGTCACAATTACCTGCAGGGTGTGATGAACACACATTGCCGGGCTCCTCTTTCAGTGTTTCTGAGTCAGGAGGTCTGGGTGGGGCCCAAGAATAAGCATCTCTAACAAATTCCCAGGTAATGTTGGTGTTTCTGGTCAGAGGAACTCACTTTGAGAACCACTGGCCCAGCTAGCTACCTTTTCTAATCAGCTTCCCTCTGTTCATAACCTGTGACACCTTTAAAACCTACATACTCAGGGTCTGGGTTCTGTCTTCCCTTCACACTGAGAATTCTCTGAGGTCAGGAGCCCATTGGGCCAGGGACTCCCCAAGGCAGGGTCAACAAACTCCCCAGGGACAGAGGCTATGCTTCTCCCCTCATCCCAGGAGACCATTGCAGAATGCAGCCAAGCTAATGGTTTGCCTCTCACCTGGCCCCCACCGGGCCCCCCACCCCAGCCTAGCAGCACTCACTTAGAGCTGGCCCTCGAGTGGCCAAAGGACATGTCCTTGTTGCAGGAGATGGGCGGGACACACACTGGGTCCTGCTTGGAAGCACAGGAGGGTGGGCGCACCGGGCATTTCTTGACTGCCTTCTGACCACTGCAGGTGCTGTAGAAGCTATAGCGGTTCTGGGTGGTCTTGTGGCCCTTGCTGCCCAGTGTGCCCTTGCGCAGGGTGCCCCGCGGGTCGCAGTAGAGGTCCGGCTCACTGCGGCTCGCTTTGATTTTCTGCATGAAGCAGATGTCGCTGCCTGCGCCGGTGGTGTTATAGCTGCCCCGGGGGTAGTGCCGGCTCCAGTTCTCCATCTGGCTGTAGGAGCTGAAGCGCCTGCTGTCAGGCTCCCGCTTGAGGGTCCCATTGTAGATCTGGCCAGGGAAAGAGAGAAAGGCTCAGTCAAGTTTCTTGATTAGGGATCCTAGATCCAGCTGACCTTGTGATGCAGCCTTTCCCCGACCCCCATAATAATGCTCATAGAATCCCAGAATGTTCAGAGTGGAAGGAACCTTAGCCATTAACTGATATTACTTTCCAAACTTCAGGTTGTGACCCATTATGGATTATGGAATCAATTTAGCAAGTGTGACCATCACTGAAAAAATAGAATAGAATAGTATATCCTGGCATATAAAACATCAGAATGCAGGGCAGGAGGTAAGACACCCACTATCGAGTGAAGCAGTGTGTGGGTACTGGGTTGCAACCTAAAATGTAGTTCTTACTGTGGGTTGCAGTCACAGAAGATTTATACTGATCTGGTCCCACACGTGCGCAGTCCAGGAGGGGAGCTGGATGCCCAGAGAGGAGAGGGGCCTTCCAATAGTCACTTGGTGAAGGAAGGGGGAAACTGGGACTGGAGCCTGGATCTCCAAGCCCTGGTCCCCCCAACCCTGACACTAGCAGCTTCTGACACAGCCAGCTTTCCTTGGTCAGTTGTACTCAGCACATAGAAACTTCTATGCTGGCCAGGACTATTTTAATTGTTATTTTCTGCTAAACTCCTCAGCTTGTCTCCCCTCTGCCAGGGCAAGAAGCAAATGCTAACAGGCCCTCTCGGAGAAAACTCTCAAAGCCGAAGAGGGACAGTACTCCTGCTCCTTGGGCCCTCTGTTACAGGCACCGTCAGATAGGGGCCCACCTGGACACAGGGAGGCAGGCCCGGGGACTGCAGGGTGGGGCTTTGTAGACAGGCTGGCGGGGGAGGAGCTGGACAGAGGCTCAGTCCGACAGAAAAACATACAAGGGACAATGAGCTGCCCCCAGGGCTCTGTGTGAGCCCAACTGGGGAGCCAGCCTCTCTGGGAGGAGGCTGCAAAGCTGGAGACTTGGTGGGAATTAGCTCTGGAACAGAACTGTCCGAGGAGGACTTTCCCAGGAGCTCACAAGCCGGTGGGTCTGGCCTGCTCGAACTTGTTCTCAGACTAGAGGATCAACCTCGAGCCTGATAAAATGTCTCCACACAGGTGCTGACTTGGGACTCACCTTTACTGGGATTAGCCAGGGCCAAGTCCAGCAGCCCAGAGCCTGCCTGCCCCACCCCGTGAGTGTATGTGTGTAAGTGTGTGTGTAGGGGAGGTCGTGAAGCAACTGGGTAATTCCCCTCTACACCAGATCTAGCCACACAAGGCTGGGGCTTTCGAACCACCACCCATGGTTCGAGCTCCCAGAGACTGGGTGTCAGGAGCTACCAGCCAGAAGCGGAGTCCAAAACTCAGAAGCCACAGACTATTAACCTGGGCAATGGCATGCTCACCCCCTTCACCCACACACCCAGCTGTGCAATTTCCTTCTCCTAACTGGGTCAAACCAACCTACCCCAAAGGTAACTGGTGTGTGGGTGCTGGGGGGAAGCATAATCGGACAATCACAAGGCAGAACAAAGAGGAGCTGGGCAGTTTTCTGAGCGTTTGGACATGGAATGCGCACCTTGCAGATTATTTGCAAAATATGCAATTAGGCCTCCACGGTTTTAGCCAATGGCCACACCCTCCATTCTCCTCTCAGGAAGGGAGGTGGCAGATGGCACTTTGGAGGGAAAGCCAAGCACTCCCAAAGGGCAGGCTAAGCCTTAAATGGAAATGCAACAAGAAGCTCCCTTGTTCTCAGTAAATGACACGCCTGGACGTCATCTCAGACACCTGATGAGAAGTCAAAACGCCCATCCTGGCCCAAATCCAACAAAGATGTGATCATGCTGATTAAGCCTGACGGAGGCTTTGAGCTTTGCTCTCCTGTGCTGGGAACGGGGCAGCAGGCAGCCTTGCCAAGTCTCAGCGAGGGTGGGCTGCCCACGGGGAATGGATGCTGGCTGCACCCTCGGGGGAGTGGGCGAGGTGGGGAAGGCAGAGACGCCCCGTTGGAACTGCATTTCCCACCCCCCCCCATCGGCCACACTCCAGTGGCGTCACCCATCCCTGAGAACCCCACGCCAGCTCCTGGTGTCACAGTACTGGTGGGCTGTGTGGCCTGAGTATGGTATCTGAGAACAGCTGTGGATGACTCTCCCCCATCACCATGGCCCCGAACTGCCACCTTGACAAGCAGGAGAAAAGCTTCCTCTCAGCCAGACCCCATCCTCCTCCAGCTCCATGAGGGGTCTGGGGTCCCCTCCAAGGCTCAGAGGGAGCAGGATGCCACCAGCCCTTCCTGCACAGATGGCCTGTAACCCAGCCAGAGCCGGCAACTGAAACAGCAGCTTAGGAATCCAGGTGCATTCCTCTAGCTCACTGGGCTGAGACCTGTGTGGGAGGAAGAGCCGGGGGTCAAGAATACAGACTCTGGGGCCAGACTGCCCTGGCCATGTCAATTGCTTCATGGGTGGCCTTGTTACTTAAGCCCAGTGTGCCTCAGTTTCTCCATCTGTAAAACTGGGATTATAATTGTACTCAATGTATAGGGTTGGGGGAGAATCCAATGAACTAATGTTTGTAAAGCACTTAGGACAGTACATGACATAAAGTGTTTGTTCAGTAGAGACTTCTGTATCCCTCTGACTCAGATTGGAGACAGGATGACTACTTTTAGGACTTGGCTGAGGTAGCCAAGGACACCCACGTCATATCTAAAGGAGCCACCACTTTAGATATGTCTTAACGTCACCCACGACATATCTAAAGGAGCTACCAGGTTGGCATATGAAGAGGATGAACCCAGGAAGCCAGAACAGCCCAGGAAAGGGGAAAACACCAGTATTCAGAACCCCATGCTGGTCTCGCCTGATGGCCCCAGAACAGGTCTAAATGTGTTTCAGAAAAATGAAGGAGCATGATTCGCTCAGATGGCACACCCAGAGTGAAGCCTGCTTTATGACGGGATGGCGTGGTGTTTCTTTACGTGGGTGCTGTTGGCATCTGAGGCAGGACAATTCTTCGTTGTGCATTGCAAGAAGTTTAGTGTCCCTGGCCTCCAGGCCCTAAATGCCAGCAATGCCTTGCAGTCCTTGCTACTAGCAAAAATACCCCCCCACATTTCCAAACATGATCTTCCAGGGACCAAGTGAGCAGCTGCAGATGTGCGGGCAGCGCTCACATGTGCCTGCAGCAGGTGGGACAGCCTTGTTGCCGGTGCCGGGTCTCCCAGCCACACCCCACATCCAGATAGTGATCTGCTGGCAGCGTCTTCCTCTTTGAATACAAAGGACAGGGACACACACACACACTCCTTGTCTGGTTATCCCATATCTCCCTGGGAAACTCCAGCCTCAAGTGGGATGGTCCATGGGTTAGAACATTCCAGAGGCTAGAAACTTAACTTCCTGGGAGCAGAGTTGACTGCTCAACCAGAGAGAGGCTGGGCTGGACAGCCAGGTGGAAGCCTGGGGTGTGTCCAGAGAGACATGTTTCTCCACTCGGGAGACCAGTGGGACTCTTGGGGGACCAGTGCAAGGTGGGACAGGGAGGTCGGCTTTTTAGCCAGGAACCTCCCCTAGCCGGTCCCTGCTCTGCTTGCCCTTCTGCCAATGACCTAGGTCTTGTAACTCATCTACCTTTCTCCCCATCTCCCCTTCCTTCTTGGAGAAGTGTGGAGTTTTAACCCCCCACTGAATGCTCCCTCTTTTCCTGTTCCCCCTAAAGTTGGGAAGCTCTCAGAGTCCAACCCTTCATTTTGTAGTCAAGGAAACTGAGTCCTAAAGAGTGACTGAACCAAAGTAAAGCAATATAAGCGCAAGATCCAGGGCCTCAAAGAACTTAATCTGGCCAGCTTTCTCTTGAGAGAACCATTCAGTCTGAAGAGACCTCCAAATCTGGAAGAGCTCCTGTTTGACCAAGATCATTGGACGGGACAGTAACTAACCATTCAGGCAGAGATGGTGTCCTTCTGTCTTTCCATCTAAGAATCCTTTCTGACTCCACCCTTTTCACCCCCATTGCCCAGGCCGTGGCCCTAGCTCTAATCAGTTAACCACTGGGCAACTCCTGTGCCTCCCACCAGCCTCCACCCAGCCCCTGGGACTCTGGCCCCTGCCATGCGATGCCATCACCTTGACCTTCCGCAGGCAAAGCTTTCATTAGCTTTTGCCTTGGTGGAGAGTCTGCAGTACCTCTCTGCTCCTTACATGACAAACTCATCAGCCTGGCCCCACCCTGCTGTCCAGCCATCTCTTCCCCTCCCCAGCATTCCCTATGACATCAGCCACATCCCGGCCTCCCTGCTTCTGCTCAGACTCTCCACCACCCTGGCCAGCATGCCTTGCCCACCTCTTCTCAAATCCTGAATTCCTCCAAGTCTCTTCACAAACCTGCTTTGACCCAACCCAAATACCAATAGTGCCCAGAGTTGGGATTATTTGCCCTGTGGTCTTGTTTGTCCTCTAGTTGCTAATGTAGCTTTCTGTCACTTCTCCAAGCTCTCCAGGGCGGAGCTGCCCTTCATTGTGTCTAGAACAGGGCCGGGCTCACAGCAAGCACATTGAAAGGGGTGCTGTGACTTGACCTAAGAATGTGTGCTTGGGTGAAGATTCAAGCTGCTGATTGGCAGTGGGGTTGCCACGGCCTCCAGGGAACAGTGGAGCCACCGTAAACAAAGTTGGATGCTAGGAAGGCAGGAGGGTTCTAGACAGGGCCAGCCAATCTATGAAGGAAGCACAACATGGGTTCAGTCTGTGATGGTCCAGGATACTTCCCTCTTCCTCCCAACCCAAGTGACAGTAGCAGGTTGACTGAGCCCAGAGAGTTCCATTCAAGGTCTGGCTGATAGGCCGAAGCTGCCTGGCTTCTTGGGAGTTGGGCATGTGTTGGGCAGGCCAAGATAAAAAGAGTGTCTGTGTCCCCAGCTATTACCCATTTTGAAACCAAGCTTCTGCCAGCAAGGTAGGGCTGGCATGACCGGCTCTCCAGCAGGACACACCCTGCTCTGCCCTGCCAGGTCACACACCCAGCAGAGTGCCCAACAAGGCCATCTTCAGCAACGTGGTCTCCCAACACCCTTCTCATGAAAGCAAGCACACACAGTTTCGTGGGGTCATCGTGCCTCTCAGTCCCAGGAGGGTTCTCCTGAGAAAGGTCCTTGATTGGAAACCCTGTGAGGACACATTCCATTTGCCTGTTTCCCAGCACCCACTGCTCCCCACTCAGCGCCAGTCTGAAGGGCCCTCGTGGAGTAGGCGTGCTGCAGCCCTCTTCCATCTCACTGGGATTTCGGTAGGGACAGGGACTGGGCAGAGCTAGCCGGTCACAAGGCAGCAAGGTGCACCTCTGTGTGTGGCTCAGCAGCTCCGCTCTGACCCTCTGGAGGGATCTGGAGAGTATAGGTCCTCTCCCAAGAAGGTTGGCAGGAGGGGGGCACACAGGGCTCCAGGGCATGGAGAATTCCCCCAGAGGGGCAGCTGCTTACTCTGCAGACTGAGTCAGCATGAAGCCACTGGGGCCTGAGTCACCAAAGACAAGACTTCCGCAGGGGGAGTGTCGATCCCTGTCTCCTCTGGGCACAGCTCCCTCTCTGAGAAGCAGGGGGTCCACCCTGAGCTGGCCCTCCTTTCTCTTCCTGGCACACCGCTTTGAACAGAGCAGTTCCACTGCTCAGAAGCCCTGAAGTGTGGGCAAAGAGCAATCACATTTCACCTTGGAGGAGGCCATGGTGAATGTGCCTCACTGTGGAGTCCTAAAAGGCAGGAGGAGCTGCATCGGCGATTCCATGACCAGCACCCTGAGAGCAGCAGGCCTACCCTGGACAGAACTCTAGAAGGCACCTTCTAGGTGTTTGTGAACTAAAGGACAGTGGCAGTTGGATGAACAGCTCCTGCCTACGAAGAAGAGGTACAGAAGAAATTAGAAACAGCCCGAAGCCAAGTGTGGCCATGTTTTGTCACCTGAATTCTTAAAACTGTAAAAAAAACAACAAAGTTTTGATATGCACCCTGAGAGCACAGACTTTACTAGAGAGCTCGTTAATAATGGCCAGTGTCCCTTATAACCTTTGAAGAATAGAAATTGTGGGCACACGTTGATCAGACCAGTACTAACAAACATCTGTGGATCATCGAGGACAAATTTTCTAAAGTGTCAAGATAGAAAAGATCGTATAAAACTCCGGGCTGAAACGCAAGTAGAAAAGATCGTATAAAACTCCGGGCTGTGGCTTGTGGGTCTTTCAGGAAGGTGGTGCTCTCTCCAGCGTGTCATGAATCTGGAATGAAGGAGGCATCCTGCCCTCTTGGGTTCCAGGCTCCAAGTCTGCTTTGCAGGCAGGTGGGAGGGTTCCTGGTGCCCAGTGGGGGAGAACATGCACTTGTGCACCCCAGCACCTAGCTGAGAGCTGGCGCTCAATAACACCTGCTGTCTGAACAAATAATGTCGCCAGCGTCAGCACCCAGCTCTGCCTCCGTGTCCTGCTCCCTGCCTAATCGCTGAGCTGGGGGAGAAAGCAGAGTCTCTGAGATGCTTCTCTTTTATTTCTCCCTTCCACACTTGACAAGGCTTTTTTCAGCTCTTGACACTCCTAGGATGGGTTTGGGAACAAGGACCTAAGGTTTCCTACAAAGACATCTCTGTTTTGCTTTGGAAATGAAGTCCCTGGCAGGTGTTTGTCACCTCAGATGAAGCTCTCACAGGCCCAAGTGGCAGAAGACCCATGGCCCTAGGCCATCTCTTTTCCATGGCTTCAGACAAGTTGGAGGCATGGTCATCCCACCCTCCATATTCTGTGGTCACAGCTTCTGGCTTTCGGAACTAGAGGCCAGCTCAACTGTCCCAATGACGGTTCATCCTGGAGAGGGGAAGGAAAGGGGACTGTCCTGATGTGAAATAAATCCTGTAGTCTCACATGAGGGGCCAGCTCCTCTGAAGGGCACACGTGAGGGTCAGGAAGATCCCACGGGGCCAGGCACTCCCACCCTCTGCTGGCAAGTTGGATGGAAAGGCTGGCTGGCCCTGGAACCACCCTGGGCACTGGGTCAGGAGGTTCTTCCCAGCCCAAGAAGAGGAGGGCCAAAGAATGTGAGGTGGGAACATCTGAAGAGCAGATGCTTAACTGGCCCCAAAAAGAGCTCCTTGGAGACCCAACAGTGGAAGAAAACACTCCTGCTGATTAGATAGTCAAGAATTTCATAAGAAGGGAGGGACAGTTACCCCTCAGTGCTGGGGTAACGGATGTCTCCTTTGGAAGATGAGCACGTGTGCGTGCTCGCTCACTCATGCACGGCATAGGCACAAACGCATGTATACGTGCACACACTCTCCCCTATGCACTCCCCACTTGCACATGTGCAACACACATCATTTCAACAGGGGTGAATTCAGGTAGGGAAGGACTTTAGAAGTTCCTCGAGCACATCCTAGAACATCTTAGCAGGTGTGGTGCCTTACAGTTTGCAAAGGGCTTCCCATTCATCATCCTGTTGGAGCCTCCCAGTACCACCCCTTCTCCCACATGGCCAGTGGGGTGTCAGGGCAGAGAGCAGCAGCTTCATTATCTCTAGGAGCATATTAAGTTCAGAGAACTGAGGCTTTTCCAAGGCCACACAGCTAAGATGTAGCAGGCCTCTCTCCCAGTGTTTGTCCTCCAGGCACTCTGCCACCAGAGTCTGGTGACACAAAAAATGTCTGAATGGCAAGGAGCCTCTGTAGCTACGGGCCCTCTGCAGGAACTTCACCAGCATCTCTGGCCAGTTTCTGGCCCTGACTCCTAGAAGACCCCTCCCCAGGGATTCCAAACATAGGAGGTGCCTGTCCCTTCTCTTTTGGCCAGTTGTGGAAGGTCTCTGGAGACATTTAAGAAGAGCATAGCTGCTCAGCTATGTGACATTCTACTGTCCAAAGACCTGTGCTAGAAGACTCTCTGTCCCAAGAGACATTTGTAGGCCAGGACACTTTGTGGTCTGTCCTGGCTAGGACCATGAGAGCAAAGGCACTGAAAAATGACTGGTTGGTACCCTTTCAACCACACCTCGCTCTAAATGCACCACTGAGTACACATAAGTTGGGCTGAGAAAATAGGGACTCATTAAGATTAGCAGCTGAGGCTGAGCCTTAGAGTCTCCTGGAATTAGTCAAGTCTGGCTGAGCTTCTCTGGCCTCAGGGAGCTGGGCTACCCTGCTCCAAGCCTCTAGGACAGTCAGGAGGGAGGGGGAAGGAGGGATGGGACACGGATTGGCCCTGAGCGCCCCCACTCTGCCTCCAGCACTGTGTGGCCTTCTGAGAGCTGACTGAGGCCATAGGAACGTAGAAGAAGCTTGGAGGTTTCCTGTGTGCCCTCCCCAGGTTGGCTCCAAAGGGCAGAAACAACATCTTTATATGATCCATTAAAAAAGTATCCAGCTTGGCATGGGGCTGGTCATCTTGCTGAGGGGAAGGGGCTCTGCCCTGTCACTTTTCTCCCCTGGCCTCTGCTCTCCCACCTGACCTGTTGTGTCAGCTTTGGGAAAATTATCCTGAATAACTAGCTTAAGACCCCAGTGCTGGACACAATCTCCCCGAGTGCCAGCCATGCCCCATTGGTGGTTGCGAGGTGACTTTGGGGGACTCAAGGGCACAGCAATAACTAACACTGAAGCACAGAGAAAGCTCTTCCTTTTCCCATTTTGATTACCACGAGGAGAAAGCCTGGGTGGGTGCCACTGGGTGTAACACTTGCCAGCCTCCCTTTCTGAGCCCAAACCCCCCACAAAAAACAGGTTTCTACAGATAAAAATATCTAGCTAGAATTAAATAATGCTCTGTTTTTATTCTATTGATTATTACTGGTTATTAAAGTTATGGTTAGCCTTTATTTATGGCAAAGGATACTATTTTTTGTCATTTGAGTTAGTGATATAAAGTTTTCTTTCAAAATAAGTAAATTATTGGAATTTAAAAGTAACCCCATTAAAAAATAAGTAAATAATAGTTGGTATAATGATTTCACAGAAATTGTGACAGCAGAATGTAAATGACCGAGGTTTGGGGGACACGATTGCCCACTCTGGCAAAGGTAACATGATGGGATGGTGTGACCAGGAGCACTGGGCAATGAGTTGGGGGACCAGGTGCCTATCCTGGTTCCTTCCTGCCTCTTGGAGGCCTTGGGCAGTCACCTTGCCTCTTTGAGCCTCAGTTTCCCCAACTACAGAGTGCCCTGTAAGGCTTCTTTTGTTTGGCAGTCTACAGTTCAGCCCTTGCTGAAGTACAGCAGCCTCTTTTCCAGCCTAGCTCAGCCCTGTCCTCGTCCCCTTCCAAGCCTCGCCCTCGTGTGCCCTGTGGGGGTGGGAGGGGAGGGGCTCCCAGTCTGGAGCCCTGCAACCACTCCTCTCCCCACCTGTGTCTCGGCATATGCCCCATCCCCTCCCCACACCCGGTTTGGTTTTGTTTTTCAGCTGAGTTTGCTCTCCTGGGGCAGGCAGGCCTCCGCAGAGACACGCCAGGGCCCTGGGGGAGAAAGTGGAGCCTCACCCTAGCACAGGGTGGGGATGGCCCTTCCGCCCACTTGGGAAATGCCGCTGCATTTGTCTCGCTGAGCCCAGTGACAAAAGGAAAACTCGCAAACCAGAAGAGAGGCCCAGCAGCTCTCCCGCAGCTGTGCTGTGAGGGCCTGTCTTCACGTCCCCCTGCTTCCTGGCTTCAGAGAGAAGACCTGACCCGCCTCTCCCCCTGCCCGCCCAGGCTCCTCCTCCGCTCGCTCTTCACACCTTCTCAGAGTCCACTGAAGTCCAGACCCAATTCTGCCAAATCTGTCTGAGGCAAGGCCCTGCACTTTTCCACAGCTTGATTTCCCTGCAAATAAAATTGGAATGACCATACCCAATATACCTACCGACTTCACAAAGACTGAAGGACCAAGTGCAGAAGTGAAAACATGAGCACTTTGGGTAAATTCAAAATGTTACACTCATTTGAGGGATTATTACATTACTAGGGTACCGGGGGTCGAAGGGAGCAGACTGAGAAAGCCGGGGCCGCAGCAGCTCTACAAGCCCCACACTTGCCTGCCCATCTAGTCCTCCAATCTCTGAGACCCTGGGGACTAAGGCTGGGGAAGAGGCTTGGATCACCTGGTCCCACCCCTTCACTTACAGACGAGGAAACTGAGGCCTGGAGAGGTTCTGGTCAGCACCTGCTGCAAAAATTAGTTTTTAATTATATCCTTCCTTACGCTGTTGTTTCATCTGTTCATTGCTTTTACCTATAGCGTAAAGACTTTAAAGACTTGTTGGTTGGGTAGATTAATTCTTGTCAGGACCAAAGGGTAAAAAAAAAAAAAAGAAAAAGCCCCAAACAAAACTCTGCTAATTTCTTCTGGAGCAAAATAAAGAAGTTTACAATTATCCTTGATCCTTCAAATCTCCCCTCTAAGGTTTCAGAGGCTCTACTTTGAATATGTGTGTGCAGGGGCAAGGCTGAGAGCAATGGCCAGCTCATCCAGAAGCTTCCTTCTTGGGAGAAGACACTATTCCCACCATTCTGTGTCCAGAGAATTATCTGCCTCACAATATCTCATTGGGATGGAAGAAATTGAGTCCCGGGTTGATCCAAGTATTAGTTTTCCCAGCCTAGCTATAAACTCAGCATTAGGAGAACTTGATGAGAATGGCTGATGAAGACTTGCTGATTGATTAAGCTAAAGAAAAATGCAAAGCTGGCTTCTGTTGCCTCTGGGGAGAGAATTCCTTCCCAAGGACCTTCTGAGAAGGGCCTGCTACCAACCTTGTCCTGGGCTGGCAGAGCCTGGTGCTTCATAAGCTATGCAGCTGCCACCCCGAGTCCCTTAGCAGAGATGTCTCTCCCTGAACATTCTGACCAAATTGCCCTGGACCTGCCTGCCCCTCCGCCACAAAGGTCCACACAGCCAGGACAGTGACCAGTGAGGTTCTGCCTTCTCCTGGGTCTGGCGCTCCTCACAGGGCAGGAGGACGGGGCAGGCCACCATGTTCACTCAGCTGAGGGACATCCTGAGTTCGTGCCCCTAGGATTGGCTGCAGAAGCCAGGGAGGCTTAGGAGAGCTCTGGAACTGACAACACGCAACCAACCAGCTGCCCTCCTTGGGGGATGCCTGTTCTTGGTGGACAGTCAGAAAGGTCCTGTGGACCCCAGTCCCGGGCCTAGGAGCATCTCATCTCTTCCCTGCCCCTCCACCCTCCCTGCCGAGGAAGGCATTCTTCTCCTTTCACACGCAGTTCCATGCTCAGCTCCTCCGCGAGCCTGCCCTGGTTCCCCCCACCTGCAGCTCACCCTTGGGGGACACCGCTTGCATTTCCTCGCTGGAGCAACACCCTCCTCCATTCATAAGCCCATAGTGTTAACCCGGGGCATGGGAGGCGCACGTTCCGACTTCTCTGCCCCCAGGAAGGACACAGAACACGGATGAACAGCAGGGAGATGGAGATGGTCTAGCAACAGTCTCGTCATGCTGATGAGACACTGAGCCCCGCAGGGAGAGGGTCCTAGCAAGGGTCCTGTGGGCAGGGATGGAGGACCGGCCCCCAGGCCAGTGCTTCTCTCTCTCCACGTCCTCTCTGGACCTGGCTTACCCGGTGCTCTAGTTACTCTTGCTTTTACCCATGGAAAGAAAATCGAGCAGAGAAAGGAGTCTCCCTGAGCTCAGCCCCAACCCTAAGGGCGACAGAAACTCCTCAGTCGGAAAGCAGAGCCGCTTGGATGCACTGTGGCTTATAAAGGAGGGCCTGTCCCCAAGAACACCCCTGACACAGACATTTGCCATAGGCTTCTTCTCCAGTATGAGTCTAGGGAGTGTCCCAGTAGCAGCAATTTGTCTGCGAAAACATGCCACATGCTGAGCTGCTACCTTCAGCAGGGAGGGGTGCTCTGGGAGCCGGCCCGGCAGCTCTCGCTCGTTCGCCTCCATTCTCTCTCTAGGGCACGTTCTGTCCCTTGGCAAGTAGGATCGTTGCCTCTTCTTGTTGGGTGAGAGCCTGGGGCCCTTGTGGGACCCTCCTATCTCCCAGGGCTGGGTGGGGGTGAATCACAAGCTGGCAGCAGGGACACCGAGTTGGCAAACACCTCAATCGCTCCCTCCTGGAGCAGGACCCATGCCTGCTTGGGAGTAGGAGCTCGTGGCTGATTTTCTATCTTTCCCTCACCTGGATCTTTCCAGAAAAGACAGAGGCTCAGCGGGCACTGCCAAAGAAACCCAGCTCATGTGTCTGGGAAGTGGTGTTTAGAGCTGAGAAACGGGGGCAGGGGAGAGGGAGTTGGGTCTGAGTTTTAAGTCAGGGTAGTCACTCAGCAGAGCGACTTGCTGTGTCTCAGTTTCCCCCTCTGTAAAGCTAAAGTAAATGAACTCCTATTATCTCCTCATCCTGTTGCAAGGGCTAATTAGCTGCTGTTCTCCCGGTGCCCGGAGGTGCTCAGGTGAAAACAGGAGGAAGTGCAGAAGCCTTTATCCATCTGTAGGCCTGAAGCAGAGACCTGGGCTGGAGGGGCTGACACTGCCTCTGGCCCTGGAAAGACTGCCATGCAGGCTTTGACTGTGGGGCCCTGCAGCTACTCAGAGTCAGCTCGCAAACCACACAGAACCCTAAATGGGTCCTGGGCTAGGATCTAATCCAACTTCCTTGCTCTATAGTTGATAAAAGCCACTCCAGTTCCCTCAGCTTATAACAACCCAGCTGATACTGGTATCCAGCCTCCCGCTGCTGATCTGATAGGTCGTATCCATAGCCCTCCTATTGTCCTTTACATAGGAATTTTCACCTATTTCAGAAATGGGCAAGCTGAGGCTCATCCAGATTATAAACTTGTCTAGGGTTACATAGTTAGTTAAGGGGCAAAGTCCAAGGCTTGCTCCTCCACACCAGGCTGTCTCTGGGCATGGCCTCTGTTACCTGTGCACTGGTAAGGATGGTCTCTTTCTACTGCTCCTAGGGCAAGGTCCTGCCATGTTTCTCTCTGGCCTATGGCTCAGCCCTTGGGGACATTCAGTCAACATGGTTAACTGTGACTAAGCGTGAATCACCAACCTGGGGAGCACTGTGCTTGGATTTCCCATCCCCTACTGAAGCTCAATACAGCCACAGTCCTCTCCTCTGTGACAGAGGCTCACCCAGGCTGCATTGGGTCTAGGGTGGACAGGATCAGCTCTCCTGAGGGTAAGGGTCCCTAGCATGTTGTCCACAAGACCCTGTCATGAGGGGACCATTGAATACCCACATATGAGTTAGGCAAGTACGACTGAGAAGGGGTGGAGAGAAAGATTGTTAATGAGTTCTGGGTCAAATGAAAAAATTCAGTCAATGAGTAGGACAAAGCCAGGACAAAGGTAGAATTCTCCCTCACCATATTCCTGGGGTTTCCACTCTCAAAAGCTTCAGGCTGGATTTAACCGAGCACCATGGATGACCTGTTCCAGCTCTCCTGGCTGATGATACCCACATGGCTTTTCTTCTCTGTGGATCAGATCTTGGGCAGCATGGTCTAGTCCAATTCACAACTGAAGAGCATTTTACTTGATATGACTCACAGGAGAACTGAATGATCAAGATGTGCTTCTTGATTTAAAAATAGGAAAACCCTTTAGAGCTGGAGTTGATAGAGAAGAGTATTGTCATCTCAATCAAAGCATTTCCTGGAAATCAAAATTGTCCACTTGCCTCAGTTTCATCTAGGATGAACCCATGTGATAAAGGCCTATTTTCAGCTTTGGAATAGAAGAGCTGTGCTTTCCAATGCCTCCAGCTCTCTATTCCCCTCATCCTGGACTTGACTGACCCAGAGGAAAGTATTCAAGTGACCCATTACTGGGCCAAAAGCCTCTATTTTCTCACCAGAAGGGGCTGCAGCCTGAAGTAATTCTGCTTTGGTCCTTAGCCTAGGAGAGGAGAGTTTAAAGGAGTCTTGTTTTTTTATAGGATTGAGTACAGAGATACTCTGACCTAGGGTTGCCAGATTTAGCAAATAAAAATACAGGACATGTAGTTATATTTGAGTTTCAGAAAAACAACAAATAATTTTTAAGTATAAGTATGTCCCAAATATTATATTTTGTTGTATTTTATCTGGTAGCCCTCCCCTGACCCCCATTAATGCTGAGTGAACACAGCTTGACTCTAGGAAGGAAAAAACATGACCATTCTCCTGCTGTGTTTGAGCTAGGCTGACTCTCCAAAGGAGAGAGTAGACCTGGATAGAGGGCAGGATAAGGCAGGAAGTGAGGGGACTTGAACTCTTGAGCCTCTTCCAAATCCCTATAATGCAGATGTAGTGTAAAAATATTGAGATTGCAGAAACACATAAAATGGCCGTCAAAAAAAGTGCAAATGTTTGGGGCAATGAAAACAAAATTCCACTAGGTTAGGAGTTAGGAGGTTAGGGATCTAGTCTGCTCTACCATTAGCCATTAACCAGCCGTGTGACCTTTGATGAATAACTTATCCTCTCCGGGCCTGATTTTCCTCAACTATAGAACGTAAACCCAGATGGGGCTCTGATATTCCATGAGCCTGGTTCTGAGACTGGGACAGCATAGCTGAGTCTGTCCATCTGAGAAATCAGGCAGTGGGGCTAAAAACTGCCCCATCCTCTCCCTGAAGTCTGTGGAACTCTGACGCTCCAACGCTGTCCTCTAGAACATTCTTATTTCTGAAGGAGAAGCAAGTTGGAGTGGCCAGAAGGGAACAGAAACTGACTGGGCCAATGACTTTCTTTGGACCATCTTTTCTTCTCCTTAAGCCCCTTGATGCTTTTTGTATGTCAGACTAACTTTGTTTTAAGCTTTGTTTTATTATAAGACTCTCTATATTCAATTTTATTAATTTGTGATATGAGTGACTATAGATCTCAAATAATATGATGGTTTTTTTAAAATTAGAAGGCTATTGCTGAAATAGAATATAAGGTAAAATTTTAAGGTAACAACACTGCTTTTTAAACATTTTTTTTTTTTTAAAGATGACTGCTAAGGGGATCTTAACCCTTGACTTGGTGCTGTCAGCACCACGCTCACCCAGTGAGCCAACCGGCCATCCCTATATGGGATCCGAACCCGTGGCCTTGGTGTTATCAGCACCACACTCTCCCGAGTGAGCCACGGGCCGGCCCTTAAACATTTTTAAATCTTTCTTTTTGGAATTGCCTACAGATCCCTTACTTATTTAAATAAAATATATGTTCCAAGATGACAAAGCTTTATTATTTGAGGATGGTTTGATATTTGAACCTTGAGCCAAATCTCAAGAGTGAGGTGCTCAAAGTGGGTAATATTGTTCCTGGTCAAAAACAGGACATGGCAATAAAGAAATGAGACCGGTTTTCTTATTGGCTCCTAAAATGACACTAAGAACAGTTTTATTTAAAAATTTTTAGAGGTTCTGGAAGCATTCGGAGCCATGGCAGTATTGGTGTAAGATCCGGTAGAGGAGCTAATGCTTTCATTCTATGTGTCTATTGACCTCTGTGCTTCTCCCAATTCAACTGCAAGTTCATCAAGGGCAAAGTCAGAGTCTCTTCAACCTGTAGCGTGCCTCGCTCACTGCCATGCCCCAGCAGTTGCTCAATATAAGTTGGCTGAATGAGTGAATATAAAGTACCTGCGAGAAATGTTCTTCATCAGCTCTCAGAAGCTCTAGAAAACATGCTGACTATGCTTGTGCAGACGAACCACACCCTCCTCCCCACGCTCCCTGCCTTCTGCTGCCATGTTGTTTTCACCAGAGACAGGAAATCAAATTGTTCTGTTGTACCATCCGTGGGAAAATCCCACAGGCACAGGATCATCCCATGCCACAGATCTCTATTACTTTCTCTCCTGCTCCTCTTCTCCCTCAGTCTGGACCCTGTTTGGTGTTGCCCAGGCCTCGGCTGATTATATGTCTGGCTCCAAGATCAATTATTCCTCTTCCTCCCTACTTGGCCCCCTCCCCCTGCCAAATCCTCGTGTGTGCTCAGCTCTTCCCTGTTCCCATAGCCTCTCCTGAACTGAGAGGAGACGGGACATGCCTCAGCAGCTGCCCTGACATGAGTCATGTCTGCAGTCCAGCCAACGAAGAAGGATCTAGGAGGGTTGGGCCTTAGGCTGCGGGGAAGGAAAGGGTTTTCACTGGTCGTCAGAAAATGGGCACGGTGGGGGGCAGTTTGGGAGCATTAAAAGCTAGTGAGATTGCTGAGGAGTGAGTTGATTAACCAGAAGCAAAATGCTCAACATGGGCTCTATGAGGATTTTATTCAAAAACACCTCCTGCAAAGAGTTTCTTTACAGCTCTTGGTTACAAATTTCCATGGTCATGCTGACCATTAGATAACACTTCACAATTAATGTAACGTGATACCAACCTGTGAGTGAAGTATTCTCATTTTACAGATGAGAAAACTGATGCCCAGAGAGGTTAAAAGGTTTTTCTAGAATCACAGAGACAGAGAGCGGTAGGATCAGGACTAGACTCTAAGTCTTCTAAGCTCTGATCTGGTAGCATCATCTATGTAAGACGTGGAACATCTATGCTGTCAGCATGATTACTCATTCTGACTTCTGGTCCAGTGACCTGCCTTCCTTAGGTTTCAACTAATTCCTTTACACTGCATTACTAAGCCATTTTCTGAGTCTGTCTGGTCATCACCCTTTCTGTCAAAGCCCTTCATTCGCATCTATTCCTGATCTGCCAGCTTACTGGACTCAGTAGTATTCACATTGCACTGAGGGTGTCAGATGACATCAAGAATCAGGAAAAAAGGCAATGAGAGAGGTAAATTTGCTGCAAACCTAGTTCATTTTTCCCTTTAGTGTCCAACTTTTAACATGCAAGAAAGACATAGCCTCCAAATTTGACCCAACAAGAATTTAGGAAGGAAGGAATCATACAAATGACAAATGAACACCCGACTCATAAACCATTCACCCTCTGCCTCACACAGGACCCAGGACCTTTGACAATCAAGAGCGACATCTGTGAGCAGTGTGGCTCAAAGCAGACACTGTTGATCCTGGAGCCCAAAGAAGATGGAGCCCCAGTTACCTGTGGAAAAGCAGCCTTTATCCCCATCTGCACAATGTCTCAAGGGCCTCACAAAAGAATTCCCAAGAACAACGCAGGCTATTGTTGAGATTAGCAAAAATAAACTTGGGGGCTAGGAGAAACCTTGGGTGCCATCTGGTCCAATGCCCCTGATTTTAGAGTAGAAAAAAACTCCTGCTCTGGTTCTCGTGCTTGTACCAGAGCGCCTACCACAGCAGGTGGCACAGAGTTAGGGCTCAGTAGATATGTGTTCAGTAACTGGATGGATGGGTGTAGTGGTTTGAGATCACAAAAAAAGACTGAAAACAGATCCAGGATTAAAGAATCTAGAATAATCTCTACCCATGTTAATTAATAAAATAGTCAAGAATTGTAATATTTGCTTTTGTTCGTGCACATTTGTTCATTTAATGCTAATAATTAACCCCCAAAGTAGACTTTGTTATATTTGCAAACTGAGGCCCAGAGGTTGAAGTATCTTGCCCGAAGTCACATGCTCCATGAATAGCAGAACTAGAATTTGAACCCAGCTTTGTCTGACTTATATACTCCAGCAACACTCCACTCCAGCATGTAGCCTCTTATGCAGGAGTCACTGCAGTGGACATGCTCTCCTGGCCTCAGGGGACCTCTTAGATCCCCCTCCCTGGCCATCAGTACGTACTGAAGAGAGAAGCCCTTTCAGGATTTTCCTAGAAACATCTAAACTGGCCCACAAATGGACCTCAAGAATTCAAACTTCTCAAATCCATGCTCAAATCGGACACATTGAGAAGTGGGCTTCTTTTTTAATGCTTTTTAAAATGCTTTTTCTACAATGTTCTCTTTTGAGACATTCAGAAATATCCAATCAGCCCAAACAGGAGGCTGCATAAGAGCCATCTGTGAAACAACGGCCAAACCAACAGACCCACTCAGAGTCGATAAGCCTTGACTCACGGACCAAAGCCTGCATCACTCTTTTTAGGAACCGGTGCAGGTTTTCTCCACCATAAACGCCAAATCATCCCACAAACATTCCAGGTCTTTTATAATGGAAGCAGTTCCTTACCGGATATCCCCATGAGCCATTCCCTGCCTGGAACTTGGAGTAGTAGCTGCTCCGGCTGGTGGTCCCATAGTTGTTGTAATTGTCAGCCAAGCCATCATACATGGAACCTGGAGGGCAAAGGAAGGGGGTTAGGACAGGGACAGTCATGATCTTCTTTCACCCCTGTGTCCAGGTCCACCATGCTCATGGGGAAGACCGGGTCTGGGTTCCTGGAGGAGGAGGATGGAGAATAAGTCACCTGCTGGCTCTCTCCACCTATCACCACACCCTCCACAGCCAGGGCCAAGGGCAGAGCCATGACAGACTTCTGCAGGGATAGCTCCAGAAGCCTTGGGCAACCCCTTCTTTGGAGCCTAAAGGCTCCCCTGCTGCTTGGGGTAGGTTGTCAGAAGTTGGCTGGGAGGGCCTTGGAGCACCATCGTTCCATCCCAGGGAATCACGACTCCGTGTTCCACAATGGTCATCTTCCCACTTGAGGAAGGCAGGCAGGATCTCGACACTCCAGGTCCAGCAGAAACAGCTGATTAGAGTCTGATTCTAGGCGAGATTCTGGATTCAAACTCCAGCCTGGCCCCCACCAGGTGACCAGGTAACCTACCGCCCCTTCATTCATCTCCCACATGCTCCAGCTGGTTAGGGGGAGTGGTAATCAACCTCAAAGGCCAAGAGAGGATTAATTAATGTTTTTGGAGTGCTTGAAGACCCACAAATGACAGGCTCTGCAGGACGACAGAGTGTCATTAGGGTTATTAGCGGCAAAGTGGCTTTGAATCACAGAAAGCAGAACTGGATTTTGGGCTCATGGTGGGGTCACTACCCTGATCTCCCTTTCACTGGATGGCAGGGGGGCCCTAAGGGACAGCCTCAAGTCCACACAAGCTGGTCTATTCATTGTCTTACTATCCTTGCAGCATGGCCAGCAGTGACACCCTCGTGACTTTGCTCTCATCACTTCCCTTGCTGGATCTCCCTTCCCTCCTTGGCCACACCATCATATCTCACCCAGCTTTCAAAGTCAAGCTCAAGACTTCACTCCCTCCAGAAAGCCCTTTCTGATCAGCCCTGCCCAAGGCAGTTTCTCCCACCTCTAAACACATACTGTCCTGCTATCTGCACCCCAAGTCTCATCCTGCCTGGTGTCCCATTCCCTTGCCTACACTGGGAGCTCCACAAGGGACAAGCAATGGCTCTATGGCCTGGACATCCAGAGCAAGCCCAGCCCCATACTCCTATTAAATGTGGCCTCTGGGAAGAAAGGTAAGTAGGATCCAGTGAGAGCCTCCTAAGAGGAATGAGCATGCCTTTTCCCTAAAGCAATGGTCAGACTCCCTCATCAGAAACCCTGTCTGGGGAAGAGGGTTGACTATGATCTTACCTGGCTTAATTAGCTAAATCTCACCCGGCTGCCACACCCACTCAGACTCCCAAGCCTTTTCCCGGGGGACTGGAATATCTGAGCTGGGAACAGAGGGCAGCTTTGGAAGAAAGCAGCATCCCTGCCTGGTGCCACCTCCTCTGTCCAGTGCCAGATAACCACCATAGCCCACAGCAGATGGCACTGCCACTGATTCCCTGCCTGCCCCCACCCTCCATCATGGAGGAGCAATGCGACACTAGGGCTGTCGGGCTGTGGCAGACGGAGCTTGCCCTGGGAGCCTGGAGGTGTTGAAATTGGTCCTGGCTCTGGCACTTGGGCAAGGCACTTGCTCTCTCTGGGCCTCAGCTTCCTGTTCTGTAAAAAGAGGCAGTTGGCATCAAAAGGCACGTACAACTCCAATGTTCTGTGGCTGTGTGGTCACAGGACACAAGCCTGATGGCCCTCAGAGGAGCCCAACTTCTCTTCTCTAGAGATGGGGTTCAGCTCATAAAGATCAAGGGCAGCCGTCAAAGGCTACATCACATCTCTTCTGCAGACTGTCTCAGGGTCCTTCCGGAAGCTTCTGCATCCTCGAGAGCCCCAGCATCCCACTCTTGAAGCTGCAGGCCCAGGCCTGTCTCCTGGAGGGACTCCCCACTGTGAGCGACCTCCTGGGCCTTTGCCCCGTGGCGCCTGAGCCTCTGACTCGCTCCGCACTCCCTGCCAAGAGCAGGTGGCTTGCCCTTGCCCTTATTCCAGTAGCCACTCCTCCAGGAAACACTGCCTGATCAGGAGACTGGAGGCAAGGCTCATGGGCTCGGCTACCCAGAACTCGTGCTCACCAGGGAAGGGGGCTGCAGCTAGGCTCATGCAGTTAGGCGGCTGATAGGGTCCACCTCCCCTCCACCCAGCCCACTTCCATCATCCCTTCCAAGTTCTTGGCAAAAAAGAGCTTGCATGGCTCTCGCCTTATGAGCGGTTATTTCCAAAGGGCAGGTGTGGGTCAGCCAGATGCTTCCGGATGGAAAATCTGGAGTGGTGACAGACAAGGAATTCTATGGAACCCCAGGGAGGCCTCCAACCCTGCTGAGAGGGAATCTGCCAGCAGTGACGGTGCTGCCCCTCTAGGTCTTCAGATGAAGCATCTGCCTCCTTGCCCTGCACCTGCCACCTCCCTTGCACACACTCTTCTCTGTGCACAGGTGAGGCCTCTGCCATCAAGGCAGGGGTAGACCCAAGGACACATGGAGGCAGCGGGTTGGATGCCTGATAATTTCCAAAGCCAGTCCCCATGTCCTGGCAGTGACTCTAGTGAAGACAGACGTGTGCCATAACTCTCACTTCTGGTTGGGCCAGGGCCTCCAGGCCCTTCTGGGCAGCTCTTGAAGGCATGCCCTAAGATCCTTCTGCAGCTGGGGGTCTGCCTGGTTCCCTGGGAGAGGGAGGCTGCCGCCACTTCAGCCAGGACTGCTTCTCTGGCACAAGGTAGAAGCACTTGGGGTGGAGGCAGCGAGGGAGGGGAGGAGTCCAGAGATGTCCACACCTGAAGTCACACCTTGCAGTGTGCCAGATAACCAAGGAGTGCAGGTGGCAGATGAGCTCTGTCTGTAAGAGCACAGCTCCCACAACAGAAGCAGTTTCTTCTCTCCTGGCCTCCAGTATGTCTGGCTGGTAAGCAACGCCCTTTGAAAGTCAAGTTCAACAGCAAGAACATGGGGCTTCTAATAAGTGTAACAGTGATAACTCTGACAGCTTTACTTCTCCACCTAAGAACTCCCTTCTAGGAAGCCTTTCCTGATTAACGACACCTGGTCGCAGCACCCCTGGCCAATTGTCTTCTCAGTACAGGAGCATGGTAAGGTGTAGTCAGTCTTCCATCTCATGCCTGTGCCAGTCTCTACCATCATGAACGTAGGGCACTCCCTGAAGCAGGAATCAGGTCTCTTCTTTTCTCAGGATCTTGGGGACAGGGCACTGCTCCGGCCAGGGCTGACCTAACTGGCCTGAACTGGCCCTTTTTGTCCACAGCTCTTCTCCCCTGCCCCAACCCTTGTAGTAAAGGTGCTCTGGTGCTTGGTGCCTAGGGGCTCAACATCCCCTATTTAATACAGAATGAGCTCAGGATCCTTGAATGCTACTCAGCCAGGCTTTCCTCCCACCCAAAGAGGTCCCTAGTGGTTGGGGTAAACCAGAAAGAGAGAGGGGCTGCACACAGCTCCAGAACACCCAAAGCCACCTACTTGAGGAGGATTCTTGGTTCCAGGGTGGTAAGGGGAGGTCACCCTAGCACCCAGCTAATCCTACAGAACCACCCCATCCTCCCCGCCAAGCACCCGCCTTCCCACTGTTCTCTTTAGATGAGTGTATACACCAAGAGCAAAAAGATGGTGGCTTCTCAGCGAAGCTGGCAGCTGGCCCAGCCTGTGAGTCACCCTCAGGAGGATCCGCCCACCCACAGAACCCCAAAGTCAAAGAGCAAATATCTCAGAGCGTATATGATTTTCACCAGTACACAAGCAATCCGAGCTGCTCTGTCCATAGCTTGTCTCATTCTACATCAGTGTCTCAGGGTGTAAAACCTTCTCAGTAAACCTGCCACCTGCATGACCAGCATCTCTGTACGCTGCTCCTTTCGGTGGAGCAGACGGGTGACTGGCTGATTCTCTCTTGCGTCACAGGGACAGCCCAAGCTTTCCCACCTACAAAACCTTTGGAAATGGAGGCAGCTGCTGCGCGAGGATACGTGGGATCCTCTCCCCGGTGGGCCTGGCAAAGCCGTGTGGGATGACTCAGCCTCTTCCACCTCCCGGCTCTCACACAGGTCACACCCACCGCACCTGAAACATTCTTTCTCTTCTTCTCAGCCAAGCCCTCTCCCTGCATTCAAAACCTTGCACACAAATCAGCTTCTCCTGAAGATGACCCCACCCAGCTCTGAGCACTCCAAGGCCTCCAGCATAACCGCGTCAGCACTCCGTCCGGCTGCTGTACTTACTCTGTGCTGGCTTGTGCGTTCCTTGGAGTGTGGCTTCTGTACACTGTGTTTGGGGATGGGGGGTGCACACCTGTGTACCCTTCTCCCAGAAAGCAAGGCCTCAGTCTCCTCCATCATGGGGGCTCCCTGAGCAAGGGATCTTCACTTTCCCTAGATCTCTACCCTACCCCACCCCATCCCTGGGTCGGGTTCTACACAGAGAAAGTTCTTAGGACGTTGGTTTGCCTGAGCAGCAGGCTGCCCTCAGGAGCAGAGGTCGTCTGAAACCCTGCTCCCCCATGCCCCCTTCCAAATCCCTCTCCCTGGCTGGACTTGTCACAGGGCAAGCTGCTCTGGAGGGTCATCTCTTGCTAAGTCTGTCTCTGACAATGCTGATGTCTCTTCTGACTTCTTCTATATTTGAATAAAGCCCACCTGTCCCTCAGCATTAAAAGTTCAAGGAAGGAAACCTTGAAAATGCCTTTTCTTTACCCCCTGAAATGTCTTCCACCCATGGTGCGCAGTAAGGCTGGGCCCATAGCAAGAGGAACTTGAATGAGATAACAGGAACTGCCAGGAAGACATGGCTGAGACAACATCCCTTGCAGGTGTTCAAGAGTGGGCAGGAGTGGGCTGTGTTTACAGGACGGTTCAGGGGCCTCGACGGAGGAGAATGGCCAGCTGTCCTCCCATCATCTGTGTCCAGCTGCTGGGAGCACTGTGGACATGCCTCCCCTACTCCAGAGATTCGAGGAGCCCGAGGAGGGCGAGGAGTTCAGCACAGCCTCCCCAAGCACTTTGGTGTGGTTCTTGACCTTTCCCTGGGCATGTGTACAGAACAGAAATGCCAAAACAAATTGGGCTGCTATGGCTTGTGTTCTCTCCTCTCCCTCACCAGCCCTATGACTCTCTGGGGCTCTGCTGGGACATGTTCATACCCACATCTGCCAAATCCTGCTGCTCTTCCTGATGATCTGTTCATGGCCACCCCTAAACCTGAGGATGGGGCAAAGCACGGGAGCATCCTGTGGGGACAGGACTGGCACAGGGAGCAGAGTGGTGGGTTAGAGTGGGCAAGGGCTGGAACGGGACTCAGCCACCTGGCTGGGGTCCACAGTAAAAACCGTCACCAGTAACTACTACTTTAGATGTCCGCACAAGCGTGTGCATGCGTGTGCGTGTGAGTGAGAGTGCGTGTGACGGGAGTAGCTCAGTGGTTCTCGAACTTTGCTACATTTCAGAATCAACTGAGAGTTTAAAGTTCTCATGCCTGTGCCGTCCTCCATACTAAGTCAAAACTGCGATTTTAAAAAGCCCCAGTGATTCCAATGTGCAGCCAGGTTTGAGAGCAGTGGACTAGAAGATTTTTTTTGTATATTAGGATGTTTACAAGAGAGACTCCCTGAGTGCTATGCCTGGAGGGGAGGAGTCTTTTCACAGTTATAGCTGCAGGCAGTATGGGTGAATGGTTTGCAGAGGTAGGGAGTTATAAAATCTATTTCTAAGGAGCATTGCCATCACAAAGCACTTTAGATATGATCTAATTCAGTCTCTGACAGTTGCAGAGACCCATAGAGAAGCAGTGACTTGTCCAAGATGGCACACCAGGCAGCAGTAGATGCCAGGCTGGGCTCCTGCCACAGCACAAGCTGCAAGGTGAAGTGTGTGTGTGTTCGTGTGTATGTGTAGGTGGTGTAGGCATGTGCATACATGTGTATATGTTTGTGCATGTGCATATGTGTATATACATGAGTGTGCATGCGTGTGGTACATGCCTCCAAAGAACTTCACATGAGGATATCTAACATTCTTCCATTTGCAATGAGCTCAGCAAAGGAGCAGGATCCAGGCAAACAGCGTTCGCCATGAAACACCCTGGAATACTCAGCATTTTTGCATGTGTTGTAACAGGCCAACGGAAATTCTGGCTAAAACTCCAACTTTAAGCCAAGATACATTGTAAAGAAACAAGAATTGGTTCATGTGATGTTTAATTAGTATGTTTCACTGCTGGAACAAGCTGAAGCACAAATACCCTTCGCCATCTCCCATCTCAGCTTTGGTCACAAGAAAACAACCCACAGTGATGTCTGTTCACAGTCTGTGGTCGGGAAAGGGCAACTTTCAAGTGAGTAGAATGCTCAGGCAGAGGTTCATGCTGAGACACAGACAGACACAAATACAAAAAGCCACCAAAGGCGGGGGCTCCCAAGGCTAGCTCCTTCACCATGCCCGCTGTGGAGCTGGCACAAGCCTGCCCCCTAGGAGGGCCTGAACACACGCAGAAACCATGGAAGAGGAGCAGGCATCTCCCCTGGCCCAATGTCGCCGCCACCCCCTATCTCCTACCAGAGAGAAATAGAGGTTTGGTAATTTTAGCTGGGAAATGGTACTTTCAGAAGAAGAAAGAACTTCAGGCCCAAGACTGAAATAAGAACTCACAGACATCTAAGCAGGCAGCGAGACACAAACAGGGCAACGGCACTGGTGTTAGGCTTTCCCTGGAAGGAGGAGTGATAGGAAGCTCCTTTCATTGAACTCTGCGTGGGATGTGTGTTGGGGGTGGGGGGGTAGGGGTAGGGGCGAGGGGTTGGGATCGGAACAAATAAGATTTGGGTTTAGCTTTAGGAAGAGATTCCAAGTGAAGTTATAAAGACCTGGAAGGTGGAAAAGTGTTGTTGTTGTTTGTTTTTTTCAGGCTGGATAACTGTGCCAGACATTTACCCCCACCCAGGGCAGCTCATCATCAACCCTGGAGGGCCTTACCCCACCTCAGAGAGGTCAAGTCTCCCTAGCTAAGTTCTCTTGCTGAGTGGCCACTTCCCCTCGGTTTCCTGTTGCCCCTCACACAGTCTGGAAAGAAAAGTACCCCAGACACCCTGATGCACACAGGGACACTCTGAAACAGAGGGGAGCAATACTTTGGGGCCAATTCAAGATGGGTAGGCAGGTTCAGAGCAACCTCCTCTGCAGAGTCTCCAGGCCACAGAGACCCCTTCCCCCACCCAGGGACTTCGTGACCAGGGTGAGGTGCCTGTCTGATCTGCCGTGTTTCAGGGAGGGCATGGGTGGAGACGGGCATTTAATGCCAAGCTCCTTCCCTGGAGGTCCTTCTTCTGGCTCTCAGTGGCTCAATTCCCCCTCAAGACAAGACAGAAAAGAGCCTAGTGGGGACGACTCTGAGGAAAAACTGATTCTATCACCAGGACCACAGGTGGCCAACCTGGCTGTCCTTCATGGGGTACAAGGAGCGGGAGCCACTCTGCTAGGCAATCTGTGGGGTGTGGCTGGTCTTCTTTAGAGTGGAGTCTCTTAAGTAGGTGGGGATCTGAATGGGATTCAGGGGCCCAAAAGGATCAAAGACCCTAGAGAAACTCTCTTTTTTCTTGGAGGAGACTAAAGGAGAATTTGAGTCTATCCAGGGCGCAAGGGGAGAGGTCTGCGTCCTTCCGTGTCTGCCAATTCGTCCCTACTGGGAACTATAGCAGGCTCACAGCACACAAAAAGAGAAAAACACGGGAAAAGAGGGAGCAGAGTGAGTAGAGTTGGCCACAGAGCAAACAGGGAATGCTTGGGCGTTGCCAATGGAGAGGACAGAGAAATTTGATGAACACAAAGCCAGATAAACCAGAAACACCAGCTCCAAGTGACCAAACCGCCTCTTCCAGTGAGGAGGACGCCGCTGGGGAGACTGGCCCCCTTTGGGAGCCTCCCCAGAGGCTGAGGGTGGAGAGGACACGCCCCACAGGATCAGTCCTTGGAGAGGTTCTGGAGAGGTATGCATTAGCCATCAGGGTTAAGTCACCTGGCGGCTCAAGCCCCCGGGGGAAACTTGGGATGGAGAAACAAAGAGGAAGTAAATGGGAACCTCATCAGATGGATGTCATTGACCAAGACCAAGGCCAGAAACAGCACTTCATGACCACAGACACTCAGCCGGTATCTGCATATGTGGGAAGAAGAAAGGGTGTTTGGGGCACCCAGTCTGACATTTTTCTGGAGCTGTGAGCCGGGAGCTCAGGCTGGGATCGGGTGTGAGTGGAGACAAGACAGGCAAGTCTTGTGCGGAGAAGAGAGAAGGGTGGCTTGAGCTGTGCCCTGGGCTGTGGCCAGAAGCGGGGGCACTTTGTTATTCCAAACCTACATCCGAAAGAGGCTAGTAAGCGGCTACCAAGGCACTAAGTAAAAGGGAAGGAGGCAGGTCCTCTGGAGGTTGTATGACCTCAAGTGGAAATCTGGCAGGAGAGGAGCCAGGAGCCGGCACAAGAGCAAGGGGCACAGAGGGCAGCAAAGGCCTTTAGTCTGGGTGCGGGGAGTCCTCTGCCAGCTGTTTTCTCTGTCCCCGCTCTACGCAGGGGCCACTCAGGAATGGGGGTGAGGGGACACGACAGAAGCCAGAGGTAGAAAGTGTGAGCTGGGGTTTGGTGGGAGAATGGTGGGGGTCCATCTCCTTTGTCTCCTTTTTCTTTACTACCCCCTGACCCTCACTCTCTCATAAGGGCCTGACTTAAAGAGTAAGTCTTGGTTGGCCTCTGCTGGAGTGTGCAGAGTCTTTATTAGCATTTTACTAAATTTAGCTAAATGAAAAATAAACAAATCGAAAGTTTCATTTTAGTTAAACTTTCTTCCTGGGGACCCTTTGTGTTAAAGTATTTGGTTTAAAACTTGTCCACAAATGCCCCTGTTAGGTCCTGCAACTTCCTCCTTGTTTCAGGGGTCCTACCCCTTTCTTCTGGGGGAACTTGTCATCCACAGAGGCTGGTGGAGGGGGGTAGGGCGTCAGACCCAAACCCGGATTGAAAAAGTACCAGTGAGGGCTGAACCGAAGTCTTCCTGCATCTAGGGTGTTTCCAACCCTGCCACCCTCATTCCCAACTCTCCCCAGGAGACACTTGTCCCTACTTAAGCTGGGTGGGGTAGGGAGATTCCAGTGGGAAAGGGGGTTCTGCATTAGCTATTAGGGAAAGAGGGCATCCCCCGCCCTCTTCCCTGTCCTGGGGCGCGCTGGCCTTGGGGTGGGGGGGGGACACCTTCGAACCAGACTTGCCTCTTCCTGTTGTGAGGCTCTCGTTAAAGTGCTGCGGAGTTCCAGAAATTTATCCCGCTCCTCATGTCACCTCCCCAATCCGAAGCGTCTCTCCTAAGCCCACACTCCAGTCTCAGTGTCGCCCTCACCCCGTCCACCGCCACGCACGGGCCCCACCCAGACTCGGATGCCACTCGGCCTGGGCGCAGGGCATCGCGAAGCCCGGGGAGGATGCGGTGTGAGCGCTGGGCCAAGGCCACCAGGACAGCTGGGGCAGGAAAGGATGCGGGGTCGGTCCCCGGGGCAGGATTGGGAACAGAAAGCCGTCCAGACCCAGGGATGCGGGCCGGAGAACGGCTCGCGGGTGATCTCAGCCTCCCAGCGCCTTGGAGAGATGCTCCTGGCTGTGTCCCCTCAGTGAGCCACCCACCCCTGCCCACCAGCGCGCCGTCGAGCTCATGGAGTCCGGCCGCGGCTCCATTCTGTTGGAACCGGCCTGGAGCTCGGCTGCTTGCAGTGGGCGCGGACCCTGCCCGGGGCCCGCAGCCCCTCGCCTCCCTGCAGCCCCCGGGCTGCGCGCGCCCCTCGGTCCCCGCCACCAGGTCGGGAAGGGGCGCACAGAGCACGCGGGCGCCGGGCCTCTTTACCTCGGTTGGAGGGGCTCAGGGTGGACGACTGGGAAGACTTGGACTTCTGCCGCTTGAAAGTCATCATCACCTGCTCCTGCACGCGCTGCCTGCCCGACGTGCCTGTCTTCATCTTTTGGTCCGACGGCAGGGCCAGCGTGGAGTGGTCCTGGTTCTGGAAGCATTCGTACGCCAGGGCGGTCTTGAGCGGCGAGTGGCTCATGGTGGCTGGGGGCGCGCGCGGGCCGGGGCCTGGGGCGGCGGAGAGGCGCGGCGAGGTGCGGTGCAGCGGGCGGGCGGCAGCGTGCTGTGGTCGCTCTCAGCGGCTCCCTATGGCCATAGGGCGAGTGGTGCGCGCGAGGGCTTCCGGCGGCTGCTGCTGGCGCCTGCCCCTGGCTCGTCCCTCTCCGGCACTGGCGAGGCCCGCCCTCCGTCAGACAGGATATACCACCTCTGCCCTGCACCACCCCCTCCAGCGGGCTGCGCGCCGCCGCTCGGACGCGGAGCTGCAGGGCACGGCTGCTGCGGGAGCGAGCGCTCTCGGGGGCAGGGCTGCGAGACGCTGCGCACCTTCCTGCTCGCTCTCCCTTTCTCTCCCTTTAACCGTCGCTCGTGGAGAAAGCAGGCGCTCAGCTCAGGAACCGAGGGGGACCTCTCTCTGGGAAAAAAATGAGCCTTTTTTGAGCCCCTCGCCCAGGAGACACAGGCGCCCATCTACCTTTGTACTGAGGTCATGGCAGAGACCAGCGCTGTCAGTGGGGGCTGCCAGGCAGATGGCAGAAGCACGCTCCTACCCAAAGGAAGAGCTCAGTCTTGAGGGGACAACCCGTTCTATCTCAGGCAGCTTGAGTCTGAAGGGAGTGGGGCGGTGGCACGAAGGCCGCAGACTTGAGATACAAAGCCACAAAGTGTCCACCTGTCACTCGTGGGTATGCCCTGGTAAAATACCATGTGAACAGTGGATCCTCTCTGAAACTCCATGCACAGCCCCTAAAACAATGCCTTGCATATGTTAGAAACTCAATAAAAAATATTTTTGAATGGACGAATGAATGAATGCAGGTTTATTAATTTAATTTAAGGTAAACTAAGTCTAACGTGAATCCTACCCAGATCCTTGCTGAAAAACTGGAAAGCTGCCTCGCCCCTAAAACTCCCGCAGAATGGACCTGTTACTCTAGGACTACCGTGTGCATTCTCCTCTACACGCGCATCCCTCCGGGGACATGTGTGCCGTGATGTTTCATTCACACAGCTTCCTCTTCAGGCACGGAGGTGGCTCACAGCAGCGAATTTGGTGTGTAACTGGAGCTGGATTAAAGTACGGTGTTGGAAATCTTTTTAAATAATACCCATTCTGCTCCTCTTTGAGCAAACGACATTGAACATATGGGACGCAGTGCAGTGACTCGAGTTTCTCATTCGACACATTCATTACTGAACTGTGTAGCAGTGCAGTCCAGTCAGCTTCTTAGTTTCCGGGTGTCCACCAGCTGTGCGATGCTATCACAGCTGTCACTCTTGCTGTCGTTTGTAGTTGCCACTCACAGGTCACATGCTTCACTTCTGGTTCACCCTTCTGATCTGCAGAGGTCTGTATAATCAGAAAGCTATGCTTGTTGGGAGTTATATGTCAAGGAAGGATCAAGAAGACTGTAACTGTCTCAGAGATCACATGAAGGTCACTCACTTACTTCCAGAGAAATGGGTGTCATATGTTGGGAACCTCAGCTTTTCCCCCAAAAGCATTCCTGTGGCCACATGCAGAGCAGATTATTGTAAAGCAGATCATAGTTTCAAAGAGCAACTGTTTTATAATCAAGGATTGTGTTCCTAAGAACTCGCTGTTAAATAAACCAGAGATGTGACCCAAAATATGTCATAGATAGATGCAAAAGTTCAACACCCACAACCTTCCATCATCACTTAATATTGTAAGATTCTGCTTGCAGCCATACACTGCCGGGGATGGAGGCTTGGACACCATCCAGCCGAACTCCACATTTCGTGGATGAGGAGAGGAGATAGCTTGCTCGTGGTGTCTCGGCTGACATGTGGTAAAGCCTCCATTCTAACCAGGCCTGGTGACTCCTGGTCCAGGGCTTGTTCCACCGCACTATCCAGCCTCCCTTATAAAAGTCCTATAAAATGGGCATTAAAGCACAGTGCACACCGATGATATACAGGCCCAATGTAGTATAAAGTATACACAACAGCATATAAAAATACATTTCCTTTGTATCACACATCTGGCCTATCTGAAACCTAATAATAAACATTAATTAAGTCTTTAAATAATGATAATTTTGTTACCTTCTATGATATAGAAGGCCCTGAAGGAGGTGATTGGAGTAGTCCATATTCCTATAAAAGGCAAGGTCATGGGAGATGAAACTGATTATCTTTAAAATTATTTCCAGGTACAAAGTTCAGTTTTTCTCGCTACTTCTCTATTATTTTTGATATTGACATTGTCTTCATGTATTGATAGCAATGGCTGGCATTTACTGTGCTCCTATGAGGACAGTGCCTACAAACAAGGCATGGTTCTGAGCCCTTTATATGGGCCATGTTATTTGAATCCTTACAGAAACCCTATGAGGTGGGTACCAGCGCCATCATCCTTCTTTTTCAGATGAGGGAACTGAGGCTCAGTGAAGTCACCCAGCTGGTGATTGGCAGAGACAAGGCGCAGCACAAGCGACCTGGATCCAGAGCCTGGGCACTCAGTGGTGGTGCCAGGCGGCCTCCTTGTGATTTTCCTGTGACCAGTAGTGGGTTCAAAACCCCTGCATGGATCAGTCTTTTAACAGCATCCATCCCCATCACATGGCATGGAATTCCAGCCAGCTAGTTCCAGTTCCAGTTGTGTCACTAACTAGCTTCATGATGTTAGACAAGTGTCCCTTCCCTTTTCCTTGCACCAAATCTGTAAAGTGAGGAGGTAGATTTGATGGCTCCTAAAATTCACTCTGTAATTCAAATATCAATTGCGGGCATTTGTAGAGCAGGAGAGTCTTGAATCAGATCTTCTGGACAATATGTTTTTTGTCTCTCCTACCCCCAACATCAAAGTGAAGAGGAGTCTGGAAGTGGTCAGAGGGGAACTAACTAATGCCTGCCGAGCCATTCATGGAGCTAGCGAGCTATCCCATTGAGACATCAGCCATCCCTGCACACCAACAGCAGGTCTATTTTGAGTATGTTATTTTATCAAATCCTCCCAATAACTCCTCAAGGAGGGAGAAGCTATTATATTGTGCAGATAAGGAAACATGCTGAGAAAGGCTAAGTAAGTGGTGAAGCCTAGATTGGAGCCAAGGTCTCACTTCTGACCTAGGGCAGTCAAGTCACTTGTCCTGGGCCAAGGTGTGGGGGTACATTCGTGCTGGAAGGATTGGTGTGGGGCTAAGTGTATGGTTTTGAGCCAGCAGGCCAAAGCTGTTTCTATCACCTCTCTTCTGCCTGCCTAAACCCCACCCCATATGGGATCCTGTCTCAGAAATCAACTAGAAAATAGAGTGATACTTCTAAAGTGGAGAATCGATGCCTAGGAGGCACTGTCACATGAGGTTGAGCTCTGAAATGGCACACTTTTAGGTGACTATCAGAACATGTATCTACATGGGGAGAAGAATTCTAATGGGTATGGGTTGAGTTTGGAGGGCTTGGGGGTGGTCTGGGGAAAGCTTGACCTGATTCTGAAACAAGACAAGTATATCTTCATCCTTGAATGGATGAGTATGAACGGGCTTCTAATTCTCTCTGCTACCTGCCCAACAGCATTAAGTGTGACCCAGATTTCACTCTCAACACTCAACGTTCCCGGTCTTCATGACAGTAAGACAGCCTGGCACCTCAATGTTCACTAAAAAGTGGAATATGAATTCATTTATTCAGCAGGTATTTACTGAGCATCTACTATGTGACAGACCCTGTCCTAGGCACTGAGGATAGGGCGGTGAAGAAGACAAGTCTTGCCTTTACAGAGCTTACCTCTAGAGATGGAGGAAGGGAAGGCTGGGGCTCCTACTGCTTCTAAGATTGACTGGGCTAGACCTTCTCTTTGCTCAGGTCTCCCAGGTGAGGGGACCACCTCCACCTCAACCCCAAACTGACGCAGACACCCCCAGGGAGCTGGAAGAGGTAATCATCCTCTCTGGAACATTATGCTTTCCAAAATGGCCCCACCTTATTCAGCCCAGTCCCTCTGCAACTGACCTTTGGTCCAGGCACCTTCGAACTTCACGGACAGAGGCCACAGGCCAGCTGTCAGGGCTTTTCTATCTGAGTTCCTTTGGTCAGTTAGAAGACTCAATGGCTGCCCAACTCAGGAACCTCATAACCTTCCCTGATGAACCCACACTGCCCTCCAATCTCTAAATAGCTTCTGTGTTTTCTCCCTTATCATTTAGTTTCCCTACCAGCCCGTGACCGACTCACCCCATGCGATGTCTGCCCCTGTGTCTTTGCACATATGCTTATTCCCTCTTCCTAGAGCACTCGCAGTCGGTCACTTAATATGTACTGAGTGTCTAAATGGGCTGGACACCGTGTCAGCCCCTGGGGATCCAGCGAGGAAGAGACCAGATCCTGTTTTCATCTGACTTGTGTTCTAAAGGGGTAGACAAAGAGTAAACTTGTCTATGAGCTAGCAAAATGATTACAAATTACAGTAAGTGCCATGAAGGAAATAAACGAGAGGCTGATAGAGAATACAGACAGAGAGGGGCGACTTTAGCTATGGTGGACCGTGGCAACGGGGCTGAGGCCAGAGCATAAGGGGTAGTGTCTATCTCAGAAGTGAGGAGGGAGCTCCAGGCACAGGGAACGGTGAGGGTAAAAGCCAAGGGCCTGGCACATCCTCGGAACTGGCAGACCAGCGCGAGAGGAGAAGTGGGCACGAGATGGGCAGGCAGGCAGTGCCCCAGTGATGATGGAAGTGTTCTGGGTCTGTGCTGGCTATTTAAATCCATTGAAATTATATGAAATAAAAACATTTAGTTCCTTAAACAAACCAACCACATTTCAAGTGGTCCATCACCTCATGTCACTGGTGGCTACTGTATTGGACAGAGTAGGATCATGCTGGACCTTCTGTATTTCTGACTGGGGATTGAATTTTATTCTAAGAGTAATGAGAGGCCATTAAAGGCCTTACACAAGAGGGTGGCAAAGCCCTCCTACCTCCTGCCTTCCTACCTTTGGTCACTCCTATCTGTGCTCATGGGGGAGTCCCCAAACCAAAGTCAACACCCCTCCTGGGGCCCTTTGTACCTGGTGCCTGCCCTTGTCCTGCTTGATCCTGTTCACGTGTCTATATGACCTTGAGCAACCCGATAGAAGGAATGTGTGCATTCATTCCTGTTTCCTCACTGTCCACATTACGGTATACATCGGGTGCTCAACACATGTTCAGTGACCCAGACCTTTCCCAAGTCTCTTGAGTAATTTGGGCTCAGTGCATCCTGGTCAAGCTTTTGCCTTTCTAAAGGCCAGTTTCTTTTAGGACATTGTCCTCACCTCCTGCTGGTAGGAATTCCCTCAAAAATGCCTACAGAACCCAGGCCTATGTCTCTGGGCATCCATGAGAGCACAGGGAACCTGCCTTTCTACTTCCTAAGGGAGATTTACATCAGGAAGTTAGTATTTGTTCAACCCCCTGCCCTGTCCTAGACATCTCAGGAAAAACCAATCTAGAAAGTCATCTTCACAAGGATCTCAATAAACAATGCCTCATAGAAACTCTGTGGTGGCCCCTTTCAGAATCTTGAACCCTAACTGCCCTCAGGGTACCAAGGCCAGGAACGGACCAGACTCCTGATGTGACTGTACGTCGCCCTAGGAACTAGACTGCAGGCCATTGTGCCTGGAAGGTGCAGATGGTGCACAGAGAGGCTCCGGGCCATGGACGGGGGAGATGGACAGATGCGGGAGGGGTGGGAACAGCAGAGGCCACTCCCCCAGCCCTTTGGCAGCACCCCATTTGGAGGATCAGAGCATGTGACCATGGATCTCCTGTCCACAAAGATGGTGCCAGAGGGCTGGCCTATGCCTGTTCATACCAACCTCTGGAAGGAGCTGGTGGGGGGATGGGCAGGCAGTGGGAGGAGAGAGTCAGCAAAGGGGCTGGGCGTGGAGGCCCAGAAAGGAGGGCCTGGATGAGTCTGAGGCGTGCTGGGCTGGGCCAGTGAAGGGGCGAGGCCAGGGTGTGCACCTAGGGCTCTTTGACACGCCAGAACTCTCTCAGAGTTGGTCTCTCTGGGTGGGGTGGGTGGGGTGAAGGGAGGGAGGTGATGAATTACACAGCAGTGACCCAGCCCATGCTGAGTGGCTGCTGTCAGCACTAGATTTGCCCCATGCCCTGCCCCTCTGCTCTGCCAACCCAAATTCTAGATCTGTCCTCCCACCCTGCATGTCCAGGGTCCTGCCTTTCCACTTGCCCTCTCTCCCTGGCCAACAGTGCTGTTTTGCAACCCCTTGTAGAACTAGGGCCCAGACCTGTGCTGCAGCCTCAGGGTCCTGTTCAGCCCAGAGCTGTCTCTGGGACCAGGAGTCACTTCAGAACTGACTTGAGGGTACACCCAGGGAGAGGGTCTGAGAAAATAAAAACAGGACTTTGGAGCCAACAGACCAAGGCTTGCACCCCAGCTTTGCCACTGCTAGCTGTGTGACCTTGAACAAGCCACCTAACCTCTCTGTACCTCAGTTTCTTCATTTGTAACATTAGGTTAGTAACACCTACCTCACAGGGTTCTTGTGATAATTTATGGGTATTACACATAAAATGTCTACAACAGGGCTTGGTACAGTATAAGTGCTTAATAAGAAATGGAACTTCTTCCTTCCTCCAGCAGCACCTCCCATCCTCTAAAAACTGCCCTCTCTTCCCCACTCTCCACTTTAGACATATGATCAAGGGCCAGATTCCCAGCTTATGCCCTTCCTCCTCCGTCTCAGGGCCTCAAGCTTTCCTCCCTCCCCTGGGAGCAGGGCCAGACCCCCTTCCTGGTTCTGCTCACAGCCTCTCCCCACCGCCCCTGCCTCTCCTCCCCACCCAGCGCTTTTGTCTGCAGCTGTGGCTGCGTCATTATTACCCTTGGAAACTTCAGAACTTCAGAGGTGAAAGGGACCTTGGAGACCATCTGGTCTAGCCTCTTGATTTGTCAGAAGAGGCGACTGAGTGCAGAGAGGTGTGGTGACATGGCCCCGTGAAGGCCTCAGTGTGTGGGTCCTGCCTCCCCCACCAGGGTGGCATGGGTCCCCTCCTCCGTCTTTGGTAGGTGGATGGGGGTGGGGCTGAGTGACAAGCTTGAGGCTGAAAAGAGAAGCCAAGGCAGGAGAGGAATCCAAGAGGCAGTTCCTGGAGGTGCTGCTCTCACTGGCCTGTGCTGGAAGAATCACTAGGACTCGGGAGGCGGAGCAGCCAGGGCAAGGTCGTGAGAGCTGCAAAGCTGGCAGGAGACTGGGGTGTGTGGCGAGAGCTGAGCAGGCCCCTGTGCTTTTTCTCTCTCCCTGTCTTGCAGTCACCTGCCCAGCCCCAACCCCAGCCCTGCACAGCCTTGATGATAGTTTGATGAGTCACTCGCCCTTGCCTGAAGACAGGGCAACCACACCCAGGGCAGCTGGCATTCTGTACGGTGTGTCTGTTCTGAGCTGCTGGGCAGGCAGCCTGCCAGGCCATGGATGGGCACTGATGGGAGCCAAGATGCTCCAGGGCCCTGGGCCAGGCTACGAACCTGCTGAGTGGCAGAGCATTGCCCCATCGCTGTAGCCAGGGCCTTCTGCAGAAAGCCTGGCCAGGTGTCTTCCTGTGAGGGTGGCTGATAACAAGCAACAGGCCGGTATCTCCCTCATCTGTGTTCAGTGAGGCCCTGGGCTTCAGATTGCTCCCAAAGGGTCTGTAATCTCCCACTGACTAGGCTCGAGTAAAGGGGCAAGACTGGTCACTTGTGGCTCTCTCTGTCAGATAGAGCTGCTACTTCATTGCTGCCAGTCCAGATCCCATCATAGCCCTGCCCCTGGGACCCGACCCAAATGCTCTCACTTCCCCGCAGCCCTCCCAGAGGTCCCCAGCTGCAAGTACGTGAACTCCTCCCTGAACTCCTAGAGAAATTTGTCCCCATCCTGTGCTACTTAGGGTGTCATGCTGTCCGCAGTGCACTGCAGGCTCTGCATCCCCAGCAGACCTGCTATAGTGCTCTGAGTATTGAAGTGGCTCAATAAATGTCCATTGAGTGGATCTACATCCCACTACGTGTTCTGTTGTGACATCCCATGACCAGGTGCCCTTTAGGCACTTTCTGCTCCCCTCCCCCACTCTCTTTCCAAGCCATAACTTCCCACTGGAGGACATCACCATGACTTGACTTCAGGCCCTGCTGAGCTTGGGGCTGGGCCTGAACCCATTTTGACAAAGAGTCTTTAAGAAATTGGGTGGTTCCATGACACTTTGACTTCCTAGCCATCTCTGGCCATAGTGATTCATGGTCACTGCAGTTGCTGAGGGAGCAGGGCAGAGGGGCAGGGTGGCCAGTCTTGGGGTGGCCAGAGCCTGGGGGAGCTGGGGAGAGCTCCTCTCACTCCTTTTTCTCTGGATACATTTTTAATCTGCCAGTCCTGGCCCTTGACTGGCTTGCTCTGGGAGCCCCTTCTGCCCCAAGGAAGACCCCTGGTGACCTCCATCACGGAGGACTCTGTCCCTACCCCACTGTCTTGGAAGCTGGTCAGCCAAACAGGGATCACTGGGATTGGGTTGGCAAGAAGGATCAGCTCACAGCTCCCCTGGTGACCCCTGACCCCCAAATATGCCTGCTTAGGCCAAATATGGCTGCTCCACTTCTCTCAGCTCTAGAACTCAGGATTGGGGGGGCTAGGGAGGGTGGGCTGTACAGATAGAATTTGGAGGCATTTTAGGAGCCAGGGAATACTAGAGACCATTGAAATTGGGAAGGTGAGTTTGTAATCGAGGATGAAGTTTTGTTTTTACTGCTGTAAAAGGAAATCACATGACTCTCAAGAAAATAGAACTATTCGGACTAGTTGCTGGTTTGGATGATTTTGCCTCTCCATTCATCTTTTTGCACACACAGAATAATGACAATGTTTCACATCTATCTACCAAGTGGTTTCCTGTCCTTTACCTCTTGGAATCTGCCCATCAGTTCTTGAGAATTGTGGTCACTATTATCCCAATGTAAGGATTAAGAGACTGAGGCTCAGAGAGGATATGTGACTTGCCCAAATCACTGCTGGTTAGTGGCAGAGCTGGGTCTCAAAAGTGCTTCCTATACCCAGGCCAAGTGCTTCTCCTCCATGCCATACAATGTATGCTAAGACATTTCTGGGGTGGAGAGAGCTGCTGAAGTGCATAGTCTTTAGGGGAAATTTTATTGTGTTGAATGGTGTCCCCCCCCCCCAAAGATATGTCCATGACCTAACACCCAGAATCTGTAACAGTGACCGTATTTGGGGAAAAGGTCTTTGCGTGTGTAATTAAGTTAAGGATCTTGAGCTGAGATCATACTGGATTTAGGACAGGCCCTAAATCCAGTAATAGGTGTCCTTCTGAAAGCAAGGCAGAGCAGATGTGCAGAGAAGGCCATGTGAAGGCAGAGGCAGAGGCTGGAGCTGTGCTGCCACAGGCCAAGGAACATCTGGAGCCACCAGAAGCAAGTCTAGAATGGGGACTCCAGAAGGATCCAACCAGGCCAATGCTTTGATTTTGGAGTTCTGGCCTCTGGAACTGTGCAAGAATAAATTTCTGTTATTTTAAGACACCAAGTTTGTGGTAGTTTTTGCAGCAGCTCTAGGAAACTAATAGAGACACCAACCTTGAAACTGTCCCAGTCACATGGCAAGAGCTGTCATGTCATCCTCTCTCTGCAGACCCACTCAGCATGCTGCTTGGTGGGAGACCCATGACTGGCTCGGGGTGGTGGCCGGCAGTACAGAATGACACCGTGCCTCAGCAGTGGTACCACGCAAGGACCAGCTGGCTTCTGCCCAGTACTGGACAGCCACTCTGTCACCCCTCTGCCCCTCCCCCCTTGCCACTTGCCTTTAGGCTGGGTTCCGCTCCACACCAAGAGAAGAAAGATGCCCCAATGGCTCTGGGAAAAGTGAAGTGGCCATGGGCGATGTCACCTCTCTGCCAGGAGGAATTTATGAAGCCAGCTACGCCTCTGCCAGGAAGTTGGAGGGGCCCAGCCTCCAATAACCACCAGCTCTCGGCCCTGGCAGCCCGTCATTTTCATTCTTCCCCACTTAATGGGATGTCTTTAGGCAAAGGCAACACAGTCGCAATTAAACACAACAAGGAAACATAATAAGACTTTGTCTTTCTATGGGGCTTTTCATTCTGAGCGCTCAGGCAGTTTTATGAGCCTTGAGCCCCTTGTTACTCCTTTTATGGATGGGTAAACAGAGGTACCGTACAGAAAGAGAGCCAGAACAGGCTTCTGGTCAAGCTCTCCATCAGTGATATGGCCAAGAACTTGGTTCTGAAGATCTATCTGGTTCCCTTGAGCCAGGTCCACCAGGCTTTAAAAAGAAGTCCTCAGGATTTGCTACATCTTTTGAGAGATGGTCAGAATAGGGCTCAGCCAGTCTGCCCAGCTTGATGGGTACTGGAGGTGGGGGACAGAAGGTGGGTACTGAGGTAGAAAGAGCACTGCACTGGGATTTCTCGGTACCTCACTCTACCTGGTACAAAGCAGAGTTCTGGCCCTGGCATGGCTACCAACTTGCCATGTGACTTTGGATGAGTCACCTGCCCTGTTAGGGTTTCAGTTCCCTTGCTTGTAAAATGAGGGCATTGGAGTAGATGCTCTAAGTCAGTACTTCTCAAATATTGATGTGCACTGAATCACCTAGGAATCCTGCTAAAATGCAGATTCTGATTCAGCAGGTCTGGGGCAGGACCTAAGGCTCTGCATTTCTAACAAGCTCCAGGTGACCCTGATGCTGCAGGTCCTCCGACCACACTTAGAACAAGTCTCAGGGCAGGCCACCTCACGATGACCTATAAAATACCACGGCCTTATCATCACCCCTTCCCCGGGGCTGCCATTTGAAGGACAAATGGGCTAATGTGTGGAAGAGCACTTTGTAAGCTGTAAAGTCCTGTAAGGATAGATGCTTTTTAAAAAGATCACCAGTTATATTATTAAGACTTGATGTTCGGAGCCAAAGGACTTGGTTCAAGACCAAGCTCCAGCACCTCTCACCTCTTAGACAAACACCTCAATTCTCAGAGCCTGTGACATAGGGCTAGTGAAACGTCCCTCGCGGGCTCACTGTGAGGATTACATAAAGGAAGACCCCTGAGAGCAGCACAGCAGAGCAGCCCCCTTTGCAGAGGACACTGACGTCGTTCTTTCTCTAACCATGATCGTCCCACTCGCAGGGGAGGAGCTGGTCAGTGGGAGGCAGATGTCTCCACCCTCACCTGTTCTGTCCCTCCCAGGTGGGAGTCCACCTGCTGGCCTTGATAGGATAGCCACTTGGTCCCCAAGGTCCCCCAGGTCCCACCAGGCTCCTCCACTTTCCTGCTTTCCTAGAGGCTGGACCCTCAGCTCCTCTGCCCAAGTCCCCTGATGGCGCTTGTGCCCTGCACTTGGAGCCGCAGGGGGATCTGTGAAGGCTGGCCTCAGCTACTACCACCTGGAGTTTGGGGGCCTGGGCAGGAGGGAGGTCACTTGGTCAGGGGGATCTGTTTTTCATTTCCCTTGGGAAACTGCCTGCCGCCTGAGGTGCTTGGGATTTGGTGGGAGTGGCCATCCATCTCCACGGCTATGCAGCAAGCTTGCGGCTGTAGCGGGCACAGGACGAACAGCCTCCCACCCCCATCCCAGGCCCTGAAATGAGGCCTCCTCCAAGCATGGCTTGTCCTTTCCCCACTCCTGCCTCAGCATCCCATCCTCTCCCCAGCATGAGCCTCTCGCAGGGTGGACCCAGTGACAGCCAGAAGCAGCAGTGTGTGTCCCTCTGGAGAAGGTTCCAAGTATAGACTCTCTCCCAACCCGTGGCAGTGAAGTCTGGTTATGCCT